>NW_020173215.1:1545916-1694238 GCF_003031525.2 Neophocaena asiaeorientalis asiaeorientalis | reverse complement strand
AAGATAAAAAAAAAAAAAAAAAAAAAGACAAATACTGGATGATATCACTTATATGGGGAATGTAAAGAAATAATACAGGTGAATGTATATGCAAAACAGAAACAGAATCATATATATAGAAAACAAACTTGTGGTTACCAAAGGGGAGAGGGCAGGGGGGAGGGACATATTAGGGGTATGAGATTAAGAGATACAAACTACTATATATAAAATAGAGAGGTAAAAAAATATACTGACTAGCACAGGGAATTATACCCATTATCTTGTAATAACCTTTAATGAAGTATAATCTGCAAAGATACTGAATCACTATGCTGTAACCTGAAATTAACACAGTATTGTAAATCAACTGTACTTCAATAAAACAAACAAGCAAACGAACAAAATTCTAACTTGATTTGTATAAGCCCAAAAGTTTCAGGTCAAGTGAAGAAAAGTCTAACCTGAATTATAAAAACAGAGAGTCACAGTCCCTCAATCAATTCCTAGACTTGAGCCAGGCTACTTACTTAGAATTCCTTGGATGAAGGGAAGGCTGGATCCCATAAGGAAGGACCCTGGTACACTGCCAAAAACTTATACCGTCAATCTTTCTTCCAGCCTTCCCCAAAGCAATCTTTAGCCTTTTACCAGGATAACTGTGTGTTGGGCAAAAGAAAATAATCAAAGCTTTTGGGGACTACTGCATACTGGCCCTGCACTGATATTAATTCTAGGAGACCCAAAACATCATTGTTGTCCACCTATCAAACCAGGGGATTATAAAGGTTGGGTAATGAATGGAGTTTTAGCTCAGGTCTGTCTCACAGTGAGCCCATTGGGTCCCCTTGTGGTTATTTCCCTAGTTTCAGAATGCATAATTGGAATAGATATACTCAATCCCTACATTGTTTCCTTTTTTCCTTCTTTTTCTTGAAATTTAATTTATTTTTTATACAGCAGGTTCTTATTAGTTATCAATTTTATACATATTAGTGTATATATGTCAATCTCAATCTCCCAATTCATCCCACCACCAGGCCCCCAACCCCTGCTTTCCCCGCTTTGTGTTCATACTTTTGTTCTCTACATCTATGTCTCAGTTTCTGCCTTGAAAAATGGTTCATGTGTACCATTTTTCTACACTCCACATATATGCATTAATATACAATATTTGTTTTTCTCTTTCTGACTTACTTCACTCTGTATGACAGTCTCTAGATCCATCCACGTCTCTACAAATGACCCAATTTCTTTCCTTTTTATGGCTGAGTAATATTCCATTGTATATATGTACCACATCTTCTTTATCCATTCATCTGTCAGTGGGCATTTAGGTTGCTTCTATGACCTGGCTATAGTAAATAGTGCTGCAATGAACATTGGGGTGCATGTGTCTTTTTGAATTATGGTTTTCTCTGGGTATATGCTCACTAGTGGGATTGCTGGGTCATATGGCAGTTCTAGTTTTAGTTTTTTAAGGAACCTCCATACTGTTCTCCATAGTGGCTGTATCAATTTACATTCCCACCAACACTGCAAGGGGGTTCTCTTTTCTCCACACCCTTTCCAGCATTTGTTGTTTGTAGATTTTCTGATAATGTCCATACAACCAGTGTGAGGTGATAACTCTTTGCAGTTTTGATTTGCATTTCTCTAATAATTAGTGATGTTGAGCAGCTTTTCATGTACTTCTTGGCCATCTGTATGTCTTCTTTGGAGAAATGTCTATTTAGGTCTTCTGCTCATTTTTGGATTGGGTTGTTTGTTTTTTGTTTTTGTTTTTATTTTTGCGGTACGCAGGCCTCTCACTGCTGTGGCCTCTCCCGTTGCGGATCACAGACTCTGGACGCGCAGGCTCAGCGGCCATGGCTCACGGGCCCAGCTGCTCCGCGGAATGTGGGATCCTCCCAGACCAGGGCACGAACCCGTGTCCCCTGCATCGGCATGCGGACTCTCAACCACTGCGCCACCAGGGAAGCCCAGGTTGTTTGTTTTTAAATATTGAGCTGCATGAGCTGTTTATATATTTTGGAGAGTAATCCTTTGTCCCTTGATTTGTTTGCAAATATTTTCTCCCATTCTGAGGGTTGTCTTTTCGTCTTGTTTATGGTTTCCTTTGCTGTGCAAAAGCTTTTAAGTTTCATTAAGTCCCATTTGTTTATTTTGTTTTTATTACCATCACTGTAGGAGGTGGGTCAAAAAAGATCTTGCTGTGATTTATGTCAAAGAGTGTTCTTCCTATGTTTTCCTCTAAGAGTTTTATAGTGTCTGGTCTTGCATTTGGGTCTTTAATCCATTTTGAGTTTATTTTTGTGTATGGTGTCAGGGAGTGTTCTAATTTCATTCTTTTACATGTAGCTGTCCAGTCTTCCCAGCACCACTTATTGAAGAGACTGTCTTTTCTCCATTGTATATCCTTGCCTCCTCTGTCAGAGATTAGATGACCATAGGTGCGTGGGTTTATTTCTGGGCTTTCTATCCTGTTCCGTTGATCCATATTTCTGTTTTTGTGCCAGTACCATATTGTTTTGATTACTGTAGCTTTGTAGTATAGTCCTAAGTCAGGGAGCCTGATTCCTCCAGCTCTTTTTTCTTCCCTCAAGATTGCTTTGGCTATTCGGGGTCTTTCGTGTCTCCATACAAATTTTAAGATTTTTTGTTCCAGTTCTGTAAAAAATGCCATTGGTAATTTGATAGGGATTGCACTGAATCTGTAGATTGCTTTGGGTAGTATAGTCATTTTCACAATATTGATTCTTCCAATCCAAGAACATGGTGTATCTCTCCATCTGTTTGTGTCATCTTTGATTTCTTTCATCAGTGTCTTATAGTTTTCTGAGTACAGGTCTTTTACCTCCTTAGGTAGGTTTATTCCTAGGTATTTTATTCTTTTTGTTGCAGTGGTGAATGGGAGCGTTTCCTTAATTTCTCTTTCTGATCTTTCATCATTAGTGTACAGGAATGCAAGAGATTTCTGTGCATTAATTTTGTATCCTGCAACTTTACCAAATTCATTGATTAGCTCTAGTAGTTTTCCGGTGGCATCTTTAGGATTATCTATGTATAGTATCATGTCATCCACAAACGATGACAGTTTTACTTCTCCTTTTCCAATTTGTATTCCTTTTATTTCTTTTTTTTCCCTGATTGCCATGGCCAGGACTTCCAAACTACCTACATTCGTTCCTTAACCTGTGAAGAGAGGGCTAGTACTGTGCGAAAGACCAAGTGGAAGCAACCAGAACTATGTCTACTTAGGAAAATAGTAAGCCAGAAGCAATACTGCATTGCTGGAGGTATTGCAGAGACTAATGCCATCAAGGACTCAAGAGATGCAGAGGTGGTGATTCCCACCATATCCCCATTCAGCTAGCTTATCTGGCTGCTTCAGAAGATTTTGGAGAATGACGTTGTTTAATGCTAAGCTTAACCAGGTATTGACTCCAATTGAAAATTTTGTACCGGATGTGGTTTCATCGCTTGAGCAAATTAACCTATCCTCTTGTATCTGCTAGGCAGCTATTAATCTGGAAAATGCCTTTTTCTCCAGCTCTGTCAATAAGGACCACCTTGCTTTCAGCTGGCAAGGCCAGCAGCAGACCTTCACTTCCTATACCTCAGGAGTATATTAACTCTCCAGCCCTATATCACAATTTAGTTTGCAGGGATCTTGATCATCTTTCCTTCCCATAAGATATCACACTGGTCCGTTACATTGATGATATGATGCTGATTGGACCTAGTGAGCAAGAAGCAGCAATTACTCTAGACTTATTGGTAAGATCTTTACATGCCAGAGTGTGAAAAGTAAATTAGACAAAAGTTCAGGGGCCTTAGTGAAACTCCTAGGGGTCCAGTGGGGTGGGACATGTCAACATATCACATCTAAGGTAAAGGATAAGTTGTTGGATCTGGCTTTTCCTACAACTGAAGAGAGGCACAAGGCCTGATGGGCCTCTTTGAATTTTAGAGGAAACATATTCCTCATTTGGATTTGTTACTTTGGCTTATTTACCAGGTGACCCAAAAAGCTGCTAGTTTTGAGTGTGGCCCAGAACAAGAGAAGCCTCTGCCAACAGGTCCAGTCTGCTGGGCAAGCCGCTCTGCCCCTTGGACAATATGATCCAGGAGGTCCAACGTTGCTTGAAGTGTCAGTGGCAGATAGGGCTGCTGTTTGGAGTCTCTGGCAGGCCCCTATCAGTGAATTACAGTTCAGGCCCTTAGGATTTGGGAGCAAAACCCTGCCGACCTCTGCAGGGAAACTACTCCCCTTCTGAGAAATAGATCTTGGCCTGCTACTTGGCCTTTGTAGAGACTGAATGCTTAACCACCATGGGCCACCAAGTTACCATGTGATCTGAGCTGCCTCTCATGTACTGGGTTTTCTCTGAACCACCAAACTGTGAAGTTGGGCATGCACAGCGGCATTCCATAATCAAATGGAAGTGGTATATATGTGATCAAGTCTGAGCAGGTCCTGAAGCACAAATCAGTTATAAGAAGTACCCAAATACCTATGGCTTCTGCTCCTGCTACACTGCTGCCTCTCTCCCAGCTTGCACCTATGGCCTCATGAGGAATTCCCTATGATCACTTTATTAAGCACTTCATATACATGAACTCACAATAACCTTGAGGTGGGTAGTATCATTTCCTTTTTACATTAGAGGAAGTTGAAACACAGAGAGGGTAATACCTTGCCTGAGACCATTTAGCTACAGCTAGGCTTTGAAGCCAGTCTGATATCAACATCTCCCTTTGACAGCATGCCATACACATATTTTCTAAAATTCCACAGGGTATACGTTGGAGAGTTCTCCTTTAGCCCTGATGTTCTTTTTAGTAAATTTCTATTTCTCCTTATTGGACAGAAATGATTGTGAGGGAAAGAGTAGGGAGAGGAAGCAAGCTGTATATCCAAAAGGTACTTCAATTAAATGGGATTTAGTCAAGTTAAATTATTCTAAAAATTAACAATAACAGAGAAAGTAACCTAGGATCTTTCCTCTTATAGACACAGGACTTTTAGGAGGAGTACTGTTTATTTCTCACAAATAAGCCAAATTTTTAAAAGGACTTAAAAAAATTAGAAAGGGTTCATTTAGAGACCTAATTTTCATCTGTAAAAATTATTTGCCCAAGTCTCCCTCTCTTCCACACTAATTTTTCTTATTTCCTCTAATTCCAACCTTTAAAACGTTTAATCTAACGTTCAGCATGGTGACTATAGTTAACGATACTGTAATGGATACTTGAAATGAGTAGATTTTAAATGTTCTCACCACACACACACACACACACACACACACACACACACACAAGGTAACTATGTGAGGTGACAGATGTGTTAACTAACCTTATTGTGGTAGTCATTTCACAATATATATGTATATCAAATCATATTGTACACCTTAAATTTATACAATGTAATATAGCAATTATAGTCCAATAAAGCCAGAAAAAATTAAAAACAGACATCAGAAATCAGCATTCATATGGGCCTTAAAGTAACCAGAATGCTAGTCCCTCAGATAATCAGAGAGTAATTTCTTAGTTTATTTTCAAAAAACTGTACCATTTGTTATCATAAAAGCCCAAGTGGTATTAGAGACAGTCTGGTGGACTTGCCTCAGAGTTGCAAATGAGTCCACTAGTCTCCCTTTTGAAAACTGTTTCCTCACTGGCTGGTAAGTACAAAGAAGAAAGTAATAAATACAAGAGCAGAAATCATTCAAATATAAAATGAAGAAACTATAGATAAAATCAATGAAACCAAGAGTTGGCTCTTTAAAAAAATCAACAAAATTCATAAACCTCTAGCTATAATAATCAAGACGAAAAAGGCAGAAAATTCAAATCACCAAAATAAAATGTAAAAGGAAACACCAATACAGATCCTATAGATAGTAAAAGGTAATAGGAAATGTTATAAAACAACTTTATGCCCAAAATTTTGACAACCAGATGAAATGGATAAGTTCCTTGAAAGACACAAATTACTAAAACCCTTGCAAGAAGAAATAGGAAACTGAGAAGTCCTATATCTACTAAAAAAAAAAAATGAATTCATAGTCATAAGCTTTCCCATAAAGAAAATTTCAAGCCCAAATTCTTCACTGGATAATTCTATTAAATATTTAATAGAATCTCTGTCAGAAAGTTGAGGAGGAGGGAACACTTCCAAACTCATCTTACAAGGCCATTATTACTCTGATACCCAAATCAGACAGACACAAGAAAAGAAAAAATATAGATCAATATCCCCCATGAACATAAATGAAAGAAACCTGAACAAAATATTTACAAATCAAATCCAGCAAGATATAAAAATAATAATACATCATGACCAAGTGACGTTTATCCTATGAATGCAAGGTTCGTTTAACATTCAAAAAATTAATGTAAGTCACCGTATTAATAGACCAAAGGAATAAATCATATGATAATCTGATAACATGATAATAAATCATATGATAACTTGATAATATGAGAACATATACAATGTATATCCTATACAACCAACACTTTGGGAATGGTTGAAATAGAAAAATGAAACGGTACAATTTCAGGAGCAGGAATTTTCTTGAAGAGAGGGATTATCTGAAGGCACATGTGTGCATAAGATCAGTAGCCATTTATATAGTGGATAATTAGTTTGACTTAGCCCAAGTTCTGCAGAAAACAAAACCTGAGGCAAAGTTTATGTGTAAAGGCTTTACTAGGTGGTGCAATCTTAGGGCAGCAAAAGTGAGGGGAAAAGGAACATGAGGCAGGAAAGGAGAGAAAGCAAATACAAGTTATTGCATTAACAAGCTGGCCAGTTTCACAAGGAAACACTGTTGACTGCTCATTTGCACAGGATATATCTCTTTGTAACCACAGTGCTTTAAAACCGTTCATCAAGGAGAGGAATTATCAGCCAACACCTTTCTATCTTCCATGCCTCAATGGTCAAAGTTTGCCACGTGGAACAGCAACTCTCCTGCAGTTCTTGGTTGTACAGCCCTGATTTGTCCAGGCAGCTTCTGGAGAAGCTGGATACCATGCCTTACAGTAAGATGCTTCATTTGAGACCAGAGGGATGGGAGAGGCCAGATCCTCTGTAGGTCTGGTTAGCTCCTGTCTGTGTTCCCAACAGGCCCAACAAAGAGTCCAGCAATCACTTTGAGGAGGCAGTGACAGCAGGTGGTATTAGGTGACAGTGGTGGCCAAGGCACTCCACTGACCAAGCAGTGAGAACAGTGAGAACCCAGAGGGCAGGCAGGGCTGAGTACATTTGGGAGGTGCATAAACCAGGTCTGATGCAGTCTCCAAAGGACTGATTGCTGAGGGTGATCTGCTCATAGCTTGAAATACCCATCCAAAGTTGGCCCATAGTTTCTGAAATCCTCTGAGATAAATTTGCTCAAAAATGTGGTACATGTTCCTATTTATTGGCAATACACATAAAAAGTTGCTCAAAAATGTGCTACATGTTCCTCTTTATTGGCAATACACATAAAAAGTTGCTCCCTGAGTTTTCGCAAATTCTGGAGCAGAGTTTAACTGAGCATCAATTCATTTTCTATGTCAGAAGTCTGAATTTTTTTTTTTTTTTTCTGCTGAGATGTACACCCAGATGATGTGCCTGGGCATCATATACTCCTATGGGTTTACCTGAGATGGGGTGCAACTCCTGGCGTTCTCAATGTAATCTGCTCGTTCTCTCTCTCTTTCTCTCTCCTACTCAAGGGAATGTCTACTGAGAAAGCCACACAGGGATAACCATTTTAAAAATATATATAAATCATTTGCAATGATTATTAGTATTGTTAGGGAGTGAAGTACAGTGTTTAAGCATTTAAGCTGTGGAGTTCTTAAACAATCCAGCTTCTGCCACATTCTATGAAACTTAGGACTTTGGACAAATATCTTCACCCCTCCTGCTACAGAAAACACAGACAATAATGATATCCATCAAGTTTGGTTGTGTGACAATTAAATGAATTAATCTCTTGCACCATTGCTGATCTAGAAGAGTGCCTAGCTTGTACTAAACATTCAATAAATGGTAGCTAGTAGCAATATTTAGTTACTCGTGATTATTATCAATACTCGAAAACCATTATTAATAACAAATGACTTCATTTACCAGTGTGCCACTGGTATTCAATTCAATTCAATTTGATGAATGTAAACCACTGTTCTATAAGAGAGGTAGAAACTGTATTTTGAGTTTGCTACAATTTTATCTTTGAAACAACTGGAAATCTAAGTCACATATATAGTTCAAGTACTAACTTCAGCAAGGTATATTAACATTTCTATGAATTAGATCTTTATCCTAATTCTTATCAGAAGTTGCAGGATTCTGGGTTCTTTATTGAAAAGGTTATTCTGGAGTTTTCAACTGGTTTTCTTCTCAAAAGGCAGGGTAAGTTAAAAATTGGAAACTATCAGAACTTGGGTCTTAGAACCACTGATGGAAATGAGTTCATGAGCACAGGTAGGTGGGAGAGCTGCAGAGCGAGGTCAGACAGTGTGGGTGCAAACAAGTTCTCTAAGTGGGTGTCTGTCTTTCTCATGTGCTGTTTTCTTCCCAGGCATAAGTTCTCGGTTGTACTAAACAGAAGTTGTTTAGTAACAGCCACCACTGGGGCACCTAATCACATCTTTACCTTTTCTGTTAGAAGCAGCTTCATTCTTTGGGCCTCCCAGGACAGAAGTCTTGGTCTGGTCTTTGTTTCATCCCTTGTAGCCACTGCATTCAATTTGCCTCTATATTCTCTAGTTGCTTCCTCTAACATGCCCAGGGCCCCATTCTGTGCATAGTTGGTTTTTACTGGTTTCCAAGATAGATTGAAATTATCTGTTTATGGACCTGTCTCCTCCACGAGGTGAACAGTTACTCCAGGGCAGCGCTGCCTTCACCTCTCTACCCCCAACACTTAGCATAGTGTCCAGCGCAGCACATTCTCAGTGTTGATTAATCGGGCACTGTCTTCTGCTCTTTCACTTACTCTTGTAGGCTGTTCACACTTTTCCATCCAAGGACCGACTGCCACAGAGAGCCCAAGAGAGCGAGCTGGCCCTTGGAGCAGAACCTATAGCCATTCTGCAACATGCAGAGAATGTCATTTCTCTGAAGTATTAGATTTTATCATATTTGTTTGATATAAAGAAATGTCTTCAATTACTTACAAGTTAAAGTAACTTTTCCCCCAAATCTTCAAGTAAAATGAATGCTCAGTGAACATTTTGGTGTGTGAATGTGAGGGGAGTGCACCCCAGTTTAAAAGGCACAACTCTATTTTGTCTGTCTGGAGCAGCTATCAGGCAAATGTTTCTCATACATATTCTAATGATGTCCCTCCTCTGCTTAATAATTTACAAAACTTCCATGTGTCTCCTGCATGAAACTCAAACTCTCCAGTCTGGCTCCTATGCTCCTGTTGCCTCACTTCTCCCTGCCCCAGGGTGGGGGGTGGCACATCACTCGAACCAGCTTGCCTACTCACTGTCCCTGATGTCATGCTCAATTTCATCTCTGGACCTTTGTACTAATTCTCTAAAACGTCACATCGTCTTTATTCTGTTTTTCTTGAGGACCAACTCACACAACTCCTCTAAGAAAACGTGTACATCGCTCAGGGCCTTTTACCTTCTCTAAAACCCTCTGTTAAGGCAAGGAACAAGGGCTAATTTCTCTCTCTGTATCTCCCACATGGGTACAGAGGGGATGTTAGAAACATCAAGGAGTATCAGCATTCTTCTAGACCTCTGTGGCCACTTGGTCTAAGCTTGCACAGTAATACACTCATTTACTTAGCAACCATGAATTTTTTCCAGTTTTACTGAAGTAATAATTGACAAAAATCACGTGTGTTTATGGTGCACAATGTGATGTTTTGACATGTGCATAAATTGTAAAATGATTATCATGATCAAGCTAATTAACATTTCCATCACTTCACGTAGTTGCAATTATTTACCAACAAGAATTGAATGTTTGTTTTGTACAGGTCACTATGCATAAGAATTTTCACACTAATATATTTGAAGATGTTATTGGTCTTGCCCGAACATTTGTTGTGACAAAAGGCTTAGTTCTTAACAAGGAGGTTTATTTTATTTTTGGGCAACTGTGCAAGCTTTTCTTTATGATCATCTGAAATATGTTTTTCTGATCTTAGTTCTCCTTTTGGAACAATTTAGAATGAATCATATATCTTTTCCATATAACAACACTTTGATGTTCATCTCATTTCATTTTTTTACAATTCTATCCCCAGCTGACATTAAAATTCTCATCTTCTGTTCCTCCTTCTCTGTACAGCCAGACCCTTCCTCAACTTAACTGTTTTCTTCTCAATGTATTTGAGTTTGCCATAGCCCTTGGTAATTGAATATGGAAGTATCATTGTAACATTACCAGGGTAAGTATCTACTGAGTAATCAGGGCACTTTAACATTTTAGCCTAGAGACCAGTGTCTCAGATGACACATAGGCATGTCTTAGTTACCTGTATCACCAACGCAGACTTGATTGTCCTCTCAAAGCCAAACTTGTTGACAAAAATCAGATCTCAAACTATTATTTTCAAAAAATCACTAGCAAAAATGCATCACGGTTCCTTTTTGGAACACATGGAAATCAATGTGTAGAAGAATCCATTGTGTTCCTGGCATGGTACCAGGTGCTAAGTGGATGGTAGTGAACTAACAGAGATAGTCCCTGTGATCAAAGGGCTTTCAGTTCTTCCAGAAAGAAAAACAAATAATAGAAAGAAAACAAAAAACAAATTAATATAATTGGTATAAAAGAAACAAACAGGACAAAGAAATGGAGTAAAAATGGTGGGCCCCACTTCGATAAGGTGGTGAGAGAAGGTTTCTCTGTGGTGCTGACAATAAGTTGAGATCTAAAGAGGAGAAAGAGACTGCCGTACTAAGTGAGAGGGGCAGTCTTCCAGGAAGAGGAAACGAATTGTGCAACAGCGTTAGGGAGGAAGACCTTGGTTAAGTTTTAAAACAAAATGGAGGCCAGAGGGCAGGGGAAAAAGTAGAACAAAACAAGACTGGAAAGGTAGGCAAAGGCCAGGTTACTTAGGGTCTTATAAGTCATGGGAGGTTTTGAGTAGGATGGAGCTAAGAAGTGGCTTTTGATTTAAAAAATATTCAGGCTGCTAGACACCCAGCCAGGAGGCAAATATAGTGGTCCAGGCAAGAGGTGATAGTGAGTGGCTTGGACCTGGGTAGCTACAGTGGGGCTGAAGACAAGTTGATAAATTTGAGATTATGGGGGTGCAAACAATACTTTGCTAATGTAATTACCTATCAAAAATACGCATCTGCAAATGAATTCTTACAAACCCAAAAGAGGTATTTTCATGAAACCATGGGCACATCAAATAAATAAATAAATTGGTTTTTTGGTTGTCTTTTTAAAAACCCCAAAACAATATGTAGCAGGGTTTCTGTTTGCATTGGCAGAAAGTGGCCATATTCCAGATTTGAAACATCTGGCACTATCTCTTCTGAAAGCATGAATGAAAAGAAGGGCAAAAACAGTCATGGGGGCTATGCTCCTCTGTCCTTGCAGTAGAACAGTGGGTCCCAGGCTTATTTTGGGTTCACATTATTAAACTGTAGATTCGGTTCAGCCTTAGATTCATGACTCAATATTCTAGGAAAACAGATTTCTGCTCATTTTAGAAAAGAACTTTCTCATAACTGCCTTTTGAGGAGGTAAACTTCATGCAAATTATCTGTAAGACTTCCTGTCTTCTCAATTTTTACCAAATAGCCATTCAACTGGCCAAGGGATATCAAGAGAATGAACTTGAGAATATAAAATTTGCATTTATTGGTTCTCAGAAAGGAAGTCAGCACAATATCCCAGAAGCTGATGCTTTAAATGTGCTTGGATAATAAAAATCCAAAGAGGAAGGTTAAGACATTTTAGTCCTATTGCTAAGAGAGATTAACTTTGTTGTCTTGGACAAGATTCTTGGTTATTCTTTGACTTGATTTACCGAAATGTTATATAGTTATAAAAATCAATGGTTTTATCTCCCCTGTAGTAAATTAAAATCTGAAAAATCCCCCAAACTGAAAAGGAAAACTGAGAGAAAGTACCCACTAGTCAAAAAAGGAAAGAGGGAATTATTGAAGCACCTGGCAGCATTAAGCAATCATGACTCAAGGGCCAGAGAAAATCACTGAGTCAAAAATGAACAATTTCTCACTTGAATAGACTTTTCCTGCCTTGTTGTTTCACATTTCTAATCCTCTGAAAGGTTACTGGATACATCATATGGTGAGGATACAGATGTCACCAAGACACTGTGACCCCATTCTCATCTTGACCTATGTCCTAAAGTGCATTCAAAAGAGGGTGAGAGCTTGGTGTCTATACTTTGAAATGTGGCCTCTGTCTGGACTGATTTTATAGTGGCTCTTCTAAAGAAGATCCCAAAGAGACAGACCCTTTAGTGTTATTGAAGACATTTCTCTCTTCCAGAGCAAGTCTCTTAACCTCTCTCTATCTCAATGTTTTCATCTGTAAAATAAGGATAATGTCACCTAACTTACTACAGTTGTAATGTTTAAGTGATAAGCTTAAGTAAGATAAAACAATTCTTAAAACCATGTTTTATGTTAGTGACGTATTGCTGGCTACGTTAGTGACAATAAATGCTATTATTACTTTTACATTCTCATCCATAGCCATAACTTGAACTTCCATGTGAACACCCATAATTCCCAAAGACTGATCAGCCCTTCTGACCAAACTTTGCACTGTCACAGACTCTTGTGCCTCTCCATCCAAAATACTCAGTCCACAATTGTAACCCTCTCTATTTATTGAGTTCAATGTGTCTGTCCCAGCATATTCCCACAATTCTGCCCTGGCCAGGACTCTTCCTTTCTGTCCCCATTCACACCTCCTTTCTCTCTCTCCCCACCATCTGCAGCGGAGCACAATGACACATGTAATCCCATATCTATGTCTTGTTCATGCTGTTTCCCAAGCCTCTAATGCCCTTTTCTTGGTACACACAAATCCTATGCATTCTTCAAGGCCTTCAATTCCATCGCCCCTACAACTTTATCTTCTTGAGCTAACACATATCCATATCAATTTGGTACTATTTATAGCAACCTTATTTGTGTTTTCATTTGTTGTTCTGAATGAAAGTCTACTTTTCCTAACCAAATTGGAGACTTCCTAAAAGTAGACTATGTCTAACGCTTCTTACGTATCTCCAACAGAGTCCCTCACTAAATCACACACAAACTGGGAACCCATAAGCACTACCTGACTTTAATCAAATCTCCAATTGAGTAAGTTCTTTCTGAAACAAGCTTACAACATGCCACAAAAATGGCTACAGGAGTGGTAGAGATCATATTTGTAATTCACTAAAACCCCTCATAATAACTACCACTTAATGACATCCCACGTGGCAGACCCCATACCAGGCCAGAACACAATTAATGCTCCCTGAAACCTACTACTATCTCCATTTTGCAGATGAAGAAACTTAGAATCTCAGTTAAGTAATCTTCCTTAGGAGATAGAACTTGAAGGTCATTACCTTCAAGCAGGTAGTTATACAGTTTTTCCTGCATTTAATTACATGCTGTATATACTCCTTTTATCCACCAGCAATGTAACAGAAACAGTTGGTCTTGTTTAATTTCTTATGTGAAATCTTTATAACTAGAAGTCACAAAATGGCAGTTCACGGCCAAATCTGGCCACTGAGGTTGTTTTGGCTCACACATTAAAAAGATATACATTTTAATGGCAGACATTTTAAAGCTAATGATTTTACCTGAAAACCTGGATTCCTAGCTAAATTTGAGTGAATTAAAGTTAGATCAAATATTTGATTATGAAAAAAATTAAGGTTCTAAAATAAAACAGGAATTGATACTTGCATACTCTTGGAACTGTGAAAGGCCTTTCTAATATATATATGAAGTCCAAAGGCCATAAAAACTTTTGACATAAAAATTTAAAACACCTATATGGGAAAGAGAGGGAGAGAGAGAGGGAAAAAGGAAGAAGAGGAGAAGAAGAAAATGAGGACAAAAGACAAATTAGGAAACAAAATTTGCAATATGTATAGCAGACAAATGCTAAACTATCCCTAATATACAAGAAACTCATCAAAATCAGTAAGAATATCATTAAATTCCCAACAGAAAAAGAAGACAGAATTAGGAATTCACAAAAGGAAAATACAAGTAGCTAAATAAACATGAAAAGATGCTGAAACTTAATAACAGTGAAAGAAATTCAAATCAAAACAACAAGATACAGTTTTCACCCATCACACTGGCACATGTTAAAAAGACTAATAATATCCAGTCCTGGCAAAAGTGTACAGAAATAGGCACTCTCCTACACTGATGGTGGAAATATAAAATGGTACCATCTCATGGAGGGCATTTGACAACAGTCCTTAAAATTTTTAATATGCCTTTCCTTCGACCTGACAATTCTGCTTTCAGGGATTTGCTTTAGACACATTGCAAAGATGTGTGCATACAAATATTTATTGTAGAATGTTTGTAAACAAATTTAAATGTCCAAATAAATAGAGATATTAGATAAATTATGGTATACTCATACAATGAAATACTAAGTAGTTCTACGGAAAAAGGAGATAAAGGTATGAAAAGAATTATAAAAAAAAGACAAAGAAAGAAAAGAATTATAGAGCGTATTATTAGATGAAATGTTTCTGTGTATATTACAATCCTATTTTAAATAATTATATATTTATATGTGGGAAAAAGTCCAGAAGAATACACATAAACCATTAACAGCAATATTTTCTGGTGAGATTATTTTATACATTTCTGTATTGTTTGAATTTTTAACTAGGATATATTTCTTTTGTAAACTTCCTTCTCCACCACAAAAAAAACCTATAGATATATTTTATGGTTCCTTTAGTACCCACTTCCTCCTTATCTCTCTGTACGGAGTCATTCCAGGAGACCAGTATCAGGCCATGTGGAGAAGAAATTCTGTTCTCTTCTCTATTTCCCTCTCCATCCAAGGACCCCATGCACTTACAAATTTACAGTCCAGCAAACAGGTGGGGAAGAGGCTTTCTCCAGTCTTACATGCTCAGCCTTCACTTAGGCTCAAGGGGAATACAACCCAGTACTGTGTTCTTCAGAGACGAGCATAGTGTTTGTCATGCAACCTTGGTAAACTGCTTAATATTTCCTAACCTCATTTTCTTTCTTCATAAAGGAGTCATAATAGTATCTACATTAGAGTGGCTTAGGGGTTAAATGAGAATATAAATGGCTGGCATATGGTAAGTACCTGCTAAGTGGTAGTTACTCTTATCATCGCTATTGTTATCAACTGTTCCTTTTAGGGTCAGGACTGTGCCTATGGTATTCACTGTACATTTTATTTCATTCAGTTTTATACATAAATGGGCATCTAATAAATATTTCTTGACATGTATGGCCACAGAGCTCCAAATGATTCATGTTCATGTCAGTTCGAATGAATACTGAGTTATATTTTATAACTCAGATGGAGACTGTTATATTTTTCAGATGGAGACTCTGCTTTTACAGGCTGATCCTAAGAAATGTTGAACTTGTTCATTCAATCTAAGACTGCATACCAGAAATGTTAGAATTGCCCAGGACTGAGTATCAGTGCTCTGAGAGTGAAGAGCTGGAATACAGAGAGGCAAAGGTAAATCTCTCTGCAGGCAGAGCCAGCATAGAGGGGTAGAGAGGAAGAAACTGAGTTGCATAAACCCCAACCCAATCTTCCTTTCAGTTTACTCATCGTGATTTCACTAAAGATAAAAAGTAGACCTGTCTTTACTGACTAGCCTCCCCCCACTCCCCTGCCGCCCAAAGAAAAATTAAACACAATCTTTTCAGGTTTGAAACCTTAGAAGGTTTCTGTAGTTGATAATTCTTGTCAAAAGAATCTCAAAGAAAGATACAAGCCGTCTTAACAAGCCTCTTAAGAATTCGATTTAAAAAATATCTTCATGATTGTGTGCATGAGACACACCTTCTTGCGTGACTAAAAAGATCTGTTACAGGGAAAAGAGATTGTTTTTGAGTGTGGGCAGGGGATTCCTGATCTGATCAATCAAACCAGTAAAGTATGTTTTCTTGGATTTGTGATTTAAGTTGGAATTTCATTTCTTCCAGCGAATTTCCTTGCCTTTGTTGATTGCTTCTAATCTTAATGCCATTAAAAATTTGAGTTTTTTTTAAAAAAATACGATTCTGAATGTGGAAAAACAAATTGCTTGCTCATTTTCATTTTCAGTGATGGAAGGTATGAGTGAATTCATTGTGGTGCACACACCTCCTTTACTTTCAGTTTTTCCTTTGTTAAGATATGGAAAGTAATAGACAGTAATTTGAATAAAGGTGGGAAGACCAAGTCTTGGGCAAATTTCTCCACTGCTTTTGCTTAATTATCGAGTTGATGTGAATAAAAACTCCAGATTTTTAAGGTAAAATTAATACCAGGATTTCAGCATTTCTTTCCATTGTATCAACTCTCTAATCAACCTCCATCTCTCCCTCTTCAGAAGGGGAAATACATTTTTGTGGAAAAAAAAAAAAAGTCATTTTTTCAAGGGTTTAACTTCTAAAAACTCCATATCATGATCCTGTCAAAAACTGAGAGCTTTGAATGCACTATGAATACTCCAGGGCAAAAGTCTGCATTTGATTTGAAGTAAACATTTTTTTGGTTTTTTTTGTATGTGTATCTCAAAATTATTACAAACACCACCAGCACAAAAAAATAATTGTTTTTTAATACATAATGCATGGTGGGTCCATTTAGTTTAATCCCCACATTCCACAGGTGAAGCAGCAGAGTGTGAAACAGCTCAAAAAGACTAGTGCACGGCACAGAGATACAGGGCACTGGAGTGAACTCTTTGGCTAGTTTCCAAGCACTGTGGCTTATCCTCTTCCACTAAGAAGGAGGCAGCTCAGTAGCTGCACTGATGGCAGGAGAAAGGTAGGCATTTGCTAAAGGCTTGGCTGGAAAAAGGGAATCTCTGCCATACTAGAAAATCTAGCCCAGAACCATCCAAGAGGGCCAGGCAGACATTGAGAGCTGAGGTCTAAAGATGGACTCAAATCAAAGAACCAGGAATCACGGGGCAAGAGCCAGTGAGTGGCACCAAAGAGGAGACCATCTGGATTAATTCCAAAGACCTGTGTGAATGGATCTAGCTTATTTAAGAGACCAGGGTAGGGCAAACAATCATATTAACTTCTACTTTTTAAAAGTATAAATATGCAACCTCATTTGAGCCCTAAATTACAGTGGACAATAATCTTAAAACTAACAGAAGGTGAATGAGCCCTTTCTTTCTGCTCATATAACCCATATGATTGGCTTTATCAGTTTAGTCAGTCATAGTGCTAATTTTAGCAGTTAATTGTTTTAGCCCCACCTGCAAGTTATTAACAAGTCCAGTATCTCAATCTTGAGCCCTTCCCACTTCCTCAACCCTTAACTGACATGAATTGCCAAAAAAGCCAGGTACCTACTCAGTTCAAAAAAAGTCAGTCTTGATTCCAAGCACTAGGTAGAAGAGACCCTTGCTTTGGTTGCTGCCATGGGTCCCACACAGGCCAAAGGACGTTGTCTCTTGGTGGACTGATGCTTTTGCTATCCCAGACCATACCCAGGCTGAGGTACTGCCATACTGGGCTTTAAGGAGAGAGCCAGCCAGTCCACATGTTCACAGTCTTTGTTCCAAAGGCCGAGAGCTCTAGGCCAGAGGGGGTCCCAGGAAGGCCTTCCAGCCTTAGCCTGTTGTACAGATCTCCTCCTTGCCCCCATGAATCCATTAGACCAGGTTCCTCATCTCTTACAGTGTGCTTGCTTCTAGGCTATTATCCTTTCAAACTGCAGGAAAATCTGTCAGAACCATCCCAATCCATCAGGAAGTTTCTAATGAACTGACATTTAAAAGGCTTTCTACCTCCTTTTCTCCCAGGGGGTTGCTTGGCATTTATGCAAATTTACCTACCTTTTCTCCAGCAACCAGTCATGCACAACAAGGGGTCTTGAGAGATGTCTTACATTAGGATTCTGTTCCACCCTTCTCCTGGGGCAATGGGTGCCTGTGTACCTTTTGCTTGCCTAACCATTTGGGATCACTTAAATGACTATCCTGAAAAAGAAGACCCACTGTGCCCACCTACACCAGGGAAGTGCTGTCAGCTTTAAGCACTGGCTGGAGTTCTTACATTTCTATCCCAGTAAGCACTTTGTTATACCTGGAACTCCAAATTTAAATTCATGGGAAGCAGAGTGGGTTTGGTACCATATGCCACATTCATCTCGTAATTCAGGTGTGTCTGAGCATGTCTAGAAGGCTGGCAGGGTGGCCCACAATAGGTCTGTTTGCCTAAAGGACTGAAGAGCCTTCTGGGAAAGAAAGAACTCATCCAAACATACACAAGAGTCCACATCCTCAAGTTTGGTCCAAGAACAAAGGATCACAGTGGGCAATGGGGAGGGAAGAAAGTCAAGAGAGGGAGTAGACCAAGGTGTTTACTACTCACATTGTCTTTCAATCCAACTCCCATGGATGTAATTCTATGTCCAAGGTGGAAAGGGCTGCAATAAAGCGTGAATAAAAACTAAAAGAGCTATTTCACTAAACTTTGTAGACCTTAGGAAACTCAAGGCAGCACTTTCCAGAGGAAATTCAGGAGACAAGATAGTTTTGTCCAGCATCACACACACAAATCAGAGTTTTGGTCGAAGCCAATAGGACCTTGACAATATCGACAGCTTTAGGACACCGCCACAGCGAGCCGGAGAAGAGGGCAGGGAGGAAAAGTGCCACGTGTGAGCTGAGAGTGAGTTAGCAAACACAAGTGACCTCCCTCCTGGCCTTTCAGAATCAGCCGGGAGGAATTTCTGTGTAGCAGGTAGAAGTGCAGCAAGAGAGAGAATTTTTTTTTTGTTTTTTTGTGATACGCGGACCTCTCACTGTTGTGGCCTCTGCCGTTGCGGAGCACAGGCTCCGGACGCGCAGGCTCAGTGGCCATGGCTCACGGGCCCAGCAGCTCCACGACATGTGGGATCTTCCCGGATCGGGGCATGAACCCGTGTTCCCTGCATCGGCAGGCGGACTCTCAACCACTGTGCCACCAGGGAAGCCCGAGAGATAATGTTTTGTGACTGTTCCTGTGCTTGTAACCCAGACTGGGCTGGGAGACAAGTCTAAAATACAGCTGAAGCGTGAAAGTTTGTTCCGTGGAAATGTGCCAGGTCTTCTGCATTCCATTTGCCTTCTATAGATAAAAATGTTTCAAAAACAATTTGACAGTAATCCTTGTAAATGATAGCAGCTGCTTGGGGGCTGCAGAGAGGAGAAATCAATCTGGAAAATGGGCCTATATTTTTGGGTAAAAATCAACCATTAGGAACGGAAAGATGACAATCATTTTGTCTTGTCCTTGGTAATACGTAGTCATGCTTGAGGCTCAAGGTTCTAACACGTGCTCTCTGCTCCGAAAATTTTTTGCCATGTGGAAATGTCAACTTCTGGAAATATTTTCTTGCAAACTTCTCTTGAAAAGAGCCTGCACATCAAATCCTGAGCTTACATGTTTTCATTGCTTATATTAAACCAAAGAATTTACCTATCTCTTTGTGATGATTTTGACCAATATTATATTTTCCTTTTTTAAGAGCTGCTTGTTTGGAAATTTTTTTTATTTTTGCTTTTTATTCAATAACCTTTTAGAAGATTCTCTACTTTTTCTTTATCTTATTTCTCTTTTATCTTTCTTTTGTAGGTGGAAGAGAGGAAGAAGAAACAGAAGAGTATCAGATATGAGGACTAACCAATGGTCTGTAAAGGGAAGGCTGAAACTGTTTTTCCCCCAAAAGAGAATACTCTTTATTGTTATTGTTATTAAAAAGGTAATATTGCTTATGTCAAAAATTCAAAAAATAGATATAAAGGAAAAGTAAAAATTTACTCTTCAGAAGATAATCTCTATTAATGTTCTAGTAAATGACTTACATGTGTCTCTCTATGTAGAATCATACATACGTACAGACAGAGAAGGAGAGAGAGTGCACAGGAGCCTTTCCTAGGCCCTTCAAGAAAAGCCCGGTACTGCCCCTTGAACCAATGCCTAAACCTTGTCACCTAGGATAGGCAGACAGATAAGTAAACCTCGTGTTTCAAAATTACCCATAACGCAGCAGCTCCACAGATCAAATTAACCGCAGAGGATAGCCCTAAAGCTTGCTCAGGAAAATTGCCAGAACCACACTGTTATCTTGTTTCCAGAACAATTCAGATCATCTATGAGGAAACTCATAAACAATCGTTTTTGACGTACATAATCATCTGATAGGGACCACAGCTCCTGAGTGGCTCAAAATACCACAGAAGTGGGTGGGGAACAGTTCTACTCAGGAGAGTCCTTTAACTCATTTCCCTGTATCTGATAACTGCAGAAGGTCCAAGTTGTTTTAATTTACCTTTATATTTGGAGAAAGCTTCCCAGAGAGACTCTAATAAAACTTCTGGAATCCACTGGTTGCTGGTCTGCATCCAGGACAAACTGAGTTACTTTCCATCAAAGCAGGAATTTTAAAACAAAACAACATAAAATAAAACAAAAACTTTTATTAATAGGGAAAGAGGATTGGTGCTGGTATAATCCCCAACAAAGCTTCCAGTATAGGAGTGGTGTTCAATCTTAGTGGCAGAGTAGAAAGAGTTGGACTTTGGTGTCACATAGTCAAGTGCCACTCACTTTGAGCTGTGTAAGTCTATCTGATTCAATATTTGGGACTAATAAGTACTTGTTTTTTTATCTGAAATATAATTTTAGCTGGTCATCCTATATTTTTATTTGCTAAATCTGGTTACCCTACACTCACTCAATGTGCGTCAGTGCACAAGCTACTTTCTTTCTCAGAATCTCCAGCTCTGTATATGTAAGGTACAGGATAACAATAACTAACTCTTAGGTGATTGAGATGCACCTAGCATTCATTCAGTAGATATTTACTGACTGCCTACTGTGGAGAGGGTGCTGGCCTAGGCCAGGGAAATACAGCCTGTCCTCCTGAAGATTACATTAATGGTTAACTGCACAATTGGTCACTTACCTTAAACTGTGATTAGCACAACAGAAAATCACAGGATGTTAAGAGATGGAGATCTGTACCCTACAACTAGTCAGAGAAGCTTTCTCTGAAGAAATGACACTTTAACTTGGATGCATATATCCATATGTGTGTATTTATGGTACTCAAAACTGAAAGTGTCCAAAACTGAGCTCAGTATGCACCTTTCATCTCCTTCCCCAAACCTGCTTTTGTCCTAAGTCATTATACTTCAGTTAAAGGGACATCACTCATAGAGTGCCCAAGCAAGAAACCTGGGAGTCATTCTGAACTCATTCCTGACACTCAGTCTCTATATTATTTCAATTATCAAGTTTTGCCAGTTTTATCTTCCAAACATTCCTAAGATCTGTATCCTGTTCTCCATCTGTACTATCACTGCCCTCACTGTCTCTTGCATGGCTATTTTGATAGCTTCCTAACCAGTTAATATCCTGCTAGTTCTGCTCCTTTTAAACCTATATTTTACACTTGAAATAGAAAAAGCTATTATATTTCCCTGCTTAAAACATTTCAGTGACTTCCTTTTACCAAAAGTCCAAGCTCTACAACTTGGCAAATAGGGTCTTCATAAATCGGTTCCTACACAAGACTACACTGTCTTGTATCAACATTTGTATCCTAGTAACACTGAACTACTTAGTTTCCCGCACATTGCATAATGTTTCCTGTCTATGCCTTTCTTCAATCTATAATTTCTGCCTGGTACTCTCTTCCCTCCTTATCCAACCCTAACTATCCTTCAAGACTGTGCTCTATTGTCCTCTCTTCCAGGAATTCCTCTCTAGAAGACTTCTCAATCACCTAAAAGTTATTGTTATCCTGAACCATACATATGTAGAGCTGGAAATGTGAGCTAAGTGTCAAGTGGACAGACCATGCCAGCGGCCTGCTAATTGCACTGACCCCACTGGGAAAGCCTCAGACTGTCTGATACCCCTTCTGAGAGAGGCTTCTTGGTCTGAGTCATCATATTTATTAACATAGGATTCACCACCATGTTTATGGTTGCTTGCACCAGGAACAACCAGCAGATTCAAAGACAGTCATCAATAGACTGGCCCTTACCCATGAGGCCTGTCATATGAGTTCTACTTAACCTAGTACTGTGCTCAGCAGGAAGGAGGATAGGCCAATCTAGTCTGCATAGCTCTCTTGGAGAGTTTGAACTGAGAACACTCAGCATCAGAACCAGCAGACAATAGTATGGATGGAAGCCAAGAGACACTGAAAGGGGCCAAGAAACAGAAGCCATAGTAGAGTAGAAGCCATGACTGAACAGAAGCTGTAAGGAGATTAAGGTCAGTTAATTGTTAGCAGCAGAAGACATAAAAACACAGATAAGAAGTAGCCTACCAGATGGAGCTTAATCTGCTACGGAGCAGCTGACACCTGCTACTGAGAGGAACATAAAATTGCTAGCCGCTGGAGTAAGCACCGTAGCCCGAATGAGCTTTCCATGGCTGCTCTTGAGGTCTGACTGAGGAGCTGTAGGATGATGTTCAAGTCTTCATTAGACTGCAATGCCCAGGTGCTCCTGATATGTTGTATGCCCTTATCTCCTGAGGTAACCTACACACATTCCATACAACTCGGAAGGGCTGGAGTAACCCAGCATCCTTTGCTGGCTGTCCCAGCACTCTGAATAGCCTATGAGAGCCTATACATTTTCCCAGTATAAGAATACTGCCGGCAGTTCTGGTCCTAGGCAAAAAGGCTCACCTGAGAAAAAAGGTGTCATTTCCAAAATGATAAAAGAGTCAAATCAGCAGTATGATATAACAATTATAAGAATATAAAACGTAAAACAAAACTACTCTCATACCCTATTGGCGTATTTTAAATAAATACAGGCCTTTAGGGTACAGTCTGACAATACCTATCAGGAATAGCCAGACACCTTACTATGGGTTAAATTGTGTCCCCCTAAAAAGATATGTTGAAGTCCTAACGCTGGTACCTGTGAATGTGACCTTATTTAGAAATAGGGTCTTTTCAGATGTAATTAGTTAAGATGAGATCATACTGGATCAGGGTGGGCCCTAAGTCCAATGACTGGTGTCCTTCAAGAAGGCCATGTGCAGACACAGAGAAGAGAGTACCATATGAACACAGAGGCAGAGACTAGAGTGATGTATCCTTACACTGAGGAATCCCAAAGACTGCCAGCGACCACCAGAAGCTAGATGAGGGACAAGGAACAGATTCTTCCTCAGGCTTAACTCTGCCAAAATCTTGATTTTGGACATCTAAACTCTAGAATAATAAATTTTTGTTGTTTTAAGTCAACAAGTGGGTGGCATTTTGTTACAGCAGCACTAGGAAACTCAACACACGTCCCAACCCCTAAACAAAAAGAAACTCATCTGGGGGTTTTTCAAAGAAACGGTTTTAAATATGGAAATATTCGTATCATGAACATGTCCATCATGGTGTTAATTATAAGTGGGAAAAAACAGGAAACAATAAAAAATACCGTAATCCGAAATGGCTAAGTAAATTATGCTCATGAAAACTATATATCATACAAAATGCTTTTGATGGTTAATTTTTTGTGTCAACTTGACTGGGCTGTGGGTGTCCAGATATTTGCTGCCCGTTATTCTCAGTGTTGTCCGTGAGTGTGTTTCTGGATGAGATCAACCTTTGAATCAGTAGACTGAATAAAGCAGAATGCCCTCCCTAGTGTGAGTAGGCCTCATCCAATCAATTGACAACCTAAACAGGACAAAAAGGCTGAGTAAGAGGGAACTCCTCCTGCCTAACTGCTTGCATGGAACATTGGTCTTTTCCAGGCTTCAGACTTGGATGGAAACATTGGCTCTTCTTGGTCTCCAGCTTGCTGGCTGCAGCTCTTGGGACTTCCCAGCCTCAATAATTGGGTGAGCCAATTCTTATATATATATATATATATATATATATATACACACATATATATACATACATATAATGAATATATATATTCTGTTTCTCCAGAGAGCCCTGATTAACACAATGCTTATGATATAACGATTTGTGAAAACAATTCCAGGACAATTTTATGTACTGTATGATTACAGGTATGTAAAATATGTCAATCTAAAAGATTGGAAAGATATATAAATGTTATTAATGGTTAGGTCAGGTGAAGGCCTTAAGGGAGAATTTTATTTTCTCTTTTTCAAAATGTTAGTAATGTGTTCAGATTTCTTAGATAATTAAAAAAAAATTTTTAAATGGTCAACTGCATTATTATTATCAAAAGACTAGATAGGATAATTTACATATGAAATTTCATAAAGAATGTGATAAACTAGATTTTACTCTAGATTTTCCAAGCTTTATTATTTCTATTTCAAATCCTACATTGTTGAACTATATTTTTCAAACTTTATGTTGAATGTTTTGACTTAACTGAGTGTCCATTGCATCTTCTGAGGACCTATAAGAGATGAAGAAGTGTGGAAGATTTGAATTTTCCACTGAGGATACTGTCATTAGGAGCTAGGACAAAGTGTATCTCTCTTTGTGAAATACCGGTTCTATGAGCACAAGTCTATTTTGTTCATCATTGTTCCCAGCCCCTAACTCAGTTCCTGGCACATGGGAAGTGCTCAATAACTATTTGTGAGCTGAAAGAACAAATGAATAATTGAAGGAATGAACTTTAGATAATAAAAGCTGGGTGTCTCTCAGCCCATGCAGTATTTTTCTTAGATTAGGTTTTCTGGTTTCATTGGTCTCTTTCTCCTTTCTTCCTTTACCTTCCTTTCTTTCTTTACCTTCCTCTTGGTTCCTATCTTTTTCCTCTACTTAGGATGATCTTCACTTTTATTTTAGCTATTCTTTTATGGTAAGTTGCCTCACAAGAGTTTTGGAAAGTAGACTGAATGTAGAATAAATAGTATTTTAAAATACTAATTAAAATAATTAATTGTAAGTACTAATTATTTTAAATTGTAAACCCTATGTTTAAGTACTAAGCTATATGGTACAATTAATTTTTAAAAAGTTATACCATAATAAACTAAAATCTCTTTGAGATCAGAAAACTGGCCTTATAATTCTTTATATGTTTTATAGCATTTGGCAGAGGACAGTGAACATTTCATATGCTTTATTTTATTTTTAATATACCTGCTATTTAAATGCTATAAATACTATTAAAATTGTTCAGAAACGGTATGGATTATTATCAAGAAAATGATTAAATTTGATACAGTCATTTGATATTACAAAATCATTTTAAAAGATGTTTTAAACATATTTATTTGCCTGAGAAAATAGTTATAATATAATGTTGGGTGAAAAAAGCAGAATACAAAATCATGTATACGGTTATCATCCCAACTTTGCCAGGGCCATGAATTGAGAGAGACAGAGAAAGAAGTGGGAGACTTTAAAGAATGCATCAAACTGGTAGGAGTAATAATTGCTGGACATATGGGACTACAGATAATTTTTGTCTTCCTTGTACTTTTTATATTTTTCAAAATCGCTACAATGAACATGCATTACTTTTTAATCAGGAGGAAAAAACCCATCACTTTAAAAACAAAAGCTCTGGACTCCACTGCTGGATACATGGGATTCAGAGGTGCATTTGTGTGAAAAGATCTGGGTTGGACTCTTTCCATAGATAGCAAAATAACATAATGACTTTCAAGATTTCCTTCCCTTTCCCCTTTGTAGCATCTTTAAGATTCATTCCTGAGATAACATATTCAGGGACTCAGGAATCTGTTTTTAAATCAAGGACACCTGATCTTCTCTCCTGTACTGAGATAGTACTGAGAGACTGTTAGGATACCAACAGCTGTTGAAGGATCCAGGAACCACACGGCTGCTTCTGAGCGTAGCAAACAGATATATGCCCAGCACTGGGATGAAAAAAAAAAAAACCACCCTTATAAGAATTCTGCCATTCCAAACAATCCATGCCTATTTTAAACTTACACCTTTTGGCCAAAACCTGAAGTGTCTGGAGAAGAAGAGCACAGGGAGTCTTGGATATGTGTAAAAGGCTGTCACCACTTAGCTTCTTTGGTTCTGGACACTTCCAACTACGTAATCCTCATTGCCTTGGAAGCTGTATCTGTTCATAAGAGTTGTGTGTGGACTCTGATGTTGACTTTCTACCTGTATATGACTTCTCTGATGAATGTCCAGTTTCCAACAAAAAAGGAAAATACATACCATCTTCCCTCAAGCTCCAGTTGTGAAAAACCATTTATTAGCAAGTTCCCTAGACTCAGAACTCTAGAATAGTTTTCTACTTCTCTTTGCCTTAGAACAGGATTACTAGTGTGTGCATGTGATGCTGGTAGGCAGGGATGGAATTCCATGACAAGATTTACAAAAAAGGCTCAGAAGGAAAGTTGTTATGGAAGAGAGTGATGCTCTGTTCTGACACAGAAAATAAGAACTGAAGGCAACAAAAGACAATTACCTCTTATTTGCTGCCTTGGTTCCAAGTAGCTCTAGGATTCCAAGAGGGTTTAACTATTGCTGAGTCATCGAAGGGTTTCAATCTTTCCTCTCTGTTCAGAGTAGGGCTAGCTTGGGAATGGTGGAGGTATGGGAAGTAGGCCTTCCAGTCTTGCCCTATTCTGCATCCAGCTCTTAGATGCTGTGGGAACAAAGCAGGACTTAATGAAGGTCAAAATGAAGTCCCCTTTGCTATAATCCTTTTTCCCTCTACTGTAGCCTCTTCACACCCACTGTCCAGTGAGCTATAGAGATAACAAGAGAGAAGATAAGAGAGTTGAAGCTAAGAAGAGGATAGTTCTTGAGGCTTAGGCAAGGAGGCAAGGTCTTCTCCAAAGTCTGTCAGAGCTTGCCAATCCTAAACGAACAAAGGCAACTTTGGGGGGCAGAGGAGGAAAGGGAGGCTCAAAGAATCCCTTATTCCCCACATGGACATTGGGAGGAGTTATGAGAATAGATCATGTGGCTATTTACGGGGTAACAAGAAACAAGGTCCACCACAGCTTCCTGCAGCATCAATTGTGATTCAATTTCCCAGTCAATTGGACTCCTATGGATGGGAACTCAGAAACTGAGCTAAAAACCACAAGGTAGCAGGAGGCCACGGATAGCATACATTCTCCCACGTCCAGGAGAGCTGCCACAGGTAGACTGCCTGAAGCATTCTGATAGGATGGGGCAGCTAGATTGGGCCTATCTAGATCCTTATGCCTATCACCAGATATAAACTCATTTCTAGCTTCTGGAAGAAAATAAATTACTCTGTACTAAACTATATATGCTTACATACTTTATCCAGTGGTCAATATGCAGCAGACATTGTGTTTGGCTTACCCCAACCCCTTCTCCACAGTCACCTACCAGCTGGGGGTGGCCATGGGTCATTAGTTATGGCTGATAGTATGTAAGTAAGATCACCCTTCCCTCTTCTTCCTGCTTAAAATATAAACTTGATATCTGGAATGCAACGACCATTTTGTCACCATGAGGTGACAGATGTATATAAAAAAGTCTGAGAATCAGACATTAACCTTGACATTGTCAAGCTACTGAGCCAAAACAGCAAGTACATATGACCAGATTTCTTATATGACACAAATAATACCCTATTTTTTTTAAAGCCACTATATTGGGGTTATGCTACTTTCAACCTTGAAGCTTTTCTAAATGATACAGGGAGTCTACCTAGCGTTACTGAATTGTTAAAGTGTTGGTTGTCGACAATAACTTAAGCCAAAAGAGAGATAACAAATACATAGCTTTGTCAATCAATTTTTCTGCCAATATCTACTCATACATGCAGAAGGTCAGTGAAAGCCAATCACAATAAGACTATCGCCCTTGGAACTGGTTAATTGGGGGAAGGGCAGGCCTAAGCCAATTGACATCAAGGACCTACTTGAGTTTCTGGGAAATGGAGCTAGTTTCACTCTCCTGCTGGATATAAACAAGGACGCGCATTATTCTAGTTTCTGCTGGCAGCCATATTATGTTCATGAGAGTAACTAGTCTTAGCAGGAAGCCAACACTGTGGCAGCAGAGAATATGGATCCTTGATGATCTCTCTAAGGTGCTGAATCAGTTGGCTCTGGAGTCTACCCTACTTTTAGACTTCCTAATATATGAAATACATGTCATTGGTATTCAGGCCAATTCGAAGTAGGGCTTCTGTTACTTAAAGCTGGAGGTATCCTATCTGATACAGAGTTTGGTACATGAAACTAAAGTGCTACAAGTCTCAGACTCTAAAATGTGATGTGAAATTTGTCGAGTAGAGAATGTGGGACTAATGGCAACGTGCACCCTGATATTGTTCCTCACTGAGAGGTTCTAGAACCTTGCTTGGGAAAAAGTTGGTAAAACTCTTTTACCTTGGGGGCAGACATACCTACTAAAGCTACAGTATCCAGGGAAATGATAGGAAAAATTAGGAATGTTAGAATGGATCAGCTGCTTCTTTCTGCCTTGGTAAAACTCTATAAGAAAGAGAGAAGTAGGGACTAAAGGTGGCCCATCTGTTGGCAGAGAAAGAAGAAAACAAGAGAGGCCTTTTCTGTCTATGGCCTATAATCTAAGTTTGTTGAGAGTCCAATAATTTTGAGCTTTGCAGGCTGAAAACAAACAAACCAAAACAACACCAAAGATGTTCCTGCAGGAAGAAGGGAGAGTGGAGTATGCACATTCATAGAAAAGGTTTGAGAATCTCCCAGAAACTCTAGGCAGAATGATTGGTGAAGATTTTTCCTTATTGAAGCCAATCCGAAAAGACTGGGAGAGGTGGCTGTTTCTTCATATGTGCAGACACCAATGCAAAGCTATAAGAAACACAAAGATTCAGGGAAACATGACACAACCAAAGGAACAAAATATACCTCCAGTAACCAACCCTAAAGAAATGGAGATCTATGTATTTCTTGACAAATAATTCAAAGTAATCATTTTAAAGAAGTTCAGTGAGTTACAAAAGAACACAGATAGACAACTACAGTAAGTCCCCAACATACGAACCTTCAAGTTGTGAACTTTCAAAGATGTGAACATGTTTTCTCGTGTCCAATCATGTAAGTTAGTTCACGTGTCTGGCATACGTTGTCAAGTGCGTGCATCCTCTACAAGTGGTTGTGCTTTTCTGTACTTTACTGTACACTACTGTATAGAGTACAATAATACAGATGCTTTTTATTTCTTTTCCTTCCCTAATTGCTCTGGCTAGTATTTTCAGTACTATGTTGAATAGAAGTGGCAAGAGTGGGCATCCTTGCCATAGCTAATATCACACTCAACAGGATGTCTGGAAGCAAGTGTAAAAGCAGCAGTATATAGCTGATTGTGTTAGTTGGGTATGTAGGCTAACTTTGTTGGACTTACAAACAAATTGGACTTATGAACTCGATCTCAGAATGGAACTCAATCGTATGTAGGGAGCTTACTGTAAATGAAACCAGGAAAACAATACATGAAAAAGTGAGAATATCAACAATGGTAAAAAAAAAAAAAAGAAAAACCAAAAAAAACCCAAAACTGTAACAAATAACCAAACAGAAATTCTGGAGCTCAAGAATTTGATAATTACACTGAAAAATTCAATACAGAGCTTCAGTATCAGACTTGATCAAGCAGACGAATCAGTGAACTTGAAGACAAGTCATCTGAAATCACTCAGAGAAACACAAAGAAAAAATAATGAAATAGTGAAGAAAGCCTAAGGAACCTATGGGACATCATCAAATGAACCAATATGCACATTACAGAGTATAAGAAGGAGAAAAGAAAAAAAGGGACAGAAAGCTTATTTAAAGAAATAATGAAGAAATTCACCTCAACATAATAAAGGCCATATATGATAAGCCCATAGCTAATACCATACTCAACAGTGAAAAACTGAAATCTTTTCCTCTAAGATCACTAACAAGACAAGGATGCCCACTCTTGCCACACTATTCAACATAGTACTGAAGGTTCTAGCCAGAGCAATTAGGCAAGGAAAATAAATAAAAAGCATCTAAATAGGAAATGAAGAAGTAAAATTATCCCTCTTTGCAGATGACATAATATGTAGAAAACCCTAAACACTCCACAAAATAACCGTTAGAACTAATAAATTCAGGGAAGTTGCAGGATACAAAACCAGCACACAAAAATCAGTTCCATTTCTATACACTATCAATGAGCTATTTGAAAAAGAAATTAAGAAAAAAATTCCATTTACAATAGTGTTAAAAAGAATAAAATACTTAGGAATAAATTTAACCACAGAGGTGAAAGACTTGAAAACTACAGAGCATTGGTAAAATAAATTAAAGAAGACACAAATAAATGAAAAGGCATTCTATTTTCATGGACTGGAAGAATTAATATTGTTTAATGTCCACACTATCCAAAGTGATCTATAGATTTAATGTTACCCCATCAAAATCCCAATGACATTTTTTATAGAAATAGAAAAAAATACTAAAATTCATTTGGAACCATTAAAGTCCCCAAATAGCCAAAGCAATCTTGAGAAAGAAGAACAAAGATGGAGCCATCATACTTCCTGATTTCAAAATATATTACAAAGCTACAGTAATTAAAACAGTATTATAGGGACGAGGGGAAGATAGCGGAAGAGTAAGATGCGATCACCTTCCTCCCCACAGATATACCAGAAATACATCCACACGTGGAACAACTCCTACAGAACACCTACTGAACGCTGGCAGAAGACCTCAGACCTCCCAAAAGGCAAGAAAGTCCCCACGTACCTGGGTAGAGCAAAAGAAAAAAGAATAAACAGAGACAAAAGGATAGGGATGGGACCAGCACCAGTGGGAGGGAGCTGAAAGGAGGAAAGGTTTCCACACACTAGGAAGCCCCTTCATGGGCAGAGACTGCGGGTGGCGGAGGGGGGAAGCTTCAGAGCCGCAGAGGAGAGCACAGCAACAGGGGTGCGGAGAGCAAAGCAGAGAGATTCCCGCACAGAGGATGGGTGGGACCGGCACTCACCAGCCAGAGAGGCATGTTTGCTCACCCGCTGGCGGGGGTTGGGAGCTGAGGCTCAGGCTTTGGTCGGAGCGCAGTGAGAGGACTGGGGTTGGCAGCGTGAACACAGCCTGCAGGGGGTTAGTGCACCACGGCTGGCCGGGAGAGAGTCAGGGGGAAAGTCTGGACCTGCCGAAGAGGCAAGAGACTTTTTCTTCCCTCTTTGTTTCCTGGTGCGCGAGGAGAGGGGATTAAGAGCGCTGCTTAAAGGAGCTCCAGAGACGGGCGTGAGCCGCGGCTAAAAGCACGGACCCCAGAGACGGGCATGAGACGCTAAGGCTGCTGCTGCTGCCACCAAGAAGCCTGTGTCACTATCCACACCCCCCTTCCGTGGAGCCTGTACAGCCCACCACTGCCAGGGTCACGGGATCCAGAGACAACTTCCCCGTAAAAAAGCACAGTGCGCCTCAGGCTGGTGCAACGTCATGCTGGCCTCTGCCGCCACAGGCTTGCCCTGCACTCCGTACCCCTCCCTTCCCCTGGCCTGAGTGAGCCAGATTCCCCGAAGCAGCTGCTCCTTTAACCCTGTTCTGTCTGAGCAAAGAACAGACGCCCTCCACGACCTACATGCAGAGGCGGGGCCAAATATACTGATTTACTTTGTTATAATGCAGAAACTAACACACCATTGTAAAGCAATTATACTCCAATAAAGCTGTAAAAAAAAAAAGCAAAAAAACAAACAAAAAAACCCAGTATGATATTGGTATAAAGATAGACATATAAATCAATGGAACAGAATAGAAAGCCAAGTAATAAACCCATGCAAATATAATTACTTTTCAGTAAAGGTGCCAATAATACACAATGGGGAAGAATAATCTTGTGAACAAATTATGTACAGAAAACTGAATATCCACATGCAAAAGAATGCAATTGGACCGTTATATTAAACCACATGCAAACATCAACTCAAAATGGATTAAAGACTTAAATGTAAGATCTGAAACTGTAAAACTCCTAGGAGAAAACATAGAGGAAAAGCTTCTTGACACTGATCTTGGCAATGGTTTCTGGATATGACACCAATCGCACAGTCAGCAAAAGAAAAAATTGACAAGTGGGACTACACCAAAACTAAAAAGCTTTTGCAGAGCAAAGAACAATCAGCAGAATGAAAGGCAACCTACAGAATGAGAGAAAATACCTGCAAACCATACACCTGATAAGGAGTTAATATCCAAAATATATAAGGAACTCCTACAACTCAATAATAATAAAACAAAACAACGCAATTAAAACACAAGCAAAGGGCTTCCCTGGTGGCGCCGTGGTTGAGAGTCCGCCTGCCGATGCAGGGGACACGGGTTCGTGCCCCGGTCCGGGAAGATCCCACATGCCGCGGAGCGGCTGAGTCTGTGAGCCATGGCCGCTGAGCCTACGCGTCCGGAGCCTGTGCTCCGCAACGGGAGAGGCCACAGCAGTGAGAGGCCCGCGTACCAGAAGAAAAAAACAACAACAAAAAAACCACAAGCAAAATACTTGAACAGACATTTCTTCAGAGAAGACCAAATGGCCAACATATAGGTGAAAAGAATCTCAACTAATTATTAGGGAACTGCAAATCAAAATCACAGTTAGGTATCATCTCACACCTGTTAGGATGGTTATTATTTTTTTAAAAAGATAATAAATGATGGTTAGAATGTGGAGAAACTGAAACCCTGTGCACCACTGGTGACAATGTAAAATGGTGTACTTGCTATGGAAAACAGTATGGTGGTTCATCAAAAAATTAAAAATAAACTATCATATGATCCAGCAATTCCACTTCTGGGCACATGCAAAAAAGCTGAAATCAGGATACTGAAGAAATATCTGCATACTTATGTTCACTGCAGCATTATTCACAATAACCGAGATACGAAAAAAATCTAAATATCCATCAACAAATGAACGGATAAAGAAAATGTGGCATATATATATATATATATATATATTTTTAAAAAATGGCGTGTTATTCAACCTTAAAAAAGAAGGAAATCCTGCCATATGCAATAACATGGATGAATCTCGAGAACATTATGCTAAGTGAAATAACCCAGTTACAGAGGGATAAATACTGTACTACTCCACTTCTATAAGGCATCTAAAATAGTTAAACTCATAGGAACAGAGTAGAATGGTGGCTGTCAGGGGCTGGAGGGAGGGGGAAATGGGAAGTTGTTCAATGGGTATAAAGTTTAATTTGTGTAGGATGGGTAAGCTCTAGAGATCTGCCGTGTAACATAGTGCATACTGTTAACAGTAATACACTGTGTGCTTAAAAATTTGTTAACAGGGTAGATCACGTGTTAAGTGTTATTACAGCAAAAAGGGGGGTATAACATATATGTTTATTACCTTGATTGTGGTGATGCTTTCATGGGTATTCCTGTATCCAAACTCATCACACTGTATACACTAAATATGTGCGGGTTTTTTGCATATCAATTATGCCCCAATAAAGTTGTAAAAAATAAGTTAGTAATTCCTGACAGCATTTGTATTCTTCGAAACTGGGTTCAGATATGGTTGAACTATCTCTTTGACATGGTCAACTATAAAATGTAAAATAAATTTTCCAATTTAATAACGTGTTTGCTCATGAAACAATGCCCCTAGTTATGGAAGGTTTCTGCAGACAGAATTAAAATATGATGGCTACTTCTATGAATGTTAACTCATGGAATATCTAAGTCTCTCTTATATGACATGGGTTTGTGGTTTCATCTTTGTTTTTCCATCTTAGATCTCATACTGACTTAAGATTGGGGAGAGTCGCTTTTTTCTTAGAAAGTGAATCTTTCTGAGGATGAACAATTTGAGTAGGGGGAAATGGGTTTACTCCCAAGCTCACTAATGCCAATTTCCCCCAGACCCCAGGCTCTCCTGCTATCTACCTGGAGAAATAGAAGAAATATCATGTTGGATAATTTAGATTGAATAATAAATTTTGAGAAAGTGGGAGGTTAACCAATTTCCACTAACTTAATTTAGTAAACTTAATGTCTTATCTACTCTGTGTAGTTACTGACTTATTTACAACTTGGCTAGAAATTTTAAGCCCAGTATATATGGCCAAACAACACTGAAATCCAGTAGAATGGTTAGGAGATGGATATTTGAAGGAATGTAAAAGATTTTAGAATTTCTTGCTAAAATGCTACAAAGACTGCAGACATTCATGGGTGAAAGTATATAAAAAATTGGTTTGCCTCTGTTTTGATGAAATGGAGACAACATTTCAACCTGGAAACACACTATTACAAAGAAGTGGGAAAGTAGTAAATGAGATTTCTCTCTGAAGCTATCATTCTTGTGTGTTACTGAAAGCACAAACTTTAGTCTATGTAAATTGAGCAATTTGAAAACAGGTCTCTTGGCAATGTTAATACAACCTTAGATTAATAAACATTATTCCCCTTTATCCATGAATCCAGTCTTATCAATCCACTCTGGAATTAGTGTTTTAGGAAATTATCAATAAAAATATTTTCAATATTAAATTTTAAAATTCATGAATTCAAGAAAGAACAGGTATGAAAAAACCAACCCAAGGAGAAAGCTCACAACTGAAATGACTATTTGAGAAGTTTTCCTTTGACTATTATCTGCTCAGCAGGGCAGAAACAAGAGTCTCTCAATCAGCTCTCTGATTTAAGACAACAGCTCTTTTAGTTCTTTTTGGCCAGAAAAATAGCAAGAGGTAGATTAATAGAAAGTACAAAGTTAGGGAACAGACTGTATGTCATACGAAATGGTTATGGTAATTGTGAAATAAAACCTTTATCTACCCCAGTATAAATACACATCACATTTTTTTCTCCAAATACAAAGAGAAAACCATAAAAGCATGCCGTTTTCACCATAAAGAGTAGTATCAGGATGGAAGCGTTCCATGGAAAGCCCAACTTTTCATCATTTCAGATTATAGGTAAATATCAATAGAAAAACATGGAACACACACTTGACTATACATAGCGTAAATCAACAAAGGAGGATCTTTGCTTTTATAAGTATTTGACTCTCTCAAAACTCTGTTCAGAGGACAGATTCTTCTGCTCCCCTAGAATTCAGTCACTCTATTTGAGACGCAGTAACTCTTTCCATCCAGAATACTACAAAATACCCACTGAAGGGTGTTTTTGGCCTTCATGAGGAAAAAAAGGCCAAAAAAAAGTGAATAATTTCCTTGCTTACCTATGATAAAATAGTTGTGTCAGCACTTCAGTAATCCACATTTCTCCCCCACTCCAACGTTCCCTACCAAACTTTCAACACTCTTGCTGATTCCACATTATACGATAGCACTGCTTCATTCTGAATCTCTCAGTAACAAATAGCACATGGTAAATTTACATACAAACCTGATGCTGTACCTCATGCTCACAAATTGGCAAATAAAATTCAGATTTTATTTAATTAATCAAGGCATTTCTCAAGGAAATGATATGCTGTCTTCCTAAGCTATGTTCAGGTTCCCCATAGAGTGTTTCTGCAAAATTTTGATATGAGAAAAAAAGTCATTTTTTTTTTTTGGCTTAGCTCCTCCAATTTCTCCTCCATAATACTACTAGAGGAATCTTTATAAAATGGAAACATAAAATCTATCAATATCTTTCCAATGTACTCAGGAAAAATCCTACTTCCTCAGAATGGCTTACTATAAATATTTATTGAGTGACATCTATGTGTGAGATACTGTTACAGGCCCTAGGGGTAGTTAGTAATAGGCAAAACAACCAAACAAAAACCCCTGCCTTCACAGAGTTTATATTATAGTGGAAGGACACAGACTATATTTAATGAATAAATAAGAAAATAATGCAGTGTATTGGAAGGTGATAATAAGCTGTAGAAGGGGAAAAAACAGGGAAGGGAGATAGCTAGTTCCTGGGAGGTCAGAATTAATAACATGAACAGAAAAGGTCTCACTGAGAGGAAGATATATGAGAAAAGAATTGAAGAAGATGAGGGAAGTCAAGAGGATACTGGGGTAGAGAGCATTTCAAGCAGAGGGAACAGCAAACAACGGCCCTGAAGCTGTCACAGGCTGTTTTGTTCAGGGAATAGAAAGGAGAGCAGTGTGACTTGAGGGAAGAGAGAAGAGTGGAAGATGACATTACTGAGGTCAGATGAGGGGGCCTTGTAAGCCAATTAATAACTTTGCCTTTTACTTTCGGTGAGCTGAGAAGCCTCTTGAAGGTTCTGGTCAGCCTGATGTAATCTGATTTAGATTTTAGAAAGATCATGTTGTCTCCTGTGTGAAAAGAGGCTTACAGTATAAGGGGCAAGAACTGGAAGAAGAGGCATCAATTAGGAAAACTACTGAAATATTCAAACAAAAGATAATAATGGCTTAGACTAGAGTGGTTGAGATAGCTGTGGTTTCAGTGGTGGATCAAGGATGAATTCTGAGGAAGAACCAACAAGATTTTTTGACAGATTGAATATGGGAAAACAAAGATGAAAGAAAACAAAGATGATTGCATAGTTTTTTTGTTGCTGTTTTGAGCAGTTCATGCTGTATGGAATTCCCATTAGCTAGTGAGAGGGAAAGCCACGAATCACCTTTTCTGGAACTATTGTCACATTTCTGTAGTACAGTTATTCATCCTAAAATATATTTTTCAAGCATTCAAATATACTGATGTGTTGGAGGATGCCATTTTCATTTACTACTCAAAGAGAAAGCATTACCACTTCTACAATATTGGGACTTAATTAGGTTATGATAATTGGCAATAGGAGTAGTGATTGAGTGCCATGTGTTATCTTTTACCATTTGACAATAGACAATTTAAAACTTTAACTCATTTCATTTTTCTTAATTGTAATAATATAGTTGTTTTACCTTACATTTGGTTATATATGTAATTCTTAGAGATATAGTTTCATTTGAAGACACTATTTCAGTTTAGCCACAAACCAAAAACATACTGCATGTTTCAACCACAATTATGAAGCTAGCAAAAAAATTTTAACAGCTTTGAACTATAATTTACATACCATAAGTGTACATTTCATTGGTTTTCATTATATTGACAAAGTTGTGCAACCATCACCACTATCTAATTTTAGAACATTTTCATCACTCCCCCAAAAGAAGCCCCGTAACCCCTTAGCAGTCACTCCCCATTCTCCCTTATTCCAGCCTCTAGAAACTACTAATCTACTTTCTGACATGATGGGTTTGCTTTTTCTGGGCATTTCATATCAATAGAATCATACAATATTTGGCATTTTGTGGTCAGTTGCTTGAAATAAGCATAATGTTTTCAAGGCTCATCTATGTTGTACTGTATCAGTACTTCAGTATTTATTGCCAAATAATGTTCCACTGTGTGGGTATACCACATTTTATTTATCCATTCGTCAGCTGATCGGCATTTAGGCTGCTTCCACTTTTTGGTTATTTTGATTAATGCTGCTATGAACATTTGTGTACAAGTTTTTATGAAGATATATTTCCATTTTTCTTGAGCATATACCTAGGAGCGGAATTGTTGGGTCATATGGTACTCTAATATTTTGAGGAGCTGCCAAACTGTTTTCCAAAGCAGCTGGACCATTATTTTACATTCCCACCAGCAATGCATCATGGTTCCAATTTCTTCACATTCTTGCAAACACATTGTCTTTTTCCAGTTATACTAATTGGTATGAAGAGGCATCTTACTGTGATTTTGGTTTGCTTTTCCCTAATGATTAATGATATTCAGTATCTTTTCATGTGCTTTTTTGGCCATGTATACATCTTTTTTGAAGAAATTTCAAATCACTTGGCCACTTTTAAATTGGGTTATTTGTCCTTTTATTGTTGAGTTGCAAGAGTTCTTTATACATTCTGGATATAAATCACTTATAAATATATGATTTGCAAATATTTTTTCCCATTCCGTGGATCGTCTTTTCACTTTCTTTATGGTGTTCTTTGAAGCACAGAAGTTTTAAATTTCGATGAACTATAATTTATTATTTTCTTTTGTTGATTTTACTTTTAGTGACATAGCTAAGAAACCACTGTTTAATTCAAAGTCTAGAATATTTACCCCTATGTTTTATTCTATGAGTCTTGTAATTTGAGCTCTAAAATTTAGTTTTATGATACATTTTGAGTTAATGTTTGTATATGGTATGAAGTTGGGGTACAACTTCATCCTTTCACATGTAGAAATCCAGTTGTCCCAGCACCAGCTGTTGAAAAGACTATTTATTATTCTTCCTCCATTGAACTGTCTTGGCACCCTTGTCAAAAATCAATTGACTATAATCAAGAGTATATTCTGGAACTCTCAATTCTAGTCCATTGATCTCTATGTCTATTCTTATGCCAGTAGAAGCTAGCATAAATTTTATACTTGGCAAGTAACTACCTACTGGTCCCCTTGCATTTACTGTATTACATTGGAGCATCCCTATATATGTCTGTTTTTCTACTAAAATATAAAATTCTGTAGGCTAGGGATAGCAACCTATTTTTTTACTCTCATAGCCCATGAGATGATGTTCGATAATGTACCTTAAATATTTTGCAGTCAAAAAAAAACCCCCAATAGGACTGTCTAATAAGAACAAGGCCTAACGTACTCATACAGTGCTGTTAGGGGCATATAATGAGAAACCCAAAGTAACAGTGACTTAAACAAGATATATTTATTTCTCTCTCACATAAAATAATTCAGCAACTAGGCTATCAGAGTTGATTTGGTAGCTCCATGAAAAGACTGGCATCCTAGCTCAGCTCTAACATCCCTAGAGTGTGGTTCCCTGTCTTTAGGTCCAGAAGAGTCGCTAGAGTGCCGCCATTGTATCTGCATGGCCACACCTCATTGCAAAGGAAAACTAGGGAATGTGGTCTTTACTGGGGAGCGGTACTGTAACCAGCTAAAACTCAGGATTCTTATTCTAAGCAAGAAGGAAGAATAGATATTAGGAGGAAATTAGCATTCTCTACAACAGAAATAACAGGGTAACTTTTTAAAATCCGTTTGTGCCTGAAGAAAGTAAGGTATTTAGGAAGCTCCAAAGTAATTCAGTGTCTCATAGCTGCCCCTGTAGGAATGGACTGAGATATGCCTGGGATGGATGTTGCTTGTTCTTCCTTTTTTCAGGCTCTGATGCTCTAGCCATCTGGGACCCTCATGTGGTCCTACCCTCACCATTGTGGTGTGGCACTTGAATTTATATTCCCTAGGAAATAGTATCATACAATCTAAATTTAAATCATCCCTAAATGCCTAGTCAATCAAATTAAATTTCTTAGTGCTCCATTTCCCCCCAAACGTATTCTAGTGTAGAGAACAATATCTTGAAATCTAGGGGATACTAGGATTTCATTACATTTATTCTTCTAAGTAGTACATGAGCACGTCAAAAGAACTTTCAGTGATATTTCAACCACACAGAAGTATTTCTAATAGTTGGGATTTTAACCACCACAGCCAGCATAGCCAACCACAGAGAGAATGCTGTATTAAAAGAGTGTATTATCTTGGATTACATAGTCTACCTGTCAGGTATAATACAATTATTTTTTCTCTTCTGTATATTCTACACCGAAAACATGTTACCTTTTGCCTCACCTCAAGAATATTCTTTGTACTTTTATGCCACCTCTTACCGTGTTCATAGGTAATTCTAGGTCAAACAATGATTCTTCACTTATGGAAGAAGTAAAATTCTTAGGCATTATTATGTTACTACCTGCTATATTCAAAACACTTCATCATTACTCTGGTCCATGAAGCAGCCAACCTGCTGCTACTCTTTCTTTTAGGAACTGTACCTGCATCTTACCTGAGCAAGTATTCACCGCTGAGAATTCTTCATGGTTTTGTTTCCCCCCAAACATACCCAAACTCAGAATAATAAAAATTTAAGGATGCCCCTTATACCCACATCTAGGGTGCCTTCCAGATGGTCCATGGGTTGCACCAAGGGTTTACCCCCTCCCCTTAGAAAAGAAGGGATGCTAGAAATAACTAGGTTTTTGGTATACTCCATGTTTTAATATTAGCTCAATGGTTTTGTAAGAACTGCCCTATACTGCTGACTCACAATATGAGACATCTATAAAAAGTGAGAGAGAGGAGGGGGGAATCTCAATTTCTCCAGGCTAATTTGCACAGAAAAAGTGTTATTAACATAAATATTCTCAATGACTGTGTGCCTTCAGTATAGTTAGAAGCTTCCTCATATTTGTGAGCAAGGGCTAACATAATGATTGTCAACAAACAAGATTTTCCTCCTAGGTTAAAATAACCTTGTCTATTGGTGATAATTAGGCCTCACAATTTATGAATCAAATTAAAACACCTCAGAGATTTGCCAGTGACTGTAAGTTCCATAATACATTCTTACCCCATGGATAAAGTTTACCTGAATTCTTAATAGGAAATAAATACAGATATATGTCTATATGTATACATACATACAAGTACACACACACACACACACACACACACACACACACACAGAGAAGTCTATGTGGGTTAATCTATAAACATTTGGCTTAAGAGGTGAAATGAACTCTACCAGAATCCTAATGTCATTTGGTGAGTAGTCCAGAATTATTTGCCTAATATTGTCAAAGATAGAGAATTAAGAATAAATTACATATTCATAAATTTTACAAAGTTATATGGGGACTTCCCTGGTGGCACAGTGGTTAAGAATCCTCCTACCAATGCAGGGGACACGGGTTCGATCCCTGGTCTGGGAAGATGCCGCAGAGCAACTAAGCCCGTGAGCCACAACTACTGAGCCTGCAACCTAGAGCCTGCGAGCCACAACTACTGAAGCCCCCGCGGCAAGAGCCCGTGCTCCGCAACAAGAGAAAACACGGCAATGAGAAGCCCGCGCACCACAATGAAGAGTAGCCCCCGCTTGCTGCAACTAGAGAAAGCCTGCGCGCAACGACAAAGACCCAAGGCAGCCAAAAATAAATAAATAATAAATTAAAAAAATAAAAAATTATATGAGGCAAGCTTGACTCTAAAATCAGCCCCCTAAGTAACTACTTCTAGAATCTCTACCAGTAGAAAAAGCCAAGTAACCATGAGGTGGTGTGAAAGCTTTCCTTTTGTTCCCTGCAACAGAAGATACAGATGCATCTTATTTACAGAGGCTGGCTCCTCCTTCCATTCTCTATGATTTACATGAGTGAGGCCTGATACAGTGTTGATTTGTTTGACTCCCTCCTCTTCTCTAGCATTACTGTCTTCTATAATAATTTTTAAAATTTGATCTGCAGACATGTGAAGACATGCTCTCATTTGCTTTTGCTAAAATATCAAATTTGTTTCTATGTTAAACATTTGTAATGGAAATCTTTCCTAAAAATATTACATATACTGTGACTTCCTAAACAAAGCAGATTTTAACAAGGCAAAACATAATTTCAACATTTTTTGAAGAGGCAGGTTATCACTGTGAATATCAGTCATTATATTCTGCTATCATACAGGGTTATTGGGGTGCATGGGGGTTACTGGATCACATACTAAGGTTTCAGAAGGCTGTGCTTTTCTTTGGTCCCCATATTTCCTTCATTTTTAACACTTGTTTTCTGTATTTATAGTTACCTCCTATGCCTCATCCTTTTAAACTGTCAGCGATTATTTCTTCTGTGGGCAGCCTGATTCCCACAATTGTTTCTAATCTAACCTGCTCTTGAAAACAAAAAAGCTGGCTAGAACTGGGCCTAAAGAAAGCATGAGCATAGAGCAGAAATGTTAAAAACTTGGCATATAGGCCGTGACTCCACATTCCAGAGCCCACTGCAGACTAAATATCCATGCGCACTTCTCCACTGAGAACAAATTATTCTCAGTACAGCACTCCAAGCAGACACTGTTAATAATTCAGCACATCAGAGGACTTTTGAAAATTAACTTACAGAGTTTTGGTTGTTTTAGAGGAATGAGGCTGCTTTTCAACTCAGATCAGGATAGGTCAATTTTGATGATGAAGGGTAGCAGAATATTTCATCCCAAAATACACCCTTTTGGCCTTAAGAATTATTTTTAGTTGATTATTTTGAGAAACTACAGACACAAGAGCATCTCTGAAAACAGAGTAGAAGTTACCCTTTTGTAAGAGAGATCTACAATTATAAAGGAAATTTACTTTAGAGAGGGGTCTGTACCAGGAAGAAAGCTCTTACCAAAGATAACTTTTTTTTGACTGTTCATTTATCTGCTTTTATTTTATTTTTTTTAACCCACTTTATTTCCAAATATAACTTTCTAACTTGAGAGACTTATCTGCATGGCAGGGCAACCTTTGCTTACCAAACATTTCCTCTTTTCACCTTCCCAAGAAACGCCTTCCCCTCTTTGAAGCCCCAGACCCCTATCCGGTTCCTTAGCTCAGGATGGTATCTAAGCCTCAATCATCTGGCTGCCTTTTGAGGCTCAGATCTTTATAGTGCTCCTGTAGGTACATACGTATGTACTTACAATTGCTTATTTTTTCTCCTATTAATCTGTCTTTTATTACAGGGTGGGGGGTGTCTCAGCAGAGCACCTAGAAGGATAAAGGAAAAATGTTCCTTCTCTACAATGGACAGAGATCTCTTTAGACGGGACTGATATATTATGGAATAATATCTATGTTATACTTTACCTCTAGTAACCCTATAGAATGATGAAAAGGTATTTGGTTAATTAGATTTTACCTGCGTTTAATCTGGGCTTTGCTGGAACGGTAAAAATTTCTACCTCTTTCTTTTTCAACCTTCATATTAGGCAGATTGATAAACCTGGATGATATCAAAACACTTTGCAAAGCAAATGCCATCATTTAAAGAAATATCTTAGTAGAAAAGGGAGCGGGTGTAGCATACCAGAAACAGGTCATGGGACTACTCATTCATTCAAAGTTATCAGATTAGTGTTGTGTGCTTTCATTTATGATATTTTGTCATTCACTCAAGAGTCCACTTAGGTCCATATTGTCATTTTTGAAATGAAAAAACAGGCTCAGAGAGGACAAGAAATTTGTTCAAGGTCACACAGCCAGTGAGTGATAAAGACGACTGGCACTCAGGTCCACCTGATTCCCAATTCCAAATATGGAACTGAAGGTATTAGTATAATCTGCAACTGACATACATTTCACCATTCCCGCTCCTTTCTCCCTCTTGATCCACCCTTATTTGATAATATGGAAACTATGTAATTGGTACAGAAATATAGGCTTATACCACTGATAAGGAGTGGTAAATTGTTAAGAACTTTCTGGATAAGTATCAAAAGCCTTAAAATATTCATACACTGACACAGTAATTCCCATTCTAGGATTTTATCCTAAAAGGAAAATCAGAAATTTGCACAAATATTTATGTGCAAAAGAGCTTAGTGAATTACAGCCCTATTCATAATTGTGAATGTTTGTAATTAATGTAAATTCCAATAATAAAATAGTCACACAACAGAATAAAAATGTTTTAGAATACTTAATATGTGAGATATTTATAACACATGATTAAGAAAAATAAGCATGTAAAACCATACCACAGAAAAAAGATTAGATGGACATAAATACCAGTATGTGATAACAATAGTTATATCTACCTGGTAAGATTACAGTTGATTTTAAATTTTTTTCAGTTTCCTTTTATTTTCCAAATTTTCTATAATGAATATGTATTATTTTGATATTAGATCATGTTACAATTTTTAAACAAAAAATCAGGCTATAATCTTTAAAAAATATATTAGTTAGTGTTAAAAACAATACAACAGGCCCAAAATGGAATCGTTTATGCTAAGTCCCGCATCACTAAACCAAGACTTAATTACAGTGTTGGCTCTCCCAGATATTCCAATCAGGAATTGCCTAATCAGCATAAATTAGGTAATCTGCCTGATAGACCCCTGCAATCCCCTAAAGGGAAGTAACCTTGCAGTAACCAGTCCACTTTTTTGCCTAGTATAACTTCCTTGCTCTCATTCCCTTCTGGCTATTTTCATTTTGTACAGCTCCCCAGAGTTCCCTTCTATCTGCTAGATTGGATGCTGCCTGATTCGAATTGACTTTTGCTCAAACTCTCAAAATTTTTAGTATGCCTCAGTTTATCTTTCAACATTAGGAATGATGGAACAATGTACTGTCAATGATACATCCAAAGCTTCTCTAGAAGAGGAAAGAACCAATAGTTAACAGAGAACTTAAATGTAAATGATTTTATTTTTACAATGATTTTAATGAAGGCATTTATCTCCACAGAGGAGAAAGCTAATATTTATTTGTAAGTTGCAAGGTTTAATCTTAATGTACAAAGAAAATAAAGGTCTTCATGAAATATATGCAGCCAGAAAATTTATTTCCTTAACTATTTTACTGTGAAATGAGATAAACGGATGTGAAAGTCCTTTATGAACTTGAAGTGCTTTACAAATCTATTACTATTACCATCAGAAGACTGTCATGTTCTACCTCTAGTAACTGCTGTGTGACTTGTCATAGGGGTCATATATTTACACAAAAAATTATTTCCAAAGGTTGTGAAGATACTCCCAATTCTCATCACATTTAAGTAATAAGCTGTCTCCTGGTTGACAAATGCAGACAATTGCCTTGTGTGATATCCCCATGTCAGCCTTAGAACACTCCTAAAAGGACAATGCAGCTTAAATCTACATTAAATACAATCATTTTCTTACTTTAGATATGGGAGAAGTGTCAGGAAACATCAAATGCTCCAGTGCTTTTAAAAGACCCCAGAAAGAGATTAAAAAACATGAGCAAAACCAGCTTTCATAGCTACTGTATGGATTCAGCTGCTCTAAATTCTTAGAAATCCTAAAGTTGCTCAAACAAGGTGTTGGTTAAGTGAAGGTGGATGGTGGATGATGCCTCACTTGATTCATCAGCTATCACTGAGAGAATGAGTGAGACGGAAAATGGGCACAATTCATCTTTTTCTATGTAGCATAATGGGCCTAGAATTTGGCATTACTATTTAGCACAGGAAATACATAAGATTAGAGACAAGGAAGCCTTGGGTTTTTGCTCTAACTTCACCACTAATTTAAGAATGGGATCTTGGGTAAGTCACTTAAACCTCTAAAAACACCAAATTTCTTATCAGCAAAATGTGACTCAATTAGATAATGAATTTGAAAACACTTTGCAAAATTAAAAGTACCAAGGAAATAATTCTTCCATTCCAAAAGGTTATGAACATCATTAAAATTTACCACACAGAAGAAGAGCACACACAAACGAGACTTAACTGTGATGAACAGACAGATTTACAGAAGCGGTATCACATTAAGGCGGACCACAGGTCTAATAAAGACAAACAGTGGGCACCAACCTATGCCTGAGGAAATCTGGATTTTCACAGGAAACACAGAGCTCCTAGTGAAATGTTCTCTAGGTGGTATGGAGATGATCCAACAATATGTCCTAACTTCAAAAGAAGAGAACGGTATCTTGAAAAACCAAGAGGCCTTCAGAGAGACCGACAAGTGATGCATTAATACAGGCATCAAGCTCCAGATCAAAATAAAGTTTTACAGAGCTGTGAAAGAGGCTCAGAAAGAAGAAATTCTTGCAGGAGGTGGAGTCCTTGAAAGTTAGCTTTGATGGGTGGATGATTAGGCAACTGACTGACCAACCTCCCTGGGAGGCAGCTTTAGCAACTTGGGCTATTCCTGAGTCTAAGAGGCAGACTCACAAACAATGCTAAGCAACTAGAAGAGCTTCTAATTGAATAGTGAAATTTATTTTCAAAGGGGAAGCAGGGGGTGTGACACATGCGGTAGTTAGCAGTCTACTACTGACTCTATAACCACTATAGCCAGAGAAGTCCGCTGATGTGTCAGACATGTTAAAAAGTGAAAGTTTGCCACAGCATACGATTGCCGTAGCTTTCTTCCCAAGCATTTCAAGAAAGAAGTTATAAGGCCAACTTCCATAATGATGCCTGTTACACAATAAGGACAAGCCAGGGGCCTAGGAATTCAATTTTCCACAGGGTCCCGTCAATGTAGCCATATACTGACCCACTCTCTCATGGAAATAGCCGGAGAAATATAAATATCAAGACTATGAGCACATCACAGGCCTCACTGGAAAAGCCCCACACAGAAAAATGTGTGGGTGTGAATTTTTCCATTCTGGAAGGGTAAAGGCCTGAGCTGATGATGCTGGGATGAGACACTGAAGTCTTTAGAGAAGTGAAACAAGTGTAATAAAGTTGACACACAGATTACCAAATAGCCTTTCCCTTATAACTGATGCTAAATTTGTGGTTTTGATTTGAAAGGTACAGAGAGACATTCTGCATTTTTTTAGGAAAAAAAAAAAAAAAAGGAAAGATCATCATCATTGGTCTCTAATCTTTTCTAAAAGAAAAAATTATTGTCTATAACCTGGCTTTTTCTTCACTTTTTTTCCCTTGAGGAACTGTAATTCTTAAATTTTAGGAAGATGTTTTATACTCTTCTGAATATTGCCTAATGCATAGATAAAAAGTACTGAAACATTTTTTTTTTTTTTTTTTTTTTTTGCGGTACGCGGGCCTCTCACTGTTGTGGCCTCTCCCGTTGCGGAGCACAGGCTCTGGATGTGCAGGCTCAGCGGCCATGGCGCACTGGCCCAGCCGCTCCACGGCATGTGGGATCTTCCCGGACCAGGGCACGAACCCGTGTCCCCTGCATCGGCAGGCGGACTCAACCACTGCACCACCAGGGAAGCCCTCTCTGTTCTTTTTATATACAATTAAGTGTTCCTTAGAATGTGTAACCTGGACTTCCCTGGCAGTCCAGTGGTTAAGACTCTGTGCTTCCACCGCAGGGGACACGGGTTCAATCCCTGGTCAGGGAATTAAGATCCCGCATGCCTCGCAATGTGACCAAAAGAAAAAAAAAAAAAAAAAGTAAATTATGCTCAAAGAATGTGTAACCTTTCCTGCCTATCCATCCTCATCTTAATCCTAAATTTACATATCTACATTTTAACCATGTTGTCAAAATTCGGTTTAAAGTCATGTTTCTTCTTCAAAATTCTTCATATTCACTTTTCTTGAGGCAGCAATCACCTATTACCTGGGATTACACCTGTCTGTGTATGGCTGCTCTATTACACATCAGGTTGTTTGAGAAAGAACACAAATGGTAAGAGTGTGGGCTTTGGAGTAAGATTATTCTGGTTTCAAATCCTTGTTCTGCCCTAAACTGGTAGTAAGGGCTAAATAACCTAGAACAAATTATTTAACATCTCTGATCTTCAGTTGTCTAATCTACAAAATGGTACCATCACTTCACAGGTAAGGCTTAAACTAGACGGTGCGCCTGCGCATTTTCTTTCTATCTACCTGACAGCATCATAGGTGTTAGATAAATATGTTTAAAGAATAGACAAGAAATGAATAAGGTAGTAAGAACGGAGAAGTTACAAGAAATGTCTTTGAAGAAGGATTTCCTCAGTTTAAATTAGCAGTATATACCTGTACCATCATTCAGGCAGTCAGTGCATTACACTGCAGACAAACGAACACAATCCTAAGTATCCTACCTGATATAATGACTACAAAAATACTGATCTGATGTTATTTAATAACTATTATTGTTACACTCATAGTGTCACAGGTGCTTTAGAAGCTAAATCTAAATCTATTAAAGAGTGAAAACATATAAACTAGAAACTTGTGGACTGGTTTATATATGGCACACATAAAGTCTATTATAAAACTGGCATCAATACCCTTGGATGCAAACCCTTTTCTGAGTATTTGTTTGTCACAAGGTTTTGCAGTACTTAATTTTTTCATAAAGGTGCTCCAAGAATTGTAATGGATACCCCTCCTGGTAACTTCTATTGATTGAGTTCTGGCTTCTGTATTTTAAGAGTCATGTTGGAATAACTGAGCCCAAATACCCCTGCTCTGAGGACTGCTCTCACTCCACAAGACACACACACACACACACACACACACACACACAAACATACATGTTCCGTGGCTCACCATGGCCTCCTGGACTGCTTATTACCCTGCCTTTTGCACCCCCAGCCACAATAATTAGGCCAGTATTGGATCACCACGAGCTAGTCACATCATCTTTCTCCTAAAGAGTGAACAAATGGTATCCAGAAATTCCAGTTAGTGAGCTTCCTATAAACAAATAAACTTGGGGATCCCTATTGTTATGCTCGTTTTCTGCCTTATATTTAAAGAAATATAAGCAATCTGTTCAACAGAGAGAGAGAAAGAAATGAAATGGACATGAAGAGGGAGAAAGATCTAATAACTCAGGCGGCCCCTGAGAGACTGAGAGGAAGAAAAAGCATCCTTGATTCTGGCAACATTCCAACTCTCACTATATCCCCTTGATGCCCATCAAAAAGGATAAAGGAGCAAAAATAAATCTGTAGAACAAATGACCAAAAACAACCCCCATTAGCATTAGTAGTGTCCTTGTATGCAAACCCTTTTCTGAGCATGTTTGTTAAACACCGTACCACTAAAAAAAAAAAAAAAAGTACAACAGACATTAAGAGATTTAAACAGATACAAGAAACATGTTAAAATTAAAATAGCATAAAACAGTGCCTCAAGCTCAGTATTTTATGTATTCTAATTTTAATACCTCTCTAGCTGATTGTATAAGAAGTAATCTAGCATGTTGTATGCATTAGCTCAGTCATCGTGGAGATAAAAAGGTAAAGCCATCCTGAAACAGGAAACCAATATTCTTCCTGTTTAATCAACAAATCTAAAAATTTATTCTTTTCAACTATTTATTCTTGCTCTTGTCCACCACAACATGGTGTTCCACATAGTTTTATGACAAAGAGAAATTTTTCATGAGACTCTTTTGTATCCCCACCCCCTTAAAGAAAGAGGGAGGAAAAACTGTTTCACACAGAAGGCGTTAGTTGTATGAATTAGAACTGCCACCTAAGTGTGGGCTAATGTAACCAAGAGGGATTTCACCTACATCCATTCAGTCAGTTTATGGGGGTTTAAAGAAATTCCAAAGAGTCATCAGAAGAGGAAAAATAAAGGTAATGCTTTTTGCCACACAGGTAGAATCTTTGAAAGTATGTGTAATATGTAAAACATTTTGACACCCCCATCATATTTTTCCAGAATTAACAGTATAAATTGCTTCTCTTGTTCAAGAGCTTCCTATCAGCCTCTCTAATCACTACTCACAGTAACCTCAACTCCTGCCACGATGTACAAGATGCAACTCTTGTCTTGCATTGCACTAACTCTTGCACTTGTGGCAAACGGTGCACCTACTTCAAGCTCTACAGAGAACACAAAGAAACAAGTGCAGTCATTGCTGCAGGATTTACATTTGCTTTTGAAGGAAATTAATGTAAGTTTATTCCCTTTCTTACTCAAATTATTACATTTAATGTTTCTAAGTGGAGTTTCTTTTTTTTAATAACAGTCTGTTATGCTTTCTCAGAATTACGAGAACCTCAAGCTCTTCAGGATGCTCACATTTAAATTTTACATGCCCAAGAAGGTAAGTACAACTTTCTACATTCATTTACATTTTAATAGAATTGAAAGTAATGTGAAAATTTACAAACTACCTGGATTAATAGCACTTCATCTGAGGAGAAGAATTAGTAACCTCAGCATCTTTTTGAAAAAAACCAAGTTTGCTAATGAGCCTCTGAAAAATGGCTTTGCCAATATTTTCTTTATACGTACTTATGTGTGTTTTGGGGTAGAGGGAATGGGAAGAAAAGAATAATATTCTCTTTATTGCTCAGACAGTTTTAAAAAAGATTGTGTTGACCTACTGTTTTATTTAAAAATATAAAACTCTAGAGATACTTGATCATATCACTTTACCACTCAAAGTAGCAAAACTGATTATCAGAGGGCCCACTTTAAAATAAATCCTTTACTGTTTTAGGAAAGATTCTTAAGGATCTATCTTTGAGAGGCAGCATAGCAGTAATCCGTAGCACAGATTCTAGGGCAGATTATTTAAACTGAAATCTCAGCTCTGCCATGTCCAATCTTTTGTAACCTTGGGCAAGTTACTCTCTTTGTGATTCAGTTTCTTACTTACTTATGTAAATGATAATTGTATATACTTCATATAGTTTTGTGAGGATTAAGGAGTAAATGTAAAGTACTCAGAACAGTATCTGGCATATGGTAAACACCATATAAGCATTAGCTATTAGAAGTAATAATAAAGACAAAATTCTTCCTGGAGAGTGCAAAGTAAAATTTTGGACTTACACATCTTTCATGTCAATAGACCTAGAGACTTCTGATGCTATATGACTTACATTCCAAGACTAAAAGCTTCATTGGTTGTCTGGGGATTCAGGCAGTTAGCTAAGCATCATCTAAGCTCCTAGAGCTACGCTAGTCATGTAAAATTTCCTAGTCGTCATACCAGTCAACAGATAATGGGCAAAATCTGATGCTAAGAAGAGCTTGTCCCTGGGTGAACAGCCCAGAAAAAAAATGGGATTTAAGGGTAATGAATGCAATCCCACTGACCCACTTCTTATAAATTCGAGGAAATTATACATCAAACTACCCCTTTAAAAGATAAAAAGGAGATAACTTAGAGATGCTCCTCCAACTTAATCAGAGTCACGTAACTCTTACCTCCAGCAGCGTAAAGACACTAGACTCTTTTTTGAAGGAAAGAGCTCCAAGTTGCTCATGCCAAAAACTTAAGCCCTGAACTTGTAGAATTTATAGTAGCAAGTTGAAAGGGCGTTAGATGAAAATGTCATAAAATGTATGTGGTGTATTCCTACCTCTCCTTTTAAAAAGTGTTAAAAAATAACACCAGATTATGTGCATAATTTAGAGGGTGGTAGAATTCTTTGAAATCTAGCAGTTTCTAAATGACAACGCAAAATCTATTTGAAACTAAAAGTAATGTGATAAACGCCATTCATTTGTTCATTTTACAACCATTCATGTTTGCAAAAGAATTTAGAGAACTATAAAAACATTTAATTCAAAGGTTGTTATGTTAATGTTATAAAGAAAAAGAACTGAAATTTAATCCTGGCTCCACCTAGTCATATGGCCTTGGGGAAGACATTGAAATTCTGAGATTTAGTTTCCTTATTTGTAATATGGAGATAACACACTGCATTACCTATCACAAAAGGTGGCTGTGAGACTTGGGCTTCTTTAGGACAAAACACTTTGAAATTATAATGTACCATAGAAGTATGAAATATTATCATTATATATAGAAGTGTGTTGTGTGTGTGTATTTGTATGTGTATATGTCTAAATTAGGAGGCCCATCCAAAAATCCTTCAAATATTGTAAGCTTTTATTTGATTTGGACAAATCATTTTTAAAAATATATCTTAGGGCTTCTCTGGTGGCGCAGTGGTTGAGAGTCCGCCTGCCGAGGCAGGGGACACGGGTTTGTGCCCCGGGCCGGGAAGATCCCACATGCCGCAGAGCGGCTGGGCCTGTGAGCCATGGCCGCTGAGCCTGCGCGTCTGGAGCCTGTGCTCCGCAATGGGAGAGGCCACAACAGTGAGAGGCCCGCGTACCGCAAAAAAAAAAAAAAAAAATGTATCTTAATGTACTTATTATAGAAAAGTAAAAAATTAAGATGTAGTTATATGTGCCTTGCTATACTGACCCATTACTAAATAGCTACAACTAACTAATCCATCAAGTGTTGGAACTGTGACAGATGGCATCCAAGAGCTCCCTCTGTCCCTAACATTCTATGATTCTCAACTCTTAGATTATTAAATATTAGAATCAGAGAACGTGATCCTATACTTCCACATTATGACTACTCTGATTCTAATAATTTCTCTGCAGACTGGAAAAGAATTCAACCTATATTGGTGATTTACATTTGGGTGCAGAAATGTTGATTTTTTTTCGAAGTCAAATTAAGCTGAAATTAATGACTCATTATTTGTTAACAAACAGTTAATGCTAACTATGGGCAGCTGAACTCTCATTTTCCAGTCTTATAATGTTGGTCCATCTTTATAGCAATGATGAAAACAGAGAGAATGGTAAAAACTATATACTGCCTCTGTTAATACATTTTGATATTAATTTCTGATTCTGACCTTTAGTCAGGGCAAATTGACCTGATAATTACTTTTATTATTATTCAAGGCTACAGAATTGAAACATCTTCAGTGTCTAGCAGAAGAACTCAAACCTCTGGAGGATGTGCTAAATGTTGCTCAAAGCAAAACCCAGAACTCGATAGATATCAAGGATTTAATGGACAATATCAACAGAATAGTTTTGACACTAAAGGTAAGATATTACCTTATTTGCTCTCCTGGAAACAAAATAAATGGAAGGGTGTTTTAACATGGTATAACATTTTTGGTGTTTGTGAAGTACTCATGCATTTTAAGTCCACTGTGAACATAACTCACTTGTATATTAGGTGGAGCTGGGAAGTGTAAGCTAGAGGGCTTCCACCTACCATCCATTCAGGGACAAGCCCCCACCGCTGCACTCTGTCACCCCTCACATGAACACAAAATTGGGAGTGGAAGAAGACACTGAATTGAATTTCACAGAAAGCAGACAGGTTTCATTATATATTTTTTAATTCCTTCAGATCATTTTCCAGAATAGCTAATTCTGATTACCTGAAAGACTTTTTAAATGAGATTTTCCTATCATCTGGTGGAAGAACTGAGAGATTTGTCTAAAAAAAAAAAATGGCAACCAGTAAAATGGCCAATGGACCAGATAATTAACTTTTTATTTAGAAGTAATACTCACTTTCAGGACCTCAAGTATTTTTAAATGCATAGGAAGCATGAAACATACAAGGAACTTGGGTGATGTGAGGAATTCATGGCTCTCTTTTCTCATCCATCTGCCAAAGTACAAAATCCATAAATTAATAGATATCCTAAATAAACAGCATAATTTTAATTACAGTAGAACCAACTTTCTAAAAGTATGTAACTCTAGTTGTTTCCAAATAAGAGTCACTTTATTAGTAGACAGTCTCTATTTAATTTAAAAAATACATTGAGATCAATGTCATCTACCCATTGATAGACTCAGTTTACCATCTATGTCAATAATTTTGCTCTAAAATTCTTGACCAACATCAGAAAAACTCATTCTAAATTCTAGATGCAAAATTAATATAAAATTACATGAAAATCAGAAAAAGCAAGATACTTTAAAAAATCTAAGCCCCCAAGAGGTTATAATATTTAAATAACTATATGTAAGAGGGTATATAATACTGCAATAGTTTGTTTAAAGGGAATACTTTCTCTCACTTGATTTATGTTTCCAGGATAGGAATTACTTCAAATTTGATAAAGTCCCCCCTTTCAATCTCACTATATATCAAAATATTTTCTTCTTAGCTCGTCAGCCAGAGGTAGAGTTGAAACAGTTCCTATCAGCAGAGGAGGTTAATTTCTAAAAAGTCAGTCCACAGAATTTCTAATGTTTAGATTTCTAAAAATTGGGAAATTTATCTGCACTGAGGTGGGGTGGGATTCGTTATGAGTATTTTTGAAAACGTTCTTCATACAAATTTCCCCCCAAAGCTTATCCTAACTTACTCTGGGCTGGTTCCGTCTTGCTTTGGGGAAAATATGAGGAGATTCACTCAAGCAGACTAATAGGAGATTTAAGGTTTAGACATGAAGAAAGTATAATGTGCTTATCACTGTAGACATGTAACCTATATTTAGATACAGATATAATTCGAGAGGAAAAGAGGTTTAATAACTTTAATTCTGCATGCAGCACTTAATGAAGTATTTGTCTAAACCTGTTTTAAAATGTTTATTGTACAAAATTCAGGAAAAAAAATCGTGTTCATTAAGAGTGACAATTAACAAATGAGGAAAATTTCAGTTTTTATGTCACTATCACTGGTATCATAACATATAACTTTGGCACATCATTTTGATCATTTCAAGAAAATGTGAATGGTTAATATGTTTAACATACTTGAAAATAAAGGCCATAAGTCTATAAGACTTCAACTGAAAATATTATATATAAGGTAAACTACCTTGAACTAAAACAAAATTAAAATGTTTTCTTTTACAGGGATCTGAAACAAGATTCACATGTGAATATGATGATGAGACAGTAACCGCTGTAGAACTTCTGAACAAATGGATTACCTTTTGTCAAAGCATCTACTCAACAATGACTTGATAATTAAGTGCCTCCCATTTTAAATGTATCAGGCTTTCTATTTATTTAAATATTTAAAATGTATATTTATTTTTTGATGTATGCTTTTCTACCTTTTGTAACTATTAGTCTTCAGATGATAAATATGGATCTTTTAAGATTCTTTTTGTAAGCCCTACGGGCTCTAAAAAATTCACTTAAATTATTTATCCTAAAGTATTTATTTTTATGTTGAATTGTTAAAGATAATATCTATGTAGGTCAGTTAATAAAATTATTTAATAAAAACAAGCCCAGATATTTGTTATTCCGGGAATAGCACAGAGTGAGCACTAAAATATTTCTGAATTACTCATGTAAACTCACAAGACGGTTAAGATGCTTACAAAAGTCACTCTTCCCCTGAAGAGGTATGTGGAATACAGAAATGGGTTTCTCAAAGCTCTTGCTTTCTCCTTTCATAAGTTGATTAGACTCTTAATTCTAATCTGAGACTACCTCATCAAATTATACTATTTTCCTTCTCCAGGTCATGCCTTAAATTTAAATAACATGCCAAAACAAAAACATTCTTGAAACCCTTTATATGATTGGTGTGTCTTTCTATCCATTCTCCAACATCTTATACCTTGCTCTCTGCCCTCAGGAGGCTCACCTGTTTGACCTATTATCAAAGCTCTCCCCTGCCCTTTGGCTTTCCATTGGGTCCTGCCACTGGGGAACCCTGGTAGGATGTCTGAGGGACAGAAGAGATTCCCCTGACATTCCCTATGGAGTAGCCACTGGATGGTTGTGCCTCTCGACCAAGGAACCCAGTTTCTCTCAAGGTGGCTCTCTTGAGACTTTTGCTTTCTGAGTTCTGCTAACCTTTCCCTCCACTCCTCCCTTCCAGCCTAAAGATGGTAGCACTTATACTATTACCAGCTCCAGGGTGCTACACTATTCCTTGCAGTTTCCCTGTATGCTGACCATAGCTTTGTAAATTGTCTCTTTATTAGGTTCTCCTTGAATTATTCTGAGTATGCCATCTGTTTTCTGAGTCAGACACAGTACTTGTACCAGAAATAGTCCTAAGAAATAGATCCTCAAAATAGAATTCTGGGACCAGGTTGTTCATATATTCAGGGAATACAACAAAATAAGACCATGAGAAATCTATGGGATGTAGCATCCTGATTTTTCAAATTATTATCAGTGGTAGCATAGGATGAAATGCAGATAGAGAGCAAGATGTGAGATGAAATGACTGTGACATTTAATTGCTACAGCAATAATAGTTATAAAAGTTGTGATTATCACCTGTATACTTCTGACAGTCTCAGAGAATGAAGGGAAAAAATTAGTTATGAACACACAATTAAAGACATTCATGGGCAACCAGAAGTCCTCACTGGCAGTTGTGAAGGAGTTCATCTCTTGTAATCATAGGGTTTATATGGCAGAGAACAAAGCAAAGAGTCTAATGTAAGATCTGCAAAGAGCTAGTGCCACTTAAAAGCTTAAGCCCTCCAGGTCTCCTACAGTAAGGATGGGGAAGGAGTGGGACTCTGAGATATGGGATGTGGATGTTCTGCCAGACACAGAGACTGAGAACCTTAAACATCTGTCTTTCCTGTTGACAGAGGCAACTCCTTTTCTTTAATAGAATCCCTTGTGAGGAAAAACCACTCCTTTACTTAAAAACCTTCCAATGACTCACAAATTGAGGACAATTTTCCTCAGAACACACCTCTACCATCCTTCCTTGCCTCCATGCCTAAAATGGGAGTTAAGATCTCAACATTCTGGGGCAATGAGATACAAAGTGTTTAGACCAATGGGGATGAAAAATAAGCCATGTTTGGGCTACTTTAATTGTGATGAATGCAACTCCCTGGGACTCCGAATTTAATGATAACTTGCAAATGGCATTAACAGCTGGTTGAGTAAATGCTGGGACTCTGCAGTGGCCTCTTTTAATGATGTTGAAATGCCAGAGCTTCTTGGTAGAAGATGGAGTCCAAAGGACCAGGGAACTGGAAATGTTGAAATGGATCCATTAGGTACAGTCTTCTCATCTTGCCCAGGAAGACTTTAGGAAGTACACTGGTAAGAGGGACACTAGCATCCACCAGAGTTCTGTGGTGGTGTTTTCATTAGGCCAGAAATGACAGACGGTGCTGCAATGGAACTGGTTTCCCGGATCTCATTGGGTAATAACGTAATCCTGGAATGATAAAGGCCAGGTGACAGCACTTAGCCCTCAAAGACAAAATGGAAGCAATCACCACAATAAACCACAGGGCAGAGTGCTAATCAAAGTGTTTTATCCAAAACAGATCTTAAGTGGTGGCTACCTGATTGCAAGATCCCTAAAAATTAGAAGATTCTAATTCTGTTGGGCAGAAATGAATGAAAGTCACCATAATTGGAATTCATGACCTGTTCCAAGTTCCTGGATTTAAGCCACTTCATATACCTGGTATTCCTGCCTCAGAAAGGGGATGCAGAATCCCTTTAAGGAAGGATACTGTAATATGGCCACAGATGTATACTGCAAAAAATTTCCCCAAGCCATTCTGCAAGAGATATTTACAAAGAGACAATGTGCTGAAGAATGGGAACTATCAAGATATTCTGGGGGCTATTAGATAATGGCCCTGAAGGACCCTATAATTCTGAAACTCCACTGTGAGTCACCATTCAGAATGGGGACTTAGCCTGATGGAAGATTAGCCCAAGTCCCTCTCAGGAGGTCCCAAAGGGATCACAGACCCTCCTGTAGCACACCCCCATAGTGGCCAAGGAGCTGCACTGTTCAGGACTCCCTTCAACAGAACATATTCTCCAGGGAGCATAGGTGACTGACAGTCTCTAGCTATTGCCATTTGCATTTACATAACATGGGCAATAGAATATGTTAACTGTCTTGTCCCAGGGATATATCAATTTTACTGCTTTCTATCCTAATTAGTCTGGAGAGTACTTGATCATCTTACTATTTCAAAGAATATCATGTGGGTCCATTACATTGATGCTTTTATGCTAACTGGATTTGTTGAGAAGTAACAAGTAGGAGTAGTGCCTGAGTAAGGTGAATGTGCGTTAGAAGAAAGGTGACAAGTTCAGGGATGTGTCACAAATATGAAATTTCTAAGGGTCCACTAGTTTCATGCATGTTAGGAGTTTCCTCTACAGTGGAGGGCAAGATGCTGTGCCTTGAAAGGCCAATTACAAAGAGGTACAGAGCTTGGTGAGCCTCTGGGATTTAAAAGAACGCTACATTTGCTACTCTGACCCATTTTTGAAGGGTAACTCATAAGGCTGTCAGTTTTCAGTGAGGCCCACAGCAAGAAAGGGCTACATAGCAGGCCCAGGCCTCAATACAAATTCTTCAGCCACATGAGATTTATGACCCAGCCGACCCAGTGTTATTCAAAGTGTTTGTGATAGAGATGTTAAAAGCCCGGAGAAAGTCCCCAAGAGATAATGACCACACAGTCCTATAGTTTTTAGAAAAGACCACACCCTACACTGCAGATACTCCATTAAAAGCAGCTCTTGGCTTGTTACAAAACCCTGGTAGAGACAAATGTCTGACCATAGGACACCAAAAGATTATGCAACCTGAACTGCCCATCATGAACTAGTTATTAACTGATGTACTGAAACATAATATTGGACAACAGAGCACATTTCACTATAAAATGCAAGTGAGTAGTATAAACAGGTCCAAGAGGGACAAGTCAACTTTATCAGCAGGCAGTTTAGACTTTCATGGTATGTGGTTTAACCCCGCTCCTTCAGCCTACTCCTTCGGCTTCTTGCGGAGTTCCCTATTAGAAAATTGAGGGCCTGGTTCACAAATAGATCTACACCAGACGCTGGTATCAGGCAGAATGGATGATCCCAGAGTAATAACCCTATGCAGATTTGTACATTTGGTTACCCATTTCATATTAAAGGAGAAATGGACAGAGGTTTGGATCTAGAATAGACTGATTTATGGGAAGTGACAAATGAGATTGCCAGATGACTGGGGGTATGAGGAAGAAAATGGAAATGGAAAATTGGTGAGAGGGAGGTCTGAAGAAGATGTATGTGAATGGGCAGAGAATCTGAAGATATTAATGTCCCACTGTAAAGCAGGCTCTCATTATTCAGGTGGACAAGATGACCCTTCCTGAGGATGCCAGCCAGCCTCTTTCTTTGGCCAATCCAGTGCTTATTCAATAGGCTCATGAACAAAATGGCTACGGCAGCAAGTATGGAGATATGCATGAGCCCAACAAAACGGTCTTTCACTCACAAATACTGATCTGGCTACTGCCACTGCTGAGTGCCCAACCTCCCCAAAGCATAAGCCAGTGCTGAGCTTTCAATATGGCACCATGTCCCTGAGGAACCAGCTGGGATTGATTATACTGGACCTCTTCCACTGGGGCATGAACAATGTTTTGTCCTCAAAAGGATAGATCCATGTTCTAAACACAGACTTTCCTTCTCTGCCTCAAGTGTTCTGCAGCACCACTGTCATTAGATTTACAGAGTGCCTTATCCATCACAACACTGCCTCCAACCAAAGAATATAGTTTATGGCGAAAGAATCATGAGCATGTGGCAAGAGGATCATGAGCATGGATTTCACTTATCTCCCTACATGCTCTACCATTCAGAGGCAACTGGCTTGGAAGACAGTGAAATGGCCTGTTGAAGGTTCAGTTATGAACCTGCTTGGAAACAGTATTATGAGGATCAAGTGCAGAATGCTCCATCTGTGTTAAATCAGCAGCCAAAATATGGTACAGTCTCCCCCAGAGCCAGAGTGCACAGGTCTGGGAATCAAGAAGTACAAGTAATGGTAAGCCATCTCATTATTATACTAAATGACTCACTTGAAAAATTTTTTTTACCTCCCATTAATAAAACCTTAGCTTGGTTAATATTAAGGTCCTAGTGCTCAATGAGACACGTGTCTACCAGGAACATTAACTTCTATCAGAAAACTGATTAACTGGGAGCTGAGACTACCTTTTGAGCAACTGGGGGCTTTTCATGCAGCTGAACCAACAGGTACATATCGTACTAGCAGAGTAATTGATTTTGCTGACAAGGGGAAACAATTCCTGCTACAGAACAGACGTGACTGCTACACAATAGGTAACACTGTATTTGGAACCCAGGAAACTCAACGGGGCATCTTTTAGCTCTCTCTTTCCAATTGTACTGATCAATGGAAAAACGTACCAATCCTCAAAATGCAAGAGCACCAAAGATTCAGATTCCATAGAATTGAGATCTGGAGTCTACCACCAGGCAAAGAATTCCGCCCAGCCAAAGTAATGGCAGAGAATAAAGGGGAACATGCAAAGAGTATTGAAAGAAGGTAGCTATGATTACCAACTTTCATGACTGTGAACTTTCATGACTACCAACTTTCTCGGCTATTGAGCAGAGACCCAGGTAGTTATTTTACTTGTTTTTCTTTTTGGGACTTCATATAGTCTCACTTTCTTTATGTGAAAAGTACTGGTGGTGTGCCTAATATTTTAAGTTTCAGGAAAGTATCGCTGAACGGACATTACCCCACAATGATACCAAAATTGATGGAATTTCAAGTGTCTCCTTTGCTTGAGATACAAACTTTTCTCCCAAATGAAGAAAGAGAGTATCTGTTAAGGAACAAAGGAAAGGGGTGAACTGTGCCAGGTATTTCCATTTTCCCCTTGACAACCTGACATCCTCTTGACCCTAAGCTGACTTACATACATTAATGTGCTTTCCTGCCTTCTGGTTTCTAGCTGAGTTTGGCCAAATCCCTGGTAAGAGTTGGATGAAGGATCATCTCTGGATGGCCTCAGGATGGCTTACCAAAGGTCATACTCCTCTCAATATAGCCCTTTCTTTATGACCCTGACCTTCATTTTTCTAGTAATCTCCTCCTCCCTTCAAGCCTAAGTGTGGTACCAGCTCCCCTGTGTGAGGACAGCAACCAGCGCAGGCAGGTATTACAGGTTACATTCCTCATGAGAAAGAATGTGGACAACAGACATCCTGGCTTTTTTGCTGAGGCTATTTTCCAAATTATGGCACAGGGAAATAGAACTCAAGTGGCAGACTTATGAGGAAATAAAAGTAGGAGTTCAGGGTTGTCAAAGTGAATGGGATTTGAGAAGCAAAATAGAGGGAACTGTGGAAAAGGACCCCATCCATATATCTACATACAAATTCCCTTCAAGGGCTGATCTGTCACCTGCACATGCACAGGTTAAGACACCTTCCAACAACCAAAAGAAATGGCAGAGAAAAAGCAGGTATGAGGCAAATGAGCTGTGTGGTGCTGAGGAGACACAGACTGGAGTTTAAGCTCTGCCATGGGGGAAGGGTCTAGTAAATACACCAGAATTTAAGATGAGAGAAAAGAAGGGGCAAGGCTCTAGGTAAATGAGCCTTAGAATAAGGCCATCTGAAATAAACCAGCTCTCACAAAGCCTAAAACCAGGATTCAACAGGATGAAAGGTATCCACCAGATTCTACTTGCCTTCTCAGGACAACATAATCTGCTTTAAAGATAACATCATCAAATCCACATCCAGAGCCTCTATAATATTTCATCCACATGTAACATCAAAAAATTATGAGGCATGCTAACACACACATACATTCAAAATTATGAGGCCAAAACCAATAAAAATCTTCAATGAAGAATTCAGATATAGTTATAAGTCACAGACTTCAAAATAACTGGTTAATATGTTGAAGAAAATAGGGCATTAGTTCTAAAATATAGATGAAACTACAATGAATTTTGGCAGAAAGCTGAAATATATTTTTTAAAAATCTAATGAACATTCTAGAACTGAGAAATACAGTATCTGAAATTAAGAAATCACTAGATGTGTTTAAAAGCATTACTGAACATAGCAGAAGACTCGAATAGTGATCCAAAGACAGGCCAATCAAAAATAACCAAACTGAAGACCAGAGGAAAAAAGGAAGTAGAAACAAAAAGAACATAAGAAACAAGTGGAACACAGCAAAAAGATCTAACATACAGGTAAATGGAATCATAAAAGGAAAGGGAAAAAAGAGGAATAAGCTATATTTGAAGATATAAAGGCTAATAATTTTCACAAACAATTGAAAGACATTTACCTACAGATTAACGAAGCTCAGTAAAACCCAAGCAGGATAAATACAAAACAACAAAAAACACCCATACAAAACCCTCCAATCCACACCTAGGGAAATCACAGTCAAATTGTTGAAAACCAAAGACAAAAAGCAGTCAGTGGGAAAAAAGGTATTGCCTTCAGCAGAACAATAATAAAATTATTGGCTCATTTTTCAACAACACTTACGGAAGCTGGAAAACAATGGGATGACATACAGGTGATAAAACAAAACACATAATCATCTAGAATTCTTCTCAGAATTTGTTAGAAATTTAGGTGAAACAGACATTTCAGACAAAATTCTGAGAAAACTAGTCAAAAGCAGACCTGAACTATAAGTACTTCTAAAGGAATAACTTCAGGTTCAAGAGAAAAATCCCAGATGGAAACACACAACTGCAAAAAAAGAAATGAAAAGTACCACCCTGGGTAAATAGTAGCTAATTAAGATGACAACATGTCTTGTGGCATTTTAACATATGAATAAGTAAAATATTTGACAGCAAAAGAACTTAGGGCAAAAGATAGTAAGTGGCATTAAAATGTTACATTAAAAACTTGCATTGTTTGGGAAGTGCTAAAAGAATAAAGTTTAAGTAGACTGTAGTAAGTCAAATTTGTGTATTATAATATACAGCAACCTCTAAAAGAATGTATAACTAAAACGTAATACAGGAGAAAATATTAAAAATACACCTAAAACGATAAGATAAAAAGAATACAGAGAAGCTATAGGAACAAAGAATGAGACAAACAGAAAACAAATAGCAAGAATAAAGACTTAAACCAAATTCTATCAATAATCTCATTAAATATAAATTAAGAAAAACTCCAATTAAAAAAAGATTGTAAGATACAATAAACGTCAATCCCAATTAATGGATTGGGAGTTTGGGGTTAGCAGATGCAAACTATTAAATATAGAATGGATAAACAATAAGGTCCTACTGTACAGCACAGGGAAGTATATTCAATATCTTGTGATAAATCATAATGGAAAAGAATATAAAAAAGGAATGTAAAAAACAAAGTTGATTCTAATATTTAAATTAAAAAAAATAAAAGTAATCATTTTAATAAACATATATCGACTACTTGTTTAAAAAAATACCAACTATACACTGGTGTTTATATAAAAAATACTTTAAATAAAAAGACAAAAAAGGTTAAATGTATAAGGATGAAAAGAAATTACAATGCAAACACTAATCAAAAACAAACAAAAAATCCCCCAAAATACAGAGGTAGCTTTATTAATTTTAAAAAGGGGACATTAAAGCAAGAGTTATAATCAGAGATAAAGGGAATTTCATAATGATAAGAGTTCATTCCACAAGAAGATGTAACAGTTCTAAATTTGATTCATCTAATAATTCCATAGCTTCAAAATATATAGAAGACTTCTGCTTCCAGCCTTGACAGTATAACTGGTACCAGACTAACCCTTCTCTTATAAATAACCATTAAAGTGGGGCATTAAAGAACAAGCAGTAGAAAATGTGACACCTAAGGAACTGGCCATAAAAAAAGGTAAGCCCTACACAGAGCAGAGCAACCTCACAGAGCTAAAGAATCAGAGAGTTTCAAGGTTACTGAAGTAAATGAAATTCGTGGCACAACATACTGGAAATAAGACAGAGGTACAGAGAAGGAGCTACAGAAATATGTAGAGAAAATTCACTCACTCATTCATTCATTCATTCTTTTGCTGAATACTAAGCTGTGCCTATTTTAGGGGTGAAGAGTCTACAAGACTAGACAAAGAACAACTAAACAGGAAAGAAATGTACACTGAAAAACTGTTACCTAAACAATCACTGAAACTATGTATAGGATTATACATACATACAATCCTATGTATAGGATTAGAAAAAGCTCAAATTCCAACAACCCAGAGTACAGAAACCTTGTTGAAAAGCTTAGAAGCCCTAGAAAGTGCCTCAGAAGTTGGACTAATCTAGCCCTAGTGTAAAGGCTACTCTAAACTTGTCCTAATAAAGCTTAAAAGCAAGCCTTGAAAGACTCAAGATTATTCACAAATAAATTAATTCCATTCTAGAACTAAATTCAACACTGTCTAAAATAAGCCAACAAAATGCAGAAACTCAACAATGAAGCATCAAAAATATCCAGCAAAACCCAAAACTGACCAGGCATGTGAAAAAGTAGGAAAAGGTGACCTATAACCAAGAGAAAAAATAGCTCAATAGAAACAGAAGAAACATGACAGAGGCAATGGAATTAGCTATTATAAACATGTTTAAGACTTAAAAGACAAGCCAAACACAATGAGGGGACAAATAGGGAATCCAAAAGAGAAATGGAATCTATAAAAATGAAAACTAAAACTGTTAAAAAAAAAAAACTATAAAAATGAACCAAAGTCGTAGAACAGAAATTCTATTAACTGAAAAATATATGAAATTAAAAATTCACCAGATGGGATTAACAAGAGATTAGGCACTGAAGATCAATGAACTCAAACATACTATCCTAGAGAAACTACAAAACTAGAGAACAAAGAAAAAAGTAAAACTAAATGATTGTTGGATAATATCAAGTGGTTTAACATATATGTAAATAGGAATACCAGAAAAAGAGGGCAGAAAAAATTTTTAAAGAAATAGTGGTCTAAAATAATGGAAATTGAATCTATAATTTAAAACATTCCCATGGGGGAGAGCTTCAAGATGGCAGAGGAGACGTGGAAATCGCCTTCCTCCCCACAAATACATCAGAAATACATCTACATGTGGAACAACTCCTACAGAACACCTACTGAACGCTGGCAGAAGACTTCAGACTTCCCAGAAGTCAAGAAACTCCCCACCTACCTGGGTAGGGCAAAAGAAAAAAGAAAACACAGAGACAAAAGTATAGGGACGGGACCTGCACCAGTGGGAGGGAGCTGTGAAGGAAGAAAAGTTTCCACACACTAGGAAGCCCCTTTGCGGGCGGAGACTACGGGTGGCGGAGGGGTGGGAGCTCTGTAGCCGTGGAGGACAGCGCAGCCACAGGGGTGCAGAGGGCAAAGCGGAGAGATTCCTGCACAGAGATCGGTGCCGACCAGCACTCACCAGCCCGAGAGGCTTGTCTGCTCACCCATCGGGATGGGTGGGGGCTGAGAGCTGAGGCTCCGGCTTCGGAGGTCAGATCCCAGGGGGAGGACTGGGGTTGGCTGTGTGAACACAGCCTGAAGGGGGCTAGTGCGTCACAGCTGGCCAGGAGGGAGTCTGGGAAAAAGTCTGGACCTGCCCAAGAGGCAAGGGACCACTGTTTTGGGGTGCGTGAGGAGAGGGGATTCAGAGCATCACCTAAAAAGCTCCAGAGACGGGCATGAGCTGTGGCTATCAGCATGGACACCAAAGACGGGCCTGAAATTCTAAGGCTGCTGCTGTACCCACCAAGAGGCCTGTGTGCAAGGACAAGTCACTATCCACACCTCTCCTCCCGGGAGTCTGTGCAACCCGACACTGCCAGGGCCCCAAGATCTAGAGACAACTTCACCTGGAGAACACACAGCGCAACTCAGGCTGTTGCAACTTCACACTGGCCTCTGCCGCCACAGGCTCACCCCACATCTGTACCCCTCCCTCCCCCTGGCCTGAGTGAGCCAGAGCCCGCGAGTCAGCTGCTCCTTTAAGCCCGTCCTGTCAGAGAGGAGAACAGACGCCCTCAGGCAACCTATACGCAGAGGGTCCAAATCCAAAGCTGAACCCTGGGAGCTGTGCGAACAAAGAAGAGAAAGGGAAATCTCTCCCAGCAGCCTCAGGAGCAGCAGATTAAATCTCCACAATCAACTTGATGTACCCTGCATCTCTGGAATACCTGAATAGACAACGAATCATCCGAAAATTGAGGTGGTGTACTTTGGTAGCAACGATATATTTTTTCTTTTTCTCTTTTTGTGAGTGTGTACTTGTATGCTTCTTTGTGTGCTTTTGTCTGTATAGCTTTGCTTTTACCATTTGTCCTAGGGTTCTGTTTTTTTTTTTTTGTATCGTTTTTAGCGTTTATCATTGGTGGATTTGCTTTTTGGTTTGGCTGCTCTCTTCTTTCTTTCCTTTTATAAAAATTTTCAATAATTATTTTTTAATATTTACTTTAATAACTTTATTTTATTTTTCTTTCTTTTTTTTTCTCTCTTTTATTTTGAGCCGCGTGGCTGACAGGGTCTTGGTGCTCCAGCCAGGTGTCAGGCCTGTGCCTCTGAGGTGGGAGAGCCGAGTTTAGGACATTGCTCCACCAGAGATCTCCTGGATCCATGTAATATTAAACGGTGAAAGCTCTCCCAGAGATCTCCAACTCAAAGCTAAGACCCAGTTCCACTCAACGACCAGCAAGCTACAGTGCTGGACACCCTATGCCAAACAACTGGCAAGACAGGAACACAACCCCAACCATTAGCAGACAGGCTGCCTAAAATCATAAGGTCAAGACACCCCAAAACACACCACTGGAGACGATACTGCCCACCAGAAAAACAAGATCCAGCTCCATCCGCCAGAACACAGGCACTAGTCCCCTCCAACAGGAATCCTACACAACCCACTGAACAAACCTTAGCCACTGGGGGCAGACACCAAAAACAATGGGAACTATGAACCTGCAGCCTGTGAAAAGGAGACCCAAAACACAGTAAGTTAAGCAAAATGAGAACACAGAGAAACACAGCAGATGAAGGAGCAAGATAAAAACCCACCAGACCTAACAAATGAAGAGGAAATAGGCAGTCTACCTGAAAAAGAATTCAGAGTAATGATAGTAAAGATGATCCAAAATCTTGGAAATAGAATGGAGAAAATACAAGAAACGTTTAACAAGGACCTAGAAGAACTAAAGAGCAAACAAACAATGATGAAGAACACAATAAATGAAATTTAAAATTCTCTAGAAGGAATCAAGAGCAGAATAACTGAGGAAGAAGAACGAATAAGTGACCTGGAAGACAAAATAGTGGACATAACTACTGCAGAGCAGAATAAAGAAAAAGAATAAAAAGAATTGAGGACAGTCTCAGAGACCTCTGGGACAACATTAAACGCACCAACATTGGAATTAGAGGGCTCCCAGAAGAGAACAGAAAAAGAAGGGGACTGAGAAAATATTTGAAGAGATTATAGTTGAAAACTTCCCTAATATGGGAAAGGAAATAGTTAATCAAGTCCAGGAAGCACAGACAATCCCATACAGGACAAATCCAAGGAGAAACATGCCAAGACACATATTATATCAGACTATCAAAAATTAAATACAAAGAAAACATTAAAAGCAGCAAGGGAAAAACAACAAATAATGTACAAGGGAATCCCCACAAGGTTAACAGCTGACCTTTCAGCAGAAACTCTGCAAGCCAGAAGGGAGTGGCAGGACATTAATTAAAGTGATGAAAGGGAAGAACCTACAACAAAGATTACTCTACCCAGCAAGGATCTCATTCAGATTCGACAGAGAAATTAAAACCTTTACAGACAAGCAAAAGCTAAGAGAATTCAGCACCACAAAACCAGTTTTACAACAAAGGCTAAAGGAACTTCTCTAGGCAGGAAACACAAGAGAAGGAAAACACCTACAATAACAAACCCAAAACAATTAAGAAAATGGGAATAGGAACATACATATCGATAATTACCTTAAACGTGAATGGATTAAATGCTCCAACCAAAAGACACAGAGTGGCTGAATGGATACAAAAACAAGACCCATATAGATGCTGTCTACAAGAGACCCACTTCAGAACTAGGGACACAGAGACTGAAAGTGAGGGGATGGAAAAAGATATTCCATGCAAATGGAAATGAAAACAAAACTGGAGTAGCAATTCTCGTATCAGACAAATTGACTTTAAAACAAAGACTATTAGAAGAGACAAAGAAGGACACTACATAATGATCAAGAGATCAATCTAAGAAGAAGATATAACAATTGTAAATATTTATGCACCCAACATAGGAGCACCTCAATATATAAGGCAAATACTAACAGTCATAAAAGGGGAAATCGACAGTAACACAATCATAGTCAGGGACTTTAAAATCCCACTTTCACCAATGGACAGATCATCCAAAATGAAAATATTATTAAGGAAACACAAGCTTTAAATGACACACTAAACAACATGGACTTACTTGATATTTATAGGATATTCCATCCAAAAACAAGAGAATACACTTTCTTCTCAAGTGCTCATGGAACATTCTCCAAGACAGATCACATCTTGGGTCACAAATCAAGCCTTGGTAAATTTAAGAAAATTGAAATCATATCAAGTATCTTTTCTGACCACAACGCTATGAGACTAGATATCAATTACAGGAAAAGATCTGTAAAAAATACAAACACATGGAGGCTAAACAATATGCTACTTAAAAACCAAGAAATCTCTGAAGAAATCAAAGAGGAAATCAGAAAATACCTGGAAACAAATGACAATGAAAACATGATGACCCAAAACCTATGCGATGCTGCAAAAGCACTTCTAAGAGGGAAGTTTAGAGCAATACAATCCTACCTCAAGAAATAGGAAACATCGCAAACAAACAACCTAAACTTACACCTAAAGCAATTAGTGAAACAAGAACTAAAGAACCCCGATGTTAGCAGAAGGAAAGAAATCATAAAGATCAGATCAGAAATAAATGAAAAATAAATGAAGGAAAAAAGAGCAAAGATCAATAAAACTAAAAGCTGGTTCTTTGAGAAGATAAACAAAATTGATAAACCATTAGCCAGACTCATCAATAAAAAAAGGGAGAAGACTCAAATCAATAGAATTAGAGATGAAAAAGGAGAAGTAACAACTGACACTGTGGAAATACAAAGTATCATGAGAGATTACCACAAGCAACTCTATGCCAATAAAATGGACAACCTGGAAGAAATGCACGAAATCTTAGAAAAGCACAACCTTCCAAGATTGAACCAGGTGGAACAGAATAGATAAACAGACCAATCACAAGCACTGAAATTGAAACTGTGATTAAAAATCTTCCAACAATTAAAAAACTAAAAACAGAACTACCATATGACCAAGCAATCCCACTACTAGGCACATACCCTGAGAAAACCGTAATTCAAAAAGAATCATGTATCACAATGTTCATTGCAGCTCTATTTACAATAACCAGGACATGGAAACAACCTCAGTGTCCATCGACAGATGAATGGATAAAGAATATGTGGCACATATATACAATGGAATATTACTCAGCCATAAAAGGAAATGAAATTGAGTTATCTTTAGTGAGGTGGATGTACCCAGAGTGTTTCATACAGAGTGAAGTAAGTCAGAAAGAGAAAAACAAATACTTTATTCTAACACATATATATGGAATCTAAAAAACAAAAAAGGTTATGAAGAACCTAGGGGTAGGACAGGAATGACGCAGATATAGAGAGACGGGGAAGGGCAAGCTGGGACGAAGTGAGAGAGTGGCATGAACTAATATATACGCTATCAATGGCATGGACTAATATATACGCTATCTATGTAAAATAGCTAGCTAGTGGGAAGCAGCCACATAGCACAGGGAGATCAGCTCGATGCTTTGTAACCACATAGAGGGGTGAGATAGGGAGGGTGGGAGCGAGACACAAGAGGGAGGAGATATGGGGATATATGTATATGTATAACTGAATCACTTTATTATAAAGCAGAAACTAACACACCATTGTAAAGCAATTATACTTCAACAAGGATGTTTAAAAAAAAATCCCCATAAAGATGGTCCAAAATAATGGAACATTAATCTATAATTTAAAACATTCCCATAAAGGAAACTCCAGGCCTAAACCTCCTTTCTGTTATAGTCTTCCAAATATTAAAATAAGAAATACTAGCAATCTTACACAAGCAATCTGAAAGAGTAGAAAAAGAAGGGACACTTCAAAAATCACTCTTATTGGGCTTCCCTGGTGGCGCAGTGGTTGAAAGTCCGCCTGCTGATGCGGGGGACACGGGTTCGTGCCCTTGTCTGGGAAGATTCCACATGCCGCGGAGCGGCTGGGCCCGTAAGCCATGGCCGCTGAGCCTGCGCATCCGGAGCCCGTGCTCCGCAATGGGAGAGGTCACAACAGTGAGAGGCCCGCGAACAAAAAAAAAAAAAAAAAAAAAAAAAAAAAAAAAAAAAAAATCACTCTTATTAGGCCAGCATAACGTTGACACCAAACTAACATTATAAGAAAGAGGAAATATAGGCCAATAGCTCTGATAAACATAAATGCAAAAAACAGAACTTTAGCAAATAAAAACCAATGTTATATATGAAATGTAATATATGTGACTAAATTGGATTTAATCCAGGAATGTAAAATGGCCTTGATGTTTTTTAAAAAATGTAATTAATTCATCATATACAGAGAAAAAACCAAATCGATATAGACTACATGAATCAACTCAATTGGTATATAAAAATCAGTTAAGAAATTTAAAAATTAATGGTGCTCAGAAAACTAAGAATAGAAGGAATTTCCTTAATCTGAGTATCTTTGTCACAAAACCACAGCCAATATGTTAATAATGAAATGTGGGACACCTTTCTCCTAAGTTCGGGACTAAGACAAGGGTGTTCATTACCATTTCTAGTCAGTGGTATAGTGGAGGTTCTAACAAATGTAATAAGACAAGGAAAAGAAGTAAAAGATTAGAAAGGAAGAAGTAAAATTACTTTTCACAGATGTGATTGTACAAATAGAATGTCGAAAAGGATCTGCAACTACAAACTATTAGAATTAACGGGTGACCATAGTAAGATTAATAAAAAGATTAATATACAAATATGTCAAATGTGTTTTTATATGCCAGAATCAAACAGAGAATATTTTAAAACAATACCATTTGCAACAGCACCAAAATACATCAAATAACTGGGAATAAATGTCATGAAATATATATACCTCTATCTTGAAAAGAAACATTACTGAGAGAAATTAAGATCTAGATAAACGAAAGGATCTACCATGTTCGTGAATTTAAGACTCAGTATAAGATGTTAATTCTCCCTAATTTGATCTACAGAGTTAACTCAATCTATTCAAAATTCTGGAAGATTTTAAACGTATATATGTTTGTGGTGGAGGGGTGGTATGAAACCAAAAAAGTGAAGCTTAAATTTATACGGAAATACAAAGAATGTAAACTAGCCAAGACATTCCTGAAGAAAAACAAAGCTGCAGGGCTCCTATTGCCAACTATCAAGACTTAGTAAAAAGCTCATAATAAATAAGCATGGTTGACATAAGGACAGAGCAGAGGAAAAGAAAAAGTCTGACATATATAAGGTTACATCAAATGTACAACTTAATTCAGTGGGGAAAGAACAGTCTTCCCAATAAATGCTTCCAGGTTAACTAGATAGATTAAAAAAAAAAACCCTTGAGCATTATGTCTGAATAAAGGTAAAATAAGTGTTGATAGAATGAGGAGAAACTGATACCTCTGTGCACTGCTTGCGGGAATGCAGACTGAGACAGCTACACTGGAAAGTATGGTAGTTCCCCAAAAAATTAAACACAGAATTACCATATGATCTAACAATTCCACTTCTAGGTATTTGTCCAGAAGAATTGAAAGCAGGGACTCAAACGTACTTGTACTCTCATGTTCAGAGCAGCATGAAATACAATAGCTCAAAGGTAGAAATAAGCCAAATATCTATCAACAGATGAGAGGATAAACAACAACAACAACAAAATGCAGTACACCCATACAATGGAATAATATTCGGCCTAAAAAGGTAACTCTGAATGAACCTGAAAACACTATGCTGGACAAAACAGTACAAACATTTATGACTCCACTTATATGAGGTACCTAGAATAGGCAAAATCATACAGACAGAAAATAGATGTGTGCTTACCTGGGGGTTGGGGGAAGGAGGCAATGGGGAGTTACTGTTTAATGGGTATAAGAGTTTCTGTTTAGAATGATACAAAAGTTCTGGAAATAGATAATGGTGATGGCTGCAAAACACTGTGAACGTACTTAATACCACTGAATTGTACACTTAAAGTTGGTTAAAACAGCAAATTTTGTTATATATTTTACTGCAATAAAACATGCATTAATATTCTCTGAATTTGTAATAGCCAAAATTGGAAAAAACCCAAATGGGTTCACCTTAATGGGTGAAGGGATAAACAAACTGTGGTAATATATAAAGTGAAATATTATTCAGCAATAAAAAAAGAACTATTGATACCCACAACAACTTGGACTGATCTCAAGGTCACTCTAATGAGTGAAAAAAGCCATTTTCCAAATATTATACTATATGATTTCATTAATAAAACATTTCAAAATGACAAAATTATATACAGAGAGAGAACAGATTGCCAGATGTTGGAGAAGGTTTGACTATAAAGCTTGAGGGAGTTCCTTTGTGGTGGTAGTTATATTAATGTATACATGTGAAAATATTTCATAAAACTGTACACATCAAAAAGGAGTACATATAAAAACTGGAGAAATCTGAGTAAGTTCTGTGGTCTAGTTAATTATATTGTGCCTATGTGCCTGGTTTTCATAATGTTCTATAATTATGTAAATGTACCACTGAAGGACGATGGGTGATGGGTACAAAGGACCCTCTCTGTACTGTTTCTGCAACTTCTTATGAGCATATAATTATTTCGAAAAAGGTTTTTAAAATTCTGAGAGAAAATAATTCCTTTTAAGTGTTTTTAGTAAAAAAAAGAACAACACGTTAAACTTGGTGCTGTATACCTTCTTAATACAGAAAGTCCTTGGCTTTTAAAAGTAGAAGTCATCTTAGTAAGTGCAGTTATACAGGAAGTGTAGTCATAAAAATTCTAGCAGTAAATGATCAAATAAGATAATTCATCTACAACAACATATAGCTAAGGGACTCAGAGATGCCCCCAGTTTCTGAAGTAGTAAATTTAGTTGTCTCTAGATATGTCTACACATATCTGCATATTTCATTCTTGGGAAAAAAATATAAAAACTTAGTAAGTTTTCAATAAGTAAATATTTATTAACTGATTACTTAAAGTCACTGCCCAGGAGGCTATAGGAAAAAAATGAACAAATTTACAATTTAGTAACAGTGATAAGAAGTAAAAATAAATGTGTTAAGAGAGGGATGGATATATGGGAGCTCAGAAATAGGAAGGATATTTAAAACTAGGAAGTTTCAGAGCAAATTTAATGGAAAAGTTACATTGGAGCTGTCCTTAAAGTAGGAAGAATTTGGATAAAGATGGAGAAGAGAGGCTCCAATTCAAGACAGCAATGTAGGAAGTTCCTGAACTCACCTTCTCCCATGGACACACCTAACCTACAGCTATATATGGAATAATTTCCTCTGGAAACAAAACTAAAAACCAGCAAAACCAGTTTGCCCCTTCACATTGGGCAAATGAGAGGGATATCACATCAAAGTGGATAGGAAAGGCTAAGACACAATCTCACCATAAATTCCATCTACTGTGAGGTGACCCACAACCGGGAGGGAACTCAAAACCTGGAGCTTCTCACTAAGCAGCAGAGGGCTCATAATACCGCACATTGGACACTCCAACTTTTAAGGTCAGCACCTGAAACAGTCCTCCAAACACCTGGCTTTGAAGACCAATGAGGCTTGCACCCATGACACTTGGAGAGCTGTGGCAAACTGAGGGCTTGTATACAGACTCACCTGCCCCAGGGCCCAATGTGGAAGCAGTCCTTTGAAAAGTGCCCAGACTTTATGTAAAGGAGATTCATTTCCTAATTTTAAAGCACTGGTCTGAGGGGCAGGGGCCTGTTGGTATACTCTCCAGGAACAGAGGCTGGTGGGCACCATCTTCCTGCTTTCATTCTGCTTTGCTAAAGCCAGAGGGCACCATCTTCCCACTCACACTCTCCCTCTGTCGTGCTTCAGAACACCAGTATCTCCTGGAGGGGAGATTCTACACACACCTGCTGCCCTGGCTTTTTTTTTTTTTTTTAACCTCTTTATTGGAGTATAATTGCTTTACAATGGTGTGTTAGTTTCTGCTTTATAACACAGTTAGTCAGCTATACATATACATATATCCCCATATCTCCTCCCTCTTGCGTCTCCCTCCTACCCTCCCTATCCCACCCCTCTAGGTGGTCACAAAACAGAGTTGATCTCCCTGTGCTATGCAGCTGCTTCCCACTAGCTATCTATTTTACATTGGGTAGTGTATTTAGTCCATGCCACTTTCTCATTTTGTTCACCCTGTTTTTTTATATCTGGTGACCCAGTTTTTGTGGCTGCCACCCAGGGGATACCCCTTGATCGCCTGTCTCTAGAGACCAGAGGCCTGTATTTCTGTGTCTTACAGGACTGTAACAATCAGAGAGAGTTCTTGGAATTCTATCACTCCCAGGGCACTGCACATGTAGCTGACTGAAACACCCCCCCCAGTCTTTCTGAGAAAGAGGTCTATTTCCTTGACCATGAGCTTTAGTCTGAGGGTCAGGCTTCTGGTTTGACACACTTATAGGGACCTACAGAGGTGCTCTCAGAGAACGCCAGTGGATGCAATCTTCGTGCTCTCCCTCTACCTCACTTCAGCTCACTGGTATCTTATAGAAAGGAGCTTATAGCCTTCTCTGACGTTCTGGTTTTGTAACTGCTGCCCTGGACTGCCTGGCTCTGGTGGCCAGGGGGGCTTGCATTCTTGGGTACCACAGGACTGTAACACTGGAGAGACAGTTCTTGGCAGCCTCCCCCTCAGGGCACTACACAGATAGCAGACTGAAATACACACCCAGACTTTCTGTGAAAGAGGGACTTGCTAATCATGGACCTTTGGCCTTAGGGGCAGGCTTCAAGTTTGGCACACATCTAGAGGATACAAAGGTGCTCTCAGGGAACACAGGCCGGGAAAAATCATCTTTGCACTCTCCCTCTGCCTTGCCATCGTTCAACGGTACCTCCCAGAAAGCAGCTTATACACTTGTCTGACGCCCTGATTTTTGTGAATGCTGCCCAGGGGATACCGCCAGATTGCCTGGCTCAGGGGGACCAGTGGGGCTTATCCTTGTAGTCCCATAGGACTATATATATTTGTATACTTTAACAGCTGCTGCCTGAGGGTCTGCCTTCCAATCAACCTAGATTCTAGATGCTGAATTCTTCTCCTTTGGGACACTAACTGGTCTTGGCACACCCTCAACTACTGGGAGCTATTAAAAATAAAAAATGCTACTTGGACGATCAAGATCAAAACTCTTAACAAACGTAACATATTAATGTATGTAGAAAAATTTAAACTACAACTCTCAAAATAATTCATTTAAAGATTTTAAATGGTAATACCAATCTTCTAGGAGTAGTATACCTTTCTAACCTCTACCATCATGTAACAATAAAAACTATAGCTTCTAAAAAAATAATCCAGATTTAAAATATCACAAAGAAAGGGAATTCAGGCTCAGCACTTTTTAACAACAGAAACATGTATGTTATTTCCAGGAACAAATAATGTTTTGGTAGTCAGGATGCTCCTTTGATACTACTAAAACTATTACACTAAACAAAAATACTTTTGACATCTATTATAACACAAGAAGTGACAGAGTAGAAAGTTGTATTTTAACTCAACTTAATTTATAGTATGGTACCAGGATCAAAAGATTTCTAAAGAGGAAATTCGCATGCTTCCTGTTTACTTAACAATATTCTTTCTCCTTTCTCACATCAAAGAAAAGTTATCTTTATCTTGGAACCATCAATTTCAGCTCATTCTCAAAGAAAATAAACTTGCATTTGAAAGTCACAGTGATCCTTCATTAACTGTTATTATGAAGCTCGACAACACTCATATCCACTCCGCAACCAACAATATTTTTAAAGTATCTGTACCTATTTCATGTACATATTATCCTTAAATTATTTTTCACAAGTTTCATCTAAGCCTTCCTTAAAATAATGCTCAGTCATGTCACCACCTCATGTGCAAAATGAAATATTATCTAAAAATACCTCTTAACTAAAAAATTGTAAGTTCCTATAACAGATATAATTAAATGGCTATTCTACCTCAATAGGCCATGACTTAATACATGATCAACACCACCACATTTTTTATTAAAAAGTTTAGAATACTACTTTCTAACCTTTTTCATACATGGCACAGATAAGAAACTGGCATTACTGGACATGGGGGCAAATAACGGCTGCCTAAGGACACAGTTGACTGTCCAGGCTTCAGCTGTCTCTGGGCCTGGGCTCAACTGCTTTCAAAAGTACACCCAAATCACAACTATTTACACAACAATCATCAGTGAAAAAGACTGGAACCTACCAGAAAAGATCTTCTACAACTTAAGATGTAAAGAAGAAACCACAACAAGATGGGCAGAAGGGGCAGATTCACGATATAGTCAGGTCACATGCCTGGGTGGGCAACCACTGTGGCAGAGGTTCTCCCACATGAGTGAGAGGTCCAAGCCCCACGTCAAACACCCCAACCCAGGAGTCCTGCACCAGGAAGATGAGCCCCCAAAGTATTTGGCTTTGAAAGGCAGTGGGACTTAATTTCGGGAGTCTCAGAGGACTGAGGGAAATAGAGATCTCACTTAAAGAGCACACACAAAATCTCACACACTCCAGGACCCAGGACAAAAGCAGTAAATTGATAGGAGCCTGGGTAAGACCTACCTGCTGCTCTTGGAGAGTCTCCTGAAGATGCAGGAGGAAAGTATGGCTCACCCTGGGGACACAGATGTTAGCAGCAGCCATGCTTGGGAGCTCCTTCTACCAAGTGACACTGGTGCTGGCAGGTGCCACTGTGGAATCATCCCTCTAGCTTATTAGCCCCAGGACCCAGCCCTGCCCTGGCTCAACAGCTGGTAGGTGCCAGTGCTGGAATGCTCTAGGCCAAGCAGCTAAGTGGGCAGGGACACACCCTACCCATCACCATATAGGCTGCCTTAAGACCCACTGAGCCAACAGCTGCCTCTGGTCACAGCCCTGCACAGCAGAGGGCCCAGGAACCAGCTCCATCTACCAGTGGGCAAGCACCAGCCCCAGAATCCCCCGGGCCCTGGCCATGCCCCCAGGAAGTCTGCTCTAGCCTCTGGATTAGTCTCACCTACCATGGGGTAAACACCAGATGCAAGAAAACCACAATCCTACAGCCTGTGGACCCAGCCTGCCATCAGCAGGCCAGACCCTGTCATGGGACCAGCTGGGCAACAGCCTTACCCACTAGTAGGCCAGCACAAGCTTCAGGACACCCCAGATCCCTTACCAAACTGTGTCAGGAACCAGTCTCCCCCACCAGCCATCTGACACCAGCACTGGGACCCCTAGGCCCTGCAAGCAGACTCCAGGTCCTGGCTCTGCCTGCCAGTGGTCTGGCTCTAACCCGAGGACCTGGTTTCACCCACTAGTGGGCAGGCAACAGCCTCAGAGTCTTCTGGACCCTGCCCACCAGTAAGGCAGCATTAGTCCTGAGGTTCCCTGCGGCTCTGCAGTCAGCCACCTCCTTGTGACCCAGCCCTACCAACCACCAGCCAGCAGCCTGTGCACAAGGCAAGACCTGGCAACCAACTGGACTGGGGACCAACAAAGCCTAAAAGACTGCCCACATAGTCAGGCCCTTTACAACGGAAGGAGCCTGTAGCCCTCATAAAGGGAACCCCTAGAGATATAGTTCGGATGATGAGAGGGGAGTGTGTTGCTGGGATGCATAGGATGCCTCATACAAAGGGAACTTCTCCAAAGTCAGGAAACATAACTAATCTACCAGATACATAAAAATACAAATAGCAACTTAGGCAAACTGAGGTGACAGAGGACCATGTCCCAGATGAAGGAACAAGGTAAAACCCCAGAAGAAGAACTAAGTGAAGGGGAGTTAGGTAACACCCGAAAAAGAGTTGAGGGTAGGGATCATAAAGATGATCAAACAACTTGGGAGAAGAATGGATGCATAGAGCGAGAAGTTCGAAGTTTTTAAAAAAGAGTTAGAAAATATAAAGAACCACCAAAAAGAGAAGAAAAATACAATAACTGAAATGAAAAATACATCAGAAGACTAAATGATACGGAGGAATGGATCAGTGAGCTAGAAGACAGAGTAGTTAAAAATCATTGATACTGAATAGAAAAAAGAAAAAAGGCTGAAAATAAGGACAGCTTAAGAGACCTCTGGGACATCATCAAGCATACTAATATTTGCATTATAGGGGGTCCCAAAAGAAGAAGAGAGTGAATGAAGCTGAGAATATACTTAAAGACATAATAGCTAAAAACTTCCCTAATCTGGGAAAGGAAACAGACATCCAAGTCCATAAAGCACAGAGAATCCCACACAGGATTAACCCAAAGAGAAGGACACCAAGACACACTGTAATTAAAATTGCAAAAATTAAAGATAAAGAGAGAATATTAAAAGCAGCAAGGGAAACCAACAAATAACATGTAAGGGAACTCCGATAAGGCTATCAGTTGACTTTTTAGCGGAAACTCTGAAAGCTAGAAGGGAGTGGCACAATATATTTAAAGTGATAAAAGGAAAGAACCTACAACCAAGAATACTCTACCTGGCAAGGCTCTCACTCAGATATGATGGGCAGATCAAAAGTTTTACAGGGCTTCCCTGGTGGCACAGTGGTTGAGAGTCTGCCTGCCGATGCAGGGGACACGGGTTCGTGCCCCGGTCCGGAAAGATCCCACATGCCGTGGAGCGGCTGGGCCCGTGAGCCATGGCCGCTGAGCCTGCGCGTCCGGAGCCTGTGCTCCGCAACGGAAGAGGCCACAACAGTGAGAGGCCCGCATACCGCAAAAAAAAAAAAAAAAAAAGTTTTACAGATAAGAAAAAGGTAAAAGAGTTCAGTACCACCAAACCAGCTTTACAAAAATTGTTAAAGGAACTTCTTTAAGAAAAGGTCACAACTGGAAACAGGAACATTAAGAAATGAAAACGCTCATCAGTTAAGGCAAACATACAGTAAACGTAAGAAATGATCCACACACAAAGCTAGCAGACAGGTTAAAAGTAGTACTAAAATCATCTATATCCACAATAAGCAGTTAATGGATACACAAAACAATTAGATGTAAAATATGATATAAAACGCAGTAATCATGATGGGAGGTGAGAACAAATGCAAAGTTATTAATATGCATTTGAAATTAAGAGACCAGCAACTTATGTTATAAAGCAGAAACTAACACACCATTGTAAAGCAATTATACTCCAATAAAGATGTTAAAAAGAGACCAGCAACTTAAACCCATCATGTATATATATAGATTGCTATATAAAAACTGCATGATAATCACAAACCAAAAATCTGTAATAGATACACATGCAAGAAAAGAAAAAGGAATTCAAATGTAACACTAAAGATAGTCATCAAATCACGAGAGAGCAAAAGAAATAACAGCAATAACCAATAACAGCAGCAAAATGAGACTGTGGGAAACTCTGCAAACAAAGAACCCAGTTTTTTCAAGAACTAAATTAAAAGAAAAAAATGAGAGGGCATCTATAGATTAAGAGATACTATGAAACAAGATTGTTTTAATAATCATGCCATGATTTATAATACATGTGTGATGGGTACTACTCTCTCTACTTCTGTATGTCTGAAAATTTCCATAAAAAGTAAACAAAGAAAATGTTGTGAAATGCTGTTTTACTGTAGGTCACTTCCCTACACAAAATCTTTCAAGGACTCCCTTCTGCCTACCAAACAGAGAACATCTGCTAGACTCATTTCTCAAATCTTCCATCCAGTGTTCTATATTGGCCTCAAACACTGTAACATTTCCCCTCTAATCTTTGCTTCAATTTCCAAGTGGAATGCATTCTCTCTCTCATTTCAACCTTCTAAATTTTATCCATCTTTCAGTGCTTGCTTCAGGTAACATAACAGAACCTTGGAGCTAAAAGAGGACTTTAAACTAGTTTCATGGGTTTTTGAACAACTTTAGAAGTAGAGGTTTAGAAGTCTAAATTTAGAAGTTTGCTTTTCCCAACAGAACTTTAAAAATAAATGGAACTTTGAATAAAATGTTTTTCCTGTATTGAAAAATAGCTTACCCCTAAACCTTCTACATAAAAGTATTTCATAATTATCTACCTTTCTTATAAAAATCTTTGAGAAGTATCTGCCACTAATAACGTATTTATCATGCTTACAAATATTGTGCTCAGCATGCTTATAAATTAAACATTACATATGATTTATATTAAAAAGTTTGCTTTTCTTAAAGCAAAATATTTTGTACAACCCCAATACATTATATATAGAAGAGATAATAAGCATTTCTACTTTTGATGAAGGGCAGCCTGAAGTCCTTTCTATTAAGCTTCCAACCCTGAACAAAGAATAACAACCACAAGTACCAATTTCATCCTTGCAAAGATAAAAAATTGAGCTAAAAGAAATTAAATAATTTACAATTGTCAAGAGTCATAACAGCCAATGTTGGGTTTCACATCTATATCCTGCCCCTTCTGCTAAATGACTGCCTTCTACTAAATGCCATCTCCTTTACCCTTTATATAGCTTATCCCTCTCTAGAATATAATCTTTCTCTAAATCACAACACCATATGTAAGTTAAGTAGACATAATACATACACAGAGACACTCAGTGACCACTTGTTGAATAAATAAGTGGCACTTACTAGATTCTGTCTATAAAACAGCTGGGTATATTTGTTTTATCTTATCCTTAAAATTAAAATTTTCTTGAGGAAATAAATTGTCTAACATATGACCTTTCACTAGTTAGGTAAAACTTTCAGAAGCAAATATTAACAACTTGGTGCTTTTCCTTATTTTGTGTCAGTCAAAAGCAGAATACCCACAAATGTGAAGAGCCAAGAGAAGATGAAAGGTGTTGTATTTTTAGAGGCAATTTACTATCAAAGAGAGGTAAAGTAATAGAAATAAAGGCTGGAAATTAGCTGTAGATGGAATCAACCCAGATAAGAGACTAAAATGATTTTAGAAGGAAATACCAATTTAGAGAAATTAGCACTAGATATCATCTAACTGATGGAAATGGAACTTATTAATAACAGTATATTTATGTTGATCCACATGAAACTGTCCATATTTGACCATTTTTGACCTACTTCCCCCCCATAAAAATGGCAATTTCACAGGGTTCAACCTACTGATAAGTATAAAATCTAGTTTACTGAAAGACATGTAAGTATGTCTTTCCAGAATGACTTCAGTGTTCATCAACTAAACTCTACCATACTTTTTTAGAATAGACAAAAAACAAATCCAAAAACCAAAAACACAAAAACCCTACATTAATCTTATCAGAGATTATAATAGTTCATATGGGTTGGAGTTGGAGTGAGACTAATTTAATAAAGATCCAAGCTAAGAGGAACAATGTCTGAGAGCCAATGCTTAATTCATCTGTGATTTAAACTAAGGAAGAGATTGAAGAGGCTAAAGTATGGAACAAACTCCCAACTTCAATAAAGATATACATCCTAACCCAAGAGTAACTAAACTTTCTCTTTCATCTAACTGTATAAACAAATACAAATATAAAGCTAAATAATCTTTTATTGATCTATTATTAGAAGTCTCTACTAATCTAAATTATAAAGAATAACATTTGGATGAATCTTACAGAATACCTGAAAATAGGCAATCTTAAAGCATTTACAATAATCCTCTATTAATCAGAATAACTAATGTATCAAATTATTCCCTAACATGGTTAACGTTTTTCTGCATTTACATGTTCAGTTTGCATTCAAGAGCTTCTCTGACATGAGAAATGATGTTTTAGTTACTGTTTCTTACTATGGTTATTGGCAAATATTAGACATTCAAATGTCTGTTGATTTAATCAACAAATAAGAATTATTATTTATATTCTTGAATTCCAATTTTTAATTAAGAAAAAACGAGTGAGATATCAGGACACAATGCTGAATATCTTTGCTGAACAAATAACTTAAAGCAAAAACTTAAAAGAAAATGAATATTCTTTTAAATTACAAAAGGGTAATGGCTTTATAATATCTATAAAAATAAATACAAAATAGCTATATAATGAAGCAGGTAATTATTTTTTCAAAAACTAAAAAACATTTAAAACCCTAATGTTTCAACATAAATTAACACGAATATTTACAAAATTTCAGCAATCTCTGAACACTGCTGTTGCATGACTCTGATTTTAAAAGCTGAAAACCACCAACATTTAAAAAAAAATTTTAGTAGTCAAAACACATGAAAAAAAAAACGATTTTTAACATGACAATGGATTAATTCACATACTAAATTGCTCTATACAGGGAGATTTCACAATCCAGGAGCCATAGCCATGCTGCTGTAAGTAGGATTTCAACAAAGTTTTAGCTTCTTGATAGGATCCAGACATATGCTACAGAAAGAAAAAAATATTGAATTATAGAATATAGGCAGAATTAGGCTTATGAAAAGTAAGTAGCCCTAATCTTCTTTCTTTAGTTTGACATTTTAAAAATTAAGAAAAATCTTTTTATTTCCCATTTTCCTCAGTATTGTTTTTGAAACTAAAAATTTTCCTTCCCAACACCCCTAAAAGACAGTTTTTCTTAATTTTTAATTAGAAGAGCAATCATACTCATTACAGAAAACTTGAAAATAGAGAAAACAGAATAAAAATCACCTGTGCTGGATCACATGGTAAGTATATGTTTGTCTGCATAACAAACTGCCAAACTGTCTTCCAAAGTGCTTTATACCGTTTTAACATTCCAGTCAGCAGTGCAACAGGTTTCTAGTTTCTCCGCAAAAACACCCGGTGTAGTCAGTCTTTTGGATTTTAGTAGGTGTGCAGTGGTATCTCATTGTGGTTTGATTTTGCATCTCCCTAATGAGTAATCAGGCTGAGTATCTTTTATATGTGTATTAGCCATTTGTATATATTATTTGCCACTTTGAAAAACTGGGTTGTTTGCCCACTTAATAATGAGTTATAAGAGTTCTTTATCTATTCTAGATCTAAGACCTTTGTCAAGTGTATGATTTGCAAGTATTTTCTTCCATTCTGTGGCTTGTAGCTTCATTTTCTTAATCCAAGTTTTAAATTCTGGAGTCCATCAATTTTTTCTTTTATGGATTGTGCTTTTGGTGTCATATCTAAGAAAAATTTGCCTAACCTAGGAAGACAAATGTTTCCTCACATTTTCTTTGGAAGTTTTTATAGTTTTTACCTCTTTTAGTTCTATGATCCATTTTGAAGTTTTTGTATGACTGATATAAGTCTAAGTTAATTTTTTGGCTTGCCCACAGATACCCAACTGTTCCAGCACCATTTGTTGAAAAGATTTTTCTTTCTCCCATTAAATTACTTTGTACCTCTGTACAAAATCAATTGATTGTAAGTGTGTGGGTGTATTTCTGGTCTCTTATTCTGTTCCACTGATCCATATGTCTATCATTACATCAATACATTGTCTTGATTACTGTGGCTTTATGGTAAGTTGTTGAAACTAGGTAGGGTACTCTACCAATTTTGTTCTTTTTAAAAATTGTTTTGGTTCTTCTATGTCCTTTGGATTTTACATAACAATTTTAGAAACAGCTTGTCAATTTCTACACAAAAGCTTACTGGGATTTTGATAGAACTTGCACTGAATCCATAGATTATTTAGGAGAGAAGTGACATTCTAAAAACACTGAGTTTTCCAATCTATTAATTGGTACATCTCTCCACTTACTTAGGTCTTTTTAAATTTCTCTCAGCAATGTTTCATCATTTTTGGTGTACAGGTCTTACCTTCTTTTATTAAATTTATTCCTAAGTTTATTTTTATGCTCCTGTGGATGAAATTTTTTTCTCAAGTGTAATTCTGGGGTGTTCAGTCCTAGTATATAAATATACAATTTATTTTTCTATATTGTTCTTACACCGTGTGCTAAATTCACATATAATATAGTTGTTTTGGGTAGATTCCAGAAGATATTTTACATACAATATCATTTAGAAATAAGGACAGTTTTTCTACTTCCTTTCCAGTCTGGATGCCTTTTATTCCTTTTTCTTGCCTTGCTGCTCTACCTAGGACCTACAGATCATGCTGACTAGAAGTGGTGAGAGCAATCTTTGGGGGAAGGGGAAACAGTATTCAGCTTTTCAGCATTGTCAGGTAAACTGTAGTTTTTCAGTGATGCCCTTTATCTGGTTGAGGAAGTTCACTTCTAGTTTGTTCAGTGTTTTTATTGTGAATAGGTGTTGGATTTTGTCAAATGCATTATGTACATCTACTGAGATAAGTATGTGGGTTTTGAACTTGAATATATTCACATAATACATCAAACGATTTTCTGATGTTAAATCACCCTTGCATCCTGGAATAAACCTCCTTGGTCATGGTGTATAATCCTTTTTATATGTTGCTGGATTTGGTTTGTAAATATCTTATGAATAATTTCTGCATTTATGTTCCTAAGAGATACTGATTTGTAGTTTTCACTTCCTGTGATGTTTCTGACCACTTTTGGTATCAGGGTTATTATACTGGCCTCAGAAAATGAGTTGGGAAGCATTCTCTCCTCCTTTATTAAACAGTTTTTGTAGGATTTATGTTAATTTTTGCTGTTATGTTTGGTAGAATTCACCAGCGAACCCATAACTGCACTTGTGCTTTTAAGAATTTTAACTAATAATTCAATTTTTTTTTACTTTAGTTCAATTCAGATGTTCTGTTTAGTCAAGTTTTGTAATTTGTCTTTCTAGGAATGCATCCATTTCATTTAACTTGTCTAATTTGTTGACAAAAGGTTGTTTATAGTATTTCCTTATAATTATTTTAGCTCTTTGGGGTCTTCAGTGATGACTCTTCTTTCATCAAGATTTTGATCACTTGCGTTGTCTCTTATTTCTCAGTTATTTCTTAGTTCTTTAGTCTAGCTAAAGTATTATGAATTTTTTTGCTGATTTTTTTCAATGAACCAGCTTTTGATTTCATTGATTTTTCTATTGATTTTCCTGTCTTTTATCTCATTAATTTCCAACCCATCCTATATTATTCTCTTTTTTTTTTTAAATTTGCTCTTCTAACTTCTTGAGGTGGAAGGTTAAATAACTGATTTTATGGTTCTCTTCCTTTCTAATATAAGCATTTAAAGCTATGCATTTCTAAGCACTTCTTTGATTATATTCTCTAAATTTTAATATGCTGTCTTTTCATTTTCATTCAGTTTGAGATATTTCTTAATTTCCTTTGTATTTCTTCTTTGACTTGTGGAATAGAAGTTGTTTAATTTCCAAATGTATAATTATTTCTAGATTTCATTCTGTTGTTTTCTAATTTAATTCCATAGTAGTTAGAACATACTTTGTATGATTTTAATCCTTTAAACTTATTGAGACTTGCTTTATGGCCTATATGGCCTATAGTGGAGAATGCCTCATGTGTATTTGAAAAGAATGTATATTCTGCTGTTGTGCATAGTGTTTAGTCTGGTTGGTTTGTAGTGCTATTCAAGCCTTCTATATTCTTACTGATTTTCTGTCTAGTTGAACTATCAATTACTGAGGGAGGAACATTAAAACCTCCAACTATAATTGTAGAATTCTCCATTTCACCTTTAAATGCTGTCATTTTTTGCTTATGTATTTTGGGGATCTGCTGTTATACCCATATACTTATATAATTGTTGTTATGTTCCTAATGTATTAACCGTTTACCACTATAACACGTTACCCTTTGTCTCCAGTAATATTGCTCATCTTGATGTGTACCTGTTTATTTTAATGTAAACACTCCAGCTCTCTTACTGCTATTGTTTGCCTGGTATGTCTTTTTTTTCATCCTTTTACTTTCAATCTATTTGTGTCTTTGAATTTAATGTGTCTCTTACAGATAGTATACAGTTGGATCTTGCTTTTTAGCCCAATCTGAAAAATCTGTCTTTTTTCTGGAGCATTTAGAATATTCAAATTTAATGTAATTACTGATATAGTGGATTTATGTCTGCCATTTCACTTTATTTTCCAAGTCCTGTGTCCTTTATTTCTCTGCTTCTTTATTGCCTTCTAGTCCTTTTAAAAATGCATTTTTAGTACACCATTTTAATTCCTCTGTTGATGTTTTAGCTGTAGTTTTCCAGCTATTCTCTTCATGGCTACTTTAGTAATTACAATATGCCTCTTTCTCTTACCATAGTCTGCTTCAGATTCATACTGACTTAATCCTGCTAATATATAGCAACTTTGTTCCAATATTGATCCATTTCTTTCTCTGTCCTTTATTATTGCCATTTATACTCCACTCACATACATTATAAAATTCAATAATACAGTGCTAAAATAATTTTAAACAACTTTGGTTTTTTAAAGAAAATAAGAAAAAAAATATACACATCTTTTATATCTACCCACATAATTACTGTTTATAGTATTCTTTATTCCTTCCTGTAGACTTGTTATCATCTGGTATAATTTCTTCTAAGCCTCAAGGACTTCCTTTGGAATTCCTTCTAGAGAAGTTCTGCTAACAACAAATTTTCTTAATTTTTGTCTACCCGGCAATGTTTTTATTTTGCTTTTGTTTTTAAAGGAATCCTGACCCATTAGCAGTCACTTCTCATTCTCTCCTCCCCACAGCCCCTGGAAATCAGTAATCTACTTTCTGTTTCTATGAATTTGCCTATTATAGACATTTCATATAAATGGAATCATACATGCAGCCTTTTGTGGCTGGCTTTTTTCACTTAACATTTTCAAGGTTGACCCACACTGTAGAATGTATCAGTACTTCAGAGTTCCTTTTATGGATGAATGGTAGTCTGTAGTATGGACATGCCACATTTTGTTTATCCATTCATCAGTGGATGAACATTTGGATTGTTTCTACCTTTTCTGTATTATGAATAATGTTACAGACATTTATGTTTAAGTTTTGGTGTGGATAAGTGTTTTCAATTCTTTTATGCATATACCCAGGAGTGAAATTCCTGGGTTACATGATAACTCATATTTAACTTTTTGAGGAACTGTTAAATTGTTTTCCAAAGTAGATGTACCATTTTATATTCCTATCAGCAATGCATGATAGTTCCAATTTTTTCACATTCTTGACACTTGTTAATGTCACTCTTTATTACAGCTATGTCCTAATGTGTGTAAAGCAGTATATCACTGTGGTCTTCATTTGCATTTTCCTAATGACTATGTTGAACATCATATGCTTATTGGCCATTTTAAAATTTTCTTTGTAGAAATGTCTGTTCAAATCCTTTGCTCATTCAAAAAATTTGGTCATCTGTCTTTTTATTATTGAGTTGCAAAAGTTTTTTGTGTATTCTGGATACACGTCCCTTATTAAATATATGATTTGCAAATTTCCTAATGATAATTTTTGAAATGCAAAAGTTGTACTTTTAATGAAGTTTAAAATACTATTTTTTTTCTCTTTTGGATTGTGTTTTTGTTATCAGATCTAAGAAGCCTTTTTTCTTACTTAGGAATACAAATATTTTCTCCTATGTTTTTCTCTGAGTTTTATAGTTTTAGCTCTTACGTAGGTCTATCCATTTTGAGCTCATTTTTGTATATGGTATGAGGTAGAAGTCCAAGTTCATTCTCTTCCATGGGGATATTCAGTTGTCCTAGGACTACTTACTGAAAAGACTATTTTTTCCCACTGAATGATCTTGGCACTCTTGTTAAAAATCACTTAACCATAATTGCCAGGGTTTATTTCTGGAATGTCAATTATATTCCATTGATCTATATGTTTATACTAATACCAGTATTATACTATCTTGATTATTATGGCTTTGTAGTATGCTTTGAAATCAAGAAGTGTGAATCCTCCAACTTTGTTCTTTTTCAAGATTGCTTTGGCTCTTCTGGGTTTGCTTCCATTACTGCTAATGAGAAATCAGCCTTAAATGTATTGGTCTATGGTTGATAACTATTTTCTCTCTTGCTGCTTTCAAGATTTTCTCTTTGTCTCGGTCTTAAGCAGTTTGACTATGATGTATCTAGGTATGAATCTTTATTTTTTTCTTTCTTGGGGTTTCTTGAGCTTCTTGGATCTGTTAATATTCTTCCTCAAATATGGGGTTATTTTTAGTAATTTCTTCAAGTGTTTTTCCTGATCCCTTTTCTCTCTCCTTTTCTTCTAGGACTCCTAGCATTGGGTTGGCCAAAAGGTTCATTTGGTTTTTTCCGTAAGATGGCTCTAGTATCACTTAGTTGTCTTCAACTTCATTCAAAACAATTTTGTTAGATTGTATGTGACAGCTGTCATATCATCGTGCATTTAAAAAAAGACTTTTCAAAATTGGTGAATTTTTGTGTAGCCATTTTAATACTGAAGATGGAAGAAAAAAGCAACATTTTCAGCATATTATGCTTTATTATTTCAAGAAAGGTAAAACGCAGCCGAAATGCACAAAAAGATTTGTGCAGTGTACGGAGAAGGTCCTGTGACTGATCAAATGTGTCAAAAGTGGTTTCTGAAGTGCCGTGCTGGAGATTTCTCGCTGGAGGGTGCTCCACGGTCAGGTAGTCCAGTTTAAGTTGACAGCGATCAAATCAAGACATTCACTGAGAACAATCAAAGTTGTACCATGTGGGAGATAGCCAACATACTCAAAATATCCACATCAAGTGCTGAAAATCATTTGCACCAGCTTGGTTATGTTAATCACTTTGATATTTGGGCTCCACATAAGTTAAGCCAAAAAAAACCTTCTTGACTGTATTTCCACATGCGATTCTCTATTTAAATGTAATGAAAATATTCCGTTTTTAAAACAAATTGTGATGGGCAATGAAAAGTGGATACTGTATAATAATGTGGAACGGAAGAGATCATGGGGCAACTGAAATGAACCACCACCCAACCACACCAAACGCTGGTCTTCATCCAAAGAAGTTGATGTTGTGTATATGCTGGGATTGGAAGGGAGTCCTCCATTATGAGCTCCTTTCAGAAAACCAAATGATTAATTTCAACAAGTACTGCTCCCAATTAGACCAACTGAAAGCGGCACTAGATGAAAAGCATCCAGAATTAGGCAACAGAAAATGCATAATCTTCCATCAGGATAACGCAAGACAGCATGTTTCTTTGATGACCAGGCAAAAGCTGTTACACCTTGGCTGGGAAGTTCTGATTCATCTGCTATATTTACCAGACATTGTACCTTTGGATTTTCATTTATTTCGCTCTTTACAAAATTCTCTTAATGGAAAAAATTTCAATTCCCTGGAAGACTGTAAAAGGTACACAGAGCAGTTCTTTACTCAAAAAGAAAAAGTTTTGGGAAGATGGAATTATGAAGTTGCCTGAAAAATGGCAGAAGGTAGTGGAACAAAAGGGTGAATATGTTGTTCAATCAAGTCCTTGGTGAAAGTGAAAAATGTGTCTTTTATTTTTACTTAAAAAACGGAGGCAACCCAACATAAGTTGGTACACTTAATACTGTTCCACAAATCTTTGAAGTTCTGTTCATTTTTCTTTAACCTGTTTCATTCTGTCCTTTAAAATAATTTCTTTTGATCTATCTTCAAAGTCCACTGATATTTTTCCTGCAGTCTCAAATGTACTGTTGAACCCATCTAGAGAATTATATTCATTTCAGTTATTATATATTGTTTCAATCCTAGAATATTCATTTGGGGTTTTTCTTTTTGTAGTTTCTATTTCTCTACCGAGATTACCTATTTACTGAAACATTGTTGTATTTTCCTTTAATTACTTGAACATATTTATAATAGCTGCTTTGAAGCCTTTGCTATATTCAACATTGGGATCCACTCAGAACCAGTTTCTATTGAATGTTATTTTTCCTGAGTATAGGTTTTACTTTCCTGTTTTTTACATATCCCATAATTTTTGGTTGAAACAGACTTTTTAGATAATATATTGTAGCAACTCTGGATTCTGTTTTATTTTTTTTAAGTTTGCTGCAATTGTGAGATCTGTTTTCCCCATAGTGTGTACTGTCTCTTTCCAGTTTTTTTATGTTTTAGCCTGGCTTCCTAGGGGTTACCCTGTAACCGCAAAGCTTAGTGATAAACAAATAGCTTAGTGATAAGGAAAAGATTTCAGCAGACATTATGCTCGAACACCTTGAACCTAAAAGGCTTCTACCTTTTTCTGATCAATTCATTTGGGGAGGGGTGGGTGGTACAGTGTATTTAATGTTGCAGGCAGTTCTATTTCACACTTTCACTCTTTACTAGGTTCTCTTGAGTCTGCATTGCACATGAGTGTAATTTCTCAGTCAGCCAAGGATATATAGAGAATTTCTCTCAACCCTTCCATGGCTCTTTCACTTCTAAGATCTCCCTGTTAAGTTACTAACTGGTATACCACTTGCCCCAAGGACTGCAACCTTGGGCCAGCGAAGTTACTGATTTTCTCCATTATTTTCCTCTACCAGGTTTGGCACATTTAGTTGAAAGAGTCACAAATTTTCACCCTCTGCCACACATCAAGTTCATCCCCTCTAGCAGAAAATCTACTACTTTTGGTGGCATTCTCAATCTGATAAAACTACAGTTCTTGCTGTTCAAACTAGCAGAGAGGAAGGAGAGAGAACAGGAACAGCTTTGGGCAAAGGTGCCACAAATTCCTGCTGTTCTTACCCAAAGTTCTAAAAGTTTTACAAGAGTATACACTTTTCAGTGTGTTTTCTGCCTTTAGTTAACTTCCAGAGTTGTGAGAAGGGGTTTTATCCCCTGATAATTTTGTCCAGCTTTATGTTTTTTACAGAGATGACTTGCAACCTCTTTATGCCCAAACCCGAAATTGTCTAGGTAAGCTTTTATACTGAAAAATGTTTGTATATACAAACAAACCTACAGTTAATATTAATTGCTTTACAGGATGGAATTATACAGTTTGAGTATTAAGATATTGGTGAAATTAAGAGACTTTCACATAATACTATATTACTGAAACTGAAATTAGGTTATTAAAAACAATTTGTATTTAATAATTTGATAACATGGATATAACATATTATGAAACGGCTCAGGTCTTAGTATGTTGAATGAAAAAATCAGATTAACAAGCATATATAATATAAGCTTAATATTTTAAAATATATACATACACAAAAATATAAATACATGATAAGAAACTGAAATAATATGCTTACATTACAAGATTAGAGTATTATATTTGAGTAGTAGGTGGATTTACAAGTAATATTTTCCTTCTGTACTTAAAAAGAAAATTCCAAATTCTGTACTCAACATGAATTATGTTCGTAATACTAAAAAAAGAATATATATATTTAAAGATAGAAAAAGGCTACCTACATCACTTAAGCCCAAATCACAAACTCAAATTAAAGGTGTTTCACAATTTTAAGATAGGCAAATTAATTTATATGAATATACTAATATATCATTTTAGAATACTTAAATACTATCGTTAACATAGCTAATATCATATACATAAGAAATTTTATTACCATTTTGTTCCTCTGGGTATGACAGTAGGTTTTGATCGATATTGTCAAAGTAGGTACACACCATACTGAGGTAGCTACTTTCAGGGGCAACACTTATTTACATATCCCATTTCCAGCATGTTCACTTAAAAATTAATTTTATCACTACATGGTAATCTCTTATTTTCAGGAACTATTTACTCAACTTTTGCTATGTATCATCATCATTATAAAATTACCACATTATTATTGTCTTAAATTTTTATTTCAGTGATTAGCTTCATTCCTTTTAAGACTTACCTTAGCTGCATGATATGTACTAGCTTCAAGTAAATCTTCTTTTTTAGCTTCTTTGGCAAGTAGGTTAAATCGACTTAACATTGCAGCCTTACAAAGCCGACTTGCCATTGACACACCACTTTTAAATGGGGAACTGAAGTAGAAAAGAATGAAACATTCACTAATCATTATTCAGTATTTATGTTGGCACTTGTAGGGATTAAAATCAACACAGAATCTACAAATATTTATCTCAATTATGTACAGTGCATATAGTGACATTTTTTTACATAAAATTATTCTGAATATTTAACTTTCTGAAGCTAATTTCTTTTATGAAATTATAGTTTAAGTTATCAGAGTAGTGCAATAAAAATTAAAGCAGAGGATGGATATTTGGAACATTTCTTTTGTTTGAAGCAAAATTAATCTATGGTGATCCAAATTAAAACAGTGGTTCTACCAAGGATTGACTAGAAGAGGGCAAAAAAGTATTTTCTGAAATGAAGAAAATGTCCTGTATTCTGACTGGGGTAATGGTTACACAGGCATGTATATAAATAAATAAATAAATAAATGTATACATATAAAAACTCATGAAATTGTACATTTCACTCTAAATTTTGACTCACTAAAAAAGTAAATTATACACACTCACCTCACCACCCTCCATATATATGTGTGTATGTATGCACATATAGATATGTATTTTTCTATGTTTCTAATAGAAGTGGGTCCACAGATCATGAGCTTTCTTGCTATTGTAACTCTTTCCCTTCATTATATCTTCTCATTAGTTGTTCTCCTGATAGATTACAAAAATTGCCAAAATCCTTTATTCCTTCCTGTCTCCATGCTCTTTACAATGTAACTTTTCAGATTCTCCCATCACTAACTATGGTTGATTGCTCCTCCCCATGAACTTGGGCTGGCCTTGTGACTTGTTTTGGTGAATAAAATAGACTATGTGCCAGTTCCAAGCCTGGGCCTCAAGAGGCTTTGTGTTTTCATTCTCTGGGGACCCCTTCCTCTGCCATGTGAGCCTCCTAAGACTGGTCTACTAGAAGGTGAGAGAACACATGGACCAGAGCCCAGCTGTCCCTCTAAGATCAGCCAAGATGCCCTACAGCTGACCTGGAGTGGACCCCAGACACATGGGAGAGCCCGACCAAATCTAGCTCAGTTGACCTAAGGACTTGAACAGCAATAAATGGTTGTTGTTTTAAGCCACTAAATTTTGAGATAGTTTATATGCAGTAATAGTTAACATAAATGCCTATTAATGAAATGTACTAATCTCTATATATTAATTTTCCACCATCATACCTTTTTTTGGTGGTGGATTTTTAGATGATTCTCTTGGGCTTTTCAGGTATAAAATGATACCATATGCAAAAAGCCGTAATTTTACCTCCTCCTTTCCAATATTTTATATCTCTCATTTCTTTCTTTTGTTCAAATGCATTAACTAACATGTTAAATAACAGCAATAACAGTAAACAATCATGTCTTGTTTCAGATGTTAGTAGAAATGACTCTGAGATTTCATCATTAATCATGATGGCACTTTTGGACTAATAAAGATATATTTTACCCTTAACAAAAATATCTACTCCTTTTTTATTGAGTATCTTTATCTAGAATAGTTGTAGAGCTGTATTACATGTCTTCTTAGAATTTATAAAAATGAATATATGGTGTTTTTCCCTAGATCAATTAATATGACAAATTATATTAATACGAGTTTCTAATTTGGTATTATTTTTACTATGTTATTCTCACATTTTTAGAAAAAATTCCACTTGGTATTATTGTATAAAATATATTATTTTAAGGTTCTGCTTCCTAATATTTTATTTAGCAATTATGCTTGAATATAAAAGTGAGCTTGGTCTGTAACTTTTGTGGTAGGGGGACAGCAATCTTCTATTAGGTTTAAGTATCAATGATACACTTGCTTCATAAAAGTATTTGAATGTTTTCTATCTTTTTAGATAGCACTGGAAGTTCCTGCTATTTAATGGTTTATAAAATTAATCCGAACCACCTCAGAATGGTGTTTTCTTTGAAAAAGAGGTAGGGCGCCTTCTTGGTAACTTTCTCAAGAAAATAATGTTAGATATTTTTCCCTCTTCTGTACCAATTTTAGAAAAATATTTTCCTAGAAATATATGCATTGCACCCAGATTTTCAAATATATTTGCATGGTAGGGCAAAGAAGTTTCTTATGACTTCTTTTAATTTTCTCTGTAATTACTCCTTTATCATTAGTATATATGAGATTAGCTACTGATTTTTTTTCACAGAATCAGTTTTTTTATGATCATTTCTAACTTCTTCAGTTCTCTAGATCTTTAATTTACATTTCTAGTTTTATGAACTTCTTCATTCTGTTTATTTTCATTATTTGTTGCTATATAAGAATTGGCTTTTCCATTCACTTTGCTTTAGCTATATATCCTACAAGTTCTGAAATGCAATGCACTAAATATCCGTGTTTTCTAAATATTCTAATATTTTCTAAATATTCTAAATATTCTGTGATTTCATTTTGTATTTCCTCTTTGAGCCAAAAGTTGGAGAACTTCTTTTTCCCAATGAAAGTGGTTTCTAAATATTCTGATCTTGTTATTTACAGTTTGATTGCATCACAATCAGAGAACACTGCCTACATCACTTTTACTTCTTAGAATTTCAGATTTTTTTTGTGGCCTAACATACGGTCAATTTTTGTTAATGTTCTGCAGGTTCTTGAAAAGCAGGTATATTTTATATTTTATGGTACAGAGTTTTAAAGAAATTAATCAAATCTACCTTATTGTTATTTAAGACTGTTATATTCTTGCTTATTGTTTTGTTTACTCAATCTACTAGGAACTGAAAGAGGTGAATTATTGCCTCAACTAATAGTGTATTTCTATTTATCCTTTTATTTTCTGTAATTTCTGCTTTATGAAGGTTGATACTATGTTATTTGCTGCAGTTACTCAGAACTGTTCTTCTTCGTGGATTATATTGCTAAAGTGTCCTTTGCCTTATGTAATGCTTTGGGGATGAATAATCAGATCATATCTGCTTTCTTTGCAATCACCTGGCAAACACTTAGCCATAATAAATGAGTTAAGCTCATTTTACATTAATTTCATCTTTGTTATACTACTATGTTTTCAGTAAACAGTTTTCTTATTTTTTTTTGGCCTTGCCATGAGGCATATGGGGTATATTAGTTCCCTGACCAGGGATCAAACCCATGCCCCCCACATTGGAAGCATGGAGTCTTAACCACTGGAGCACCAGGAAGTCCCTCAGTAAACAGTTTTTTAATGTCTTCCGCAGAAGACTTGTTTTGTTTGTATGTGTGTAGTCTGTTATTAACAGAAATACACTTCTTAACGCTGACTCAATGCATAAGTAGTATAGTTCATCCTAGTTGAAATAATCAATAGTATGCTTGACTGAGTTCATACCAAGAAACATTTGTATGTGATCTTAATTTAAATCTGTCTTTCACAAAGAAAGCAAATTTAGGCACTTAAACTTTTAACATTATTCATTACCACATTATAAATGTATTTTCACACTAAAAGGAGGATTTTAGTTTTACTTGATAATCAATGACAGGAATATTACAAAGAAATGTCTAAAAGGCATAATGTATTATGGCTAAGAACAAAGGCTTTGGAAATAAAATGCCCAGATCAGAATCCTACTGTGTCACTTAATAGTTGGGTGACTTTAAGCAAGATATTTAAACTAGCTTGAATCTCAGTTTCTTTACCTGTAAAAAAAACAATATCACCTAACCCACAAGGTTTTTATAAGAAAGCAGTATAACATAGTACAATAGTTCTCACACTCAAGTGTACATAAATAATATTTGGGAAAGTTGTCAAAAATACAGATTCTGGAGCCCTAAATCCAGACATTCAGATTCAGTAGGAAAAACTGAATTTTTAAAACAAATACATTATTTGCTAATTATCACTAGAGAAACAAAGGATCTGGAGACTGATTTTGAATGCTGGCTCTACCATTTATTATGTAACTTTGGTAAATTATATAACTTCTCCAGGCCTGTGTTCTCAAGAAAAAAAAGTTTTTTAATTAGTACAATGCCTGCAACATAGTCACACTTGATAACTATTATTATTATTAATCACAACTCAAAAAATTGTATTCAAAAAACAAGATAGTTTTTAAAAATCATATTAAAATGTATTGTTTTGCTTAATATGTGATTTTTGAAGAAATTAGTGACGCTAACCTTTCGGTGGTCTTCCCAGTTAGGCCATCCACAATCTCCAAAGAAATGTCCCCTTGTGCCCAATTCAGACTCAGGAATTTATATTCCAAGTTTGTTTGACATGGATATGCAGAAGGTACTAAACTAATATGAGGTCTGTTGACCAAGTAAAACATTGGAAGTTTTGAAGTGAGTGCATCATCAACACGTTGCTTTATAGCAATTTCTAAGCCTCTAGTATCACTGCAATTCCCATCACCTACAAAGCAAAAACAAAGTAAATACTCAGAAGTTCAATATGAAAAGACTATACTGAAAAAAAACGATATAAATAAAAGTTTAATCGTAAATAGTTCACTTCTTTATCCTGTATCTTGCAACCTTCTCTTTCTGACTTCTACTCTCTTAGTAGCTACTTCTATACTCTTTACCAGAATCAAGACAAGGTAATAACAGTCAGAATTTCCATCCAAAAAAGAATCTTCTACAGAAAATAATGAATTGACATTCCAGTGAATAAAAGCAAAAAGCCAGACCTGACCAGAAACAAATCAGTACTTTTACAGGGTTCTGCCAGAGAGAACTGGCTCATTCTGTCTTGATTTCTAAGATTACAGCATGAAACCAGCACATAATGTAGCAGATATATGTAGCTGAGAAATAGCTGGTTAAAGTGTGTTATTTTTCCACATCTGAGAGCCACAGCTTGGAACTGTTCCAGTACCACATGGCTTAGTTTCACAACATGAAGTACTTTAAAGAATGACCGTTTCTGATTATAACTGTGGCCAATGCCAAAAGCTTTGAGTTCTCAGTTAAAATTACTGTTGAAGAAGAAAGCTCAAAAAGATGATTAGTATAAGAAAATGGGCTGCGTCAAACTTAAAATAGAAGTTAGGGAACAGTCATTCCTATTTAAAAATTAATAATTCCAAAGCAGATCTCTTTCCTCCTTAGAGGGTCTGAAGTTCTCACAACAAGAGAATCTTTATATACCAGTAGACATATTTCACAGATAAAGTTTTGTTTTCACATCACTGGAACTGTTGAGATGGCTACTGGGCTTACACTCACTATGATTATTTGGGAACTAGAAAATGATGTAAAAAGAACATGAGTTGCTTCTGACACTCTTTTTCTAAGCACTCCTTTCAATGTTCCAAATCAAGAGATACTGACTAATGCAAGCTAGTTAAGTTAAAGATATACTTAGACATAGGAAAAAAGAAGAAATAAGTTCTGTAGAATAGTCATTGTATCTATAACGAACAGAAAACATGGGTTAAAAAAAAAATGTTACGTATTACACACTGTACTACAGACTGTGTCCCCACAAAATTCATATACTGAAACCTGATCCCCAATGTGATGGTATTTCGAGGTGAGGCCTTTGCAAGGTGATTAAGTTATGAGGGTCAGAGCTCTCATGAATGGAATTGGTGCCCTTATGATATGAATGGAATTGGTGCCCTTATGATATAAGAGACCCTAACCCCTCCCACCATAGGAGGACATACTGAGAACAGTCATCTATGAAGCAGAAAGCAGGTCCTCAACAGATAATGAATCTCTCAGCCCTTTGATCTTGGACTTCCCAGCCCCCAGAACCGTGAGAAATAAAAGTTTATTGTTTAATCCATGCAGTCTATGGTATTCTTTTGTTTTTTGGTAGCAGCCCAAACAGACTAAGACACTGTAATAAGATAATGACATTGGTTGTGCCTAAAACAGCAAGATAACATTTGGAAAAAGAAAAATAAAAACCTACCAGTAACTCCACGTTAAGATTCTCTAAACATCAAATTGTTTCACCTAGATGTTTTAATGTGGTGGTATAAAATTTAATAGAAAAAAATCAAGTATATTAATATTTTATTAGAAATTTTACTTTCTCCATTTATATATGTATGCTTTAATTATTAGCTATACCTGAGGTATGATTTTAATTTTATCTTGAGGCTAAATCCTGTTCCCGGGAAAATATATCTCTAAAATTATATCACATAATTTCGATTTGATTCATCTAAAATGATTTGAAATAATAACATAAAACTCAAAGATTAAAGGCAAAGGTTAAATCTTAGTAAAGACTATAGCAAACCTGACCTGAGAACTTTTCTGCATGAATAGGTCTCAGATGGGATTGATATATATATACTAAATATGTATAAAATAGATAACTAATAAGAACCTGCTGTATAAAACAATAAATTAAATTTAAAAAAAAAAAGAAAAGTTCTCAGGACCTTAGTCTACCATAAGTTAATATAAGTGAACAGAAACAGCTGCTGAAACAAGTAATGAAGGCATACCTCAATTTATTGAACTTTGCTATATTGCACTTTGCAGATATGATGATTTTTACAAATTGAAGGTTTCTGGCAACCTTGTGTTGTCAGATGATGTTTAGCCTTTTTCAGCAATAAAGTACTTTTAAATTAAGGTAAGTACGTTGCTTTGTTTTAGACATAACGCTATTGCACACTTAACATATAGTATAGTGTAAACATAACTTTTATGTGCACTGGGAAACCAAAAACTTCGTGTGATTCACTTTATTGTGATATTGACTTTATTATGGTGGTCTGGAACTGAACCCACAATATCTTTGAGGTGTGCCCATACAAACGGAAGCTGCATTAATAAAAATACAGTGTCTAAGTCAAAGAATTCAGCATTATTATAGAGCTATGCACTGCTCATATCATGTCTGAAACATCATATTTAGTCTGAGGCATTACATTTTAACACCGCCACCCACAAATTACAGAACATCTGGAGAAAACAAATCATGCTCCTGTGAAACACAAATCATGTCTAAATAGGAGAAGACGTGAAGGCAGAAGCATCTTATCTTTGTATTCTTAATTCTCATTCTATATTTTATGTGAATGGTGCCCCTGAGAGTTATTTAACAGTGCACAGCACCTAGCATATAGTAGATGGCTCAATAAACACCTGATGAAAAAGGAACATAAAAGATCAGATTATCAGAGAGCAGTAATCATCAATTCTGGATACACATTAGAATCAGTAAGGATGGAGATATTAATACTAATGCCATTCCCATATTATTTTAAAAGCTATCCAGGTGAACCTGAAGTGCAACAAGAGTAAAGAATAATAGTTAAAATTTATTTTTCAAGTTTTCCAGGCAGCAGAATTGGTATTAAGAAGAAAAATAAAAGCATTTAAAAAAAATAAAACATGCTGACTCAAAGCATTTATCCATGAAACATTTATTGACCTCCTGGTACAAACCAGACCAAGATGAGTGTCGCAAAGCACCTGCCTTTCAAGAGTGTCAAGTTTAGCAGACACAATAGTGGGATTCTAGTCACTGGCTGGGCTCAGACAAAGCTGTCAGAGCTCAATTTAATACAAAAGGCAGAAGCATGAGAAGTTATGAAAACTGAGTATGAGTCCAGGCTCTGCCAGCAGGCAAACTGAATGATTTTGGGCACGTATTTTTATTAACATTCTAAACCTCTTATTACTGACCTGAAAACAAAAAAAAAGAAAGAAATGAACAACAGAATCTCTAAGGTTATCACATGCTTCTTAAAAGTTCATGAACTATGTTGAAAATAGATTCCTTCACTAAGAGGGAATCAGAATTTAGTATTCCCTATAATGGAATTGTACAATTCAAATTAGCGTATTGAAAAGGACTCCTGAATGGAAACACCTCTGGATAAACATTCTTGAGGTATTTATTCAGAAAACTTTATCTTAACAGGATAACAAATTTGCAAATACACCTTAAAAGGCTTGAAAACGAATATAAATCCAGCTCTTTTAATAACTAAGCAAAATGAATTTTTTTCCAGATTACTCTGGATTATTTTCTATACAAATAATAGTGCCTTTTTATAGTGCAAGTTTAAGACATTTTTCTTAAAAAAGGAAGACTATCACCATAAAATGACAAAATGAATTATCTGAGAACATCTACAGTATAAAATTAGTTTCCAAAAACTGCCCGTTGTGGAGCACAGGCTCTGGACGCGCAGGCTCAGCTCACGGGCCCAGCAGCTCCGCGGCACGTGGGATCTTCCCAGACCAGTGTACGAACCCGTGTCCCCTGTATCGGCAGGCGGACTCTCAACCACTGTGCCACCAGGGAAGCCCTCCAAAAAGTTTTTGAAAAGTTAAATGAAGTCTTATAATAATCTCTCCATTTTTAATTGATCTACTAAAATATCTTAGGTTTTTTAAGCATCAAAATAAAGATTTGCAAAAGATTTCATAAGACTTAAGAGAAAAGGGGACAAGGTCATTATCATCAAATAATTAGATTTAATCTGCATTGTCATTTAGTTCAGAATTAAAGGGAAACAAATTTCAATTCTAAAGAGTAATTTTTAAAAACAATTGGAGCTATCAATTAATGGAATAGATTGTCTTTAAATCTTATACTCCACATTATTGGATCCTTTTAAGGTAGGGTTAGATGATCCTCTATCAGAAATGGCATAAAAAGAGTTTGCGAAGACATACAGATGGCCAAGAGGCACATGAAAAGATGTTCAACATCGCTAATTACTAGAGAAACGCAAATCAAAACTACAATGAGATATCACCTCACACCAGTCAAAATGGCTATCATAAAAAAATCCACAAACAATAAATGCTGGAGAGGGTGTGGAGGGAAGGGAACCCTCCTACACTGTTGGTGGGAATGTAAATTGGTACAGCCACTATGGAGAACAGTATCGAAGTTCCTTAAAAAACTAAAAATAGGGACTTCCCTAGTGGTCCAGTGGCTAAGATTCTGCACTCCCAGTGCAGGGGGCCCAGGTTTGATCCCTGGTCAGGGAACTAGATCCCGCATGCTGCAACTAAGACCCGACACAGCTAATAAATAAATAAATAATTTTAAAAAACAAAACTAAACTAAACTAAAAATAGAGCTACCATATGATCCGTAATCCCACTCCTGGGCATATATCTGGAGAAGAACATGGTCTGAAAGGACACATGCACCCCAATGTTCACTGCAGCACTGTTTACGATAGCCAAGACATGGAAGCAACCTAAATGTCCATCAACAGAGGAATGGAAAAAGAAGATGTCGTACATACATACAATGGAATATTACTCAGCCATTAAAAAGAATGAAATAATGCCATTTGCAGCAACATGGACAGACCTAGAGATTGTCATACTGAGTGAAGTAAGTTTGACAGAGAAAGAGAAATATCGCATTATATCACTTATATGCGAAATCTGAAAAGGAATGATACAAATGAACTTATTTACAAAACGGAAACAGACTCACAGACTTAGAGAACAAACTTATGATTACCAGGGGGGAAGGGTGGGGGAAAGGAATAGTTAGGGAGTTTGGGATTGACATGTACACACTGCTGTATTTAAAATGGATAATCAACAAGGACCTACTGTATAGCAAAGGGGACTCTGCTCAATATTATGTAACAACCTAAACGGGAAAATGTGTAACTGAATCACTTTGCTGTACAATGGGAACTATCACAACATTGCTAATCAACTATACTCCAATGTGAAATAAAAAGTAAGAGTTTGTATAATAAGTGAGAAGCTGTACTACACGACTAGTTCAATAAACTCTTTAAGATTCTTTTAGCTGTACATATCACACTTTTAAGTATACAGACACTCTGAGTATTTCTCAATGTGAGCCATTCAAATCATCTGTATCAGAATCACCTGGTGGTGCTCTTTTAAAACATATATTCCTGGGGCTATCCCCCAGACATACAGTACAGATCTTAAGAGGCTGAGAAATCTGCATTTTTAACAAACATTAAAATCTGTTTAGGTTATGCCAGACAGAACACCAATTAATTTAGATATGTTCCATAAAGATGCAAAGAAAGAGATCAGAAGCAATTTTACCAAGTTTTATAGTATTTTTATTGCTACTTGGTATTCCTACTGCTACGTGCAAGATGACAGGCAAAATGATGAGATCTAATTTTTAAGCCCCTGTCCAAACCACTAAATACTAAATAATTCTAAAGGAATCTAAGATTCTACCCTTTTAAGAAACTAAATATAGTACAGAGTTATGTCATACAAAAGGCAAACTGTAAAATATCTTTCTTCACAAAAGTCAAAGAAAGCCTTGCATGCCAAACTGTGACTCTAGAGAATGCACAGACATTTATTAGACATTTTGTAGACATTTATCAAGAACAAAAATTGCCTTTCCTAAAGAAGATTGAGAAAAGTTTGAAATGTCTGAGAGAGTATCTGAACTGACTAAAAGAAAACATCATAAAGCATAATTTTGGTATCCAAGTTAAATCTAAGAAATAAATCATCTACAAGAATAAATATTTGGAAAAAGAGTTAGAAATAACCACTTTTTAGGGTGTGAGCAAACAGGCACTCTCAAATATTGCTAGTGAGAATATGATTTGGAGGGTAACTTGGTAATAGTTTACAAAATTGCAAATGCATACCTCTTTGACCTGCAACTCTACTTCTAGGAATTCATTTTATATAGATATATTTTACATGTGTCAATAACAAATGTAATAAGGTCATGATTCATGATAGCATTTGGTAGCTGCAAAAGATTAAAAACAATCTAAAGTTCCATTAACCCACAACTGGTTAAATAAATTATAATACGTTTGTACAAAGAAATACCATACAGAGAGTTATGAATTATAATAATGAAAAATTCTTCATATACTCATATGGAAAAATTTCCAAGACACTTTGTTAAATGAAAAGAGCAAGGTGCAGAAAAGTATGAATTGTATGATCCCACTGGTGTAAAATACAAAAAAATATGCATATACTTTTATAAGCATAAACTACCTTTGGAAAGAAAAACAAACTAGTAACAATGGATGCCACAGAGGTAAAATGGGTTCCTAGGGCCCTAGGATAGAAGGAAGACTTGACTGAATACCCTTTTGAATCTTTTGAATTGTGAACCAAGTAATAGGTTTCCTAAACAAAGAAAATAAGCTTAATATTAGAAAAATAAATAATTACTATTTCCTTTTTATCATTTATTAAAGCCAAACCAAACAAAAATGGGAAGAAAATAAAATATTTTGTATATATATGGAACTGAAAAAATACTGTCTATAGGAGAAATTCCTAAAGAAATGGGTATAAAATATATAGAACAACAACAACAAAAAACCGCAAGAATAAAAGAAACAGCACTTTCTAAAAGTAAAACTACTTCTCATGCAAGGATCCAAAGCTTGCATATGGGCCATCATTATGAAAAATTAGCAGTAAACAAAGAACAGCCAAGTAATGGTAGTATTTAAATTGTTTCCCAAGGGTAACTGAAGCTTTGAAACTCTTAGGGCTTTATGAAAACTATAGAATTGAGTGCCCAAAATGTCTGTCAATGGGATAATATCTGGAAAACCATTCAAATATAAATACAGCATTCTATAATAGCCCCTACCAAAGAAAGAAATAAATCACTAGTTCACATTATTTGTGTTCTAGTTACTTCCCACTCACTTCACAAATCAAAAGGATCCAAATCATAACCAAATGTATAAAAAAAGCATAAAAGTAAGAAAGAACCAAAATGGGCATTTAATATTTTTTATTTCAGGAATAACTAAATATAAGCTTGTAAATTTGATAAGTTCAAAGAAGCATCTTCTTCCAAAAGAAAGGGAAAAATTGAATACTGTACAAACAAAAGTATACATTCAAGACAGAATACATGTAATTGCCTAACATAAAATATTGACTCTTATTAGCCTCCTGTTAAGATGGCAAAAGTCATATTATACTAAATGTGATGACCGGTTACCATGAAATGAAAACCTCAACAAAACAGTGGATCTGAATTTTACCTTAAGTAAAGCTTCATACATGCAAATTGTGATTTTACACTGGTAAATAAAATATAGTGAAATGACTTAGTGAAAGAGGCCAAGAGGTACTGTAATCCAACTCACCAACAAGTATATTGCTGATATAAACTGGCTGTATAAACTGACTCAGCAATGCTCCCTGTACACCAAGCACTCCCCATCTCATCAGTTTGTCACTTGAGGCCATGCTGCTTATTCTATTAACAACATCTGCAGGGCAGTAGACAGTCAGATGAATTTTGCCTTCAACAGCCACATGGAGACTCAGCTCTTCATGGGCTTCAAATGCAGACACAGAACGTGGATTAAGACGCCTAGAGAAAGAAAAGAAAGTTTCTCCCTTTAAAAACCAAAGCCCCGAGCTGACCTCCCTGTGCTATGCGGCCAGCTAGAGGGGTGGGATAGGGAGGGTGGGAGGAAGGGAGAGGCAAGAGGGAAGAGGTATGGGGACATAGGTATATAGTATAACTGATTCACTTTGTTATGAAGCAGAAACTAACACATCATTGCAAAGCAATTATACTCCAATAAAGATGTTAAAAAAAAACCAAAACCCAAAGCTGACAAAGTAAAATCTGCATGTACCTAAGAACTGTTCTCAAACATATTTAACTTGCCAGTGTACATTTAATTCCAGTAACAGAAATAGATGCAAACCCAAAGCAAGGTAGGATGGAGTGACTTCATTCCACAAAATTAAAACCAAACAGAAATTAACCATATTTAGAGCTTCCAGCAAGGATAAATTTCATATTATTGCCATTCTTTATGTCCCTTAAAATCAAATGAAAACCTAATTTTTGTCCCTGCCATAGTTTGTGAGTTATTTCCTTTCTCCATATTAAAATTTTTAAACACTACAAAATTAGAGAATGAAAAAAAGAAAACTGACAATTTATATCCAAGATTCACCTCCAACAAAATATGTTAAAACAGTAAAATCTAAAATTATTTTTCTTGAGGTTTCTCTCAAGAGAAACACTCACCCTTGTTTTCAAAGGTGTTACTGGAAGGCTTTTAAACAAACTATAAACCGCAGTTATCTCTAGATGGTTGGATTGAAGTGAATTTTACTTTCTTTTTTGTGCTTGCCTGTGTTGTTCAAACTTCATGCTAACTGATGCTACCCATTCATCAAGATAATGAAGTTTTGGCCACAGACTGACCAGAAGAATAGACTGCATTCCTTAACTCCTGTGTTAGTACGTGAAGAGTGTATAAATCCATACTTCCTAAAGTTTATGAAGTATTACAACTAGAAAGGAATAGAAGATTTTCAACAGCATCAAAAAGAGAGCAGTGAAGTACATGGAATACTTAAGTAGTAGTAATGGACCAGACTGAGTGGAGGGAAGGAGAAAGAATTTGTGGTCTTTCAGCCTTCAGGCTCTTGCAGCCTACAAATAACACCTCAAGGCTGGAGGAAGAATATGGATAGATATGAATTTACTTGTTCTTTTGTTGTATGGATTCAGAATGCATGATATGGCCATCCTAGATTCCTTCAAAAACAGCTTCCATAATACTTACAATTGTGACTTAATCTGGGCTGATCCTTTAGGCAACTGGTTCATATAGAGATAAATGTTGATATTCTGCTTGAGAGTGAGTAGATTAGAAGCTGGTTCTGTACAAAATATTGATTTTTCCAACACAGCAGGATTTTTGCTATAGAAGAGTAGAAGTTGTCTATAAAAGTACCTAAAATTAATGAGATAGAGCTTAATCAAGTAAGAAAATTTTAAAATGAAGTATCTTAAACAAACATTATATTCATGTTATGAACAATGTCCCTATATGCCAAAAGTTTTGATATTGATAGGAACTTGTAAAATAATCTTAGCCTTACTTAATGAAGAATTAAGTCCCTTGATAAGTCTTCAGTTAGAGCCCAGTCTGCCCAGTGACCTGCCTTAAAGCATCATTCCTCGACTACCACTCCACTCTCATTTCACATTAAAGTACTCAACTATCATTTTCTGCAAAAGACCCATTTCTCTACTGATTCCTCCCTTCTTTCTTAGACAGCTCTGCTCCCAGCCTCCTAGGTGAAGTATCAATTTTCTGCTTTACTTCTATTTTCCCTTCCATGCCAAAACAGGCAGACCACAACTGTGGTTCCCACTGCTTAGTGGTTCTGAAGACAAAAACACAAGAGCGTAGGAATAACATAACAAAGCCTGTAAGTTAAATTAAGAAGTGAAATAGATTTCCTGAAACTACTAATCAAATCAGAGGACAAATACTATTTTGCTTATTTAAAAAACCACGATTTTAATCCTATCATCAGAAATATATAATAAAATATTAAGCACCAGTATAAATGACAGTGCCAAGCATGACAAGAAATAAACACAAAGAGGTAGTTTTAAAGGTGTCAAATAATTCACTAAGCACCAAGGGGGATGGGAGGACAATTAGTTGCATTACCTTCATGGACTTCCCAAAATCTTTCCTTTTAAGATTATAGGATTCTTTCCTTATTATTAGAGATATATACTTAAGTTTTTCCGATAAAATAATACATGTAAATTTGTTTTAAAATACTCCAGTAAAGAAATACCACCAACAAAAAGTGAGGGTGCATAAATTAAATAAGATCAACAGAATCCTAATAACTGGATATGCTAATAATTGGATATGATCATCGGGTATTGGTATCAGAATGCTGACAACTGAATGATGGAATTAATTATCTGATTCTCACTTTTGTTTGAAAAATTCGATTAAAAATGTTTTATAAAAAGTAAACTTAGTGACTTAAGAGAACAAAAGCTGGTAACTACTGCAGGAGGTAATGCTCATGTCCCACTTTTCATGTTTTTACAGAAAAGGAATTCCAAAGATTAACATTCTTGGTTTATTTCTCTACTATCTGCTAATTATGCCTCTTACAAGGAGCAGAGTGACTGATAAGTTTGGAAAAAGAAACTAGGCATCCTCACTTTAGCCCCTTTCTCTCTTTCTCTCTGAGATCTGCCAGCCTAAAAAATACTTTATCGACACTCTGCTATATCGTGAACATTGTACAGACCTCATGAGTGGAAACTCATTGATTTCTGCCTTTGGATAAGTATGACTAATTCAGGGGTGAAATATTACCAAGCCTACTTGGTCCAGATCTAAAGCTATACTCTCCAATTACTTTTATCAGTAATAAAGACAGTATTTTTCTCTTAAAAAAAAGGTTGTATGACTCTTAAAACTGAGTTCATAAGCTCTTGATAATAGAAGCCACTAAAATTCATAGGCTAGACACTGAAATTACCATAAGGTTCCAAAAGTGACAGGAAAATATCAGATGGCTTGGATAAGTAAGAGACTGCCATACCCTTAGCTCAATGATGAGTAAAATTCCATTTGTAAATAAAGACATATATATGTGATTGCTTTAGGCTAAGAGCATTAATATTTGATGGCATTAAATATATCTGTTAAATATTAACAGATATATTTATATATATTTAATATATTTAATTAAATATATTTGTTACCTTACCTAAGGAGAGATCTCCTTGCCGTAACAACAGCATGAGTATCATGCAACACTCTTCCATTTGGCTTAATGCACTGACTATAATTGTATTCACCTGTGCCTATAGCTACAACTTCACGCTGTCCAGCTGAAAGAAAAGGTTAACAGTAGCAGGTTATTTTTACCTTCCTCTTCCCTATGTTCAACCTCCACCTCTTTCTTACCATTTTTTTTCCTATTTATATTCAACAAACTTTTATTTGAGCATCTAGTAAATGCCTGGTGTAAAAAGAAAGTAGGTTAAATGAATTAATTACACCGGTAGTTCAATGAAAAAGTCTACCTTACCATTTTAAAGTTAGTAAAATATATTGACCAAAAAGTTGGAAAAATAATTCCACAATTTCAAATAAGAGTTTGAGAGTCTTCTAGGAAGCAAAATTTAAAAACTACTTCAATAATATCACAATTTAAAAGGCAAATGTTTTATATTATACTTTATCTACATTTCTACTACAATCAACAGAATCATTTTTTGCTGTACTCCATTTGAGATTTCTTTGAAACTCTATGCTCAGAAGATAGTTTTTTCCTTTCACCTCCTACCTATGTGGCCTTTCTATATCCTAGTTGCTAGATCATTGTTTTTCTCTAAATATTCTTCTCTGAGTACCTATCTCATGCTATAGTTTACCTCTGTGTTGATGATTTCAGAAAATCTCTAGTCTTAGTCTTTCAAAGTTCAGTTCCACATCTGCAACTACCTAAGAAAGGACTTCCATTAATTCCACAAAAATTGTTGCGGTCCTACCAAATACTAGGCAGTGAAATAGATGCTAGGAATCAAATGCTGATTAAGACAGGCCCTCATGAAGCTTCTAATAGGAGAGAAGAAAAAAAGACTAAAACCACAAATTGTAATAAAAGCTTTGAAGGAAACAGATACACGGCTAATTTAAAGAATATTAGGAGGAAAGATTACCTCATGAAGACCAGTTGCAGAATCCCTCCTTATGAAACTGAAATTTAAGTTTCATTATGAGTGAGCAGCGAAAGGAGTGGGGTAAAGGATTCCAGTAAGGTCCAAGAAGCTGAATTAGGGGCTCTGTTACAGTAGTCCAGGTCCGAGATAATGACTTAAGACTCAAATGATGGAGGTTAAATGAAAAAAAAGGAAGATCAGACCTGAGATAGAGTTTGAGGATATAATAAACAGGACTTGAAGATAAATTGTAAGATGTTAGGGGAAGGGATAAATAAGGGATGACTTAGATTTTTAGCAGCTGGATGGATGCCATTTACTGAGATAAAGGCAGCTGGAGGAGTAGGATTAGATGAGAAAAGTAAAAATGTTCTATTATCTCTAATGTATTGGGTTGGCCAAAAAGTTCTAGTATGGGTGTGGGGGATGGGGTGATATAAGGGAATTGTATAGTGTCAGTGTAAGTTCTGGAATGGTGATCTATGTTCTGAGTTATAATGGGCAGTAGTGTAGCCAAGAGCTCAGCTTCTTTCTCTGTAACTCAAACTGCAATGTTTCAGGGAGATACTAGAGTTTGATAATGTAGGAAAAAGAGGGAATAACCAAAAGAAGAAATTCACCAAGATGCAAGAGGAAATGGCAGGCAAGCCTACCCTGTCCTCCACTGGGCTCACAGCCACCACACAGGGTCTGGTCTTATAGCCAACTGGGTCAGGGGACAGGCCTGCCTACCCACATGCCCAGAGTCGTAGGCCTCACCACAACAGAAGGGCACACACATTCTAAATAGAGGGCACCCCTAGAGTATACAGCCCTGGTGACCAGAGAAGAATGTGTTGCTGGGCCCCACAGGATGTCTCCTACAGAAGGCTACTTCTCCAAGAGGGGGAAATGTAACTGAACTACCTAACACACAGAAATAAACACATAGAGAATTGGGCAATACAAAGAGACAGAGAATTATGTTCCAAACGAAGGAATAAGACATAACCTCACAAAAAGAACTAAATGAAGTGGAGATAAGCAATCTACCTGATTAAAGAGTTCAAGATAATGATCATAAAGATGGTCACTGAAGACAGGAGAAGAATGGATGAACACAGAGGTAGAAAATATAAAGAACCACCAAACAGAGCTGAGGAATACAATAACTAAAATAAAAAATACACTAAAAAAATCAACAGTAGATTAGCTAGTACAGAGGAACGAATCAGCGATCTGGAAGACTAAGTGGTGGAAGTCACCTAAGCTAAAGAGAAAAAAAAGAACCTAAAAAATGAGGATAGTTTAAGACACCTCTGAAACAATACCAAGCATACTAACATGTGCATTATAGGGGTCCCAGAAGGAGAAGATAGACAGAAAGGGGCAGAGAACTTATTTGAAGAAATAGTAGCTAAAAACTTCTCTAACCTGGGGAAGAAAATAGAAATCCAGGTCCAGGAGTCACACAGTCTCAAAAAGGTGAACTGAAAGAGGTTCAAACCAAGACACATTACAATTAAAAAGGAAAATATTAAAGATAAAGCAAGAGAATAGCAGAAAGAGAAAGGCAACTAGTTACATACAAGGGAACTCCTATAAGACTTTTAGCTGACTTTTCAGCAGAAACTTTGCAGGCCAGAAGGGAGTGGCACAATATATTCAAAGCAATGAAAGGAAAAGAACCTACATGAAAGGAAAAAACCTACGGTAGAGGATACTCTACCGGACCAGGTTATCATTTAGATTTGAAGGAAAGGTAAACATTTTACAGATAAGCAAAAACTAAATGAGTTCAACACCAAAAAATCAGCTGTACAAGAAATGTTAAAGGGACTGCTCTAAACAGAAAAGATCACAATTAGAAATATGAAAATTACGAAAGGAAAAATTTCACTGGTAAAGGCAAACATACAGTAAAGTTGATAGATCAGCCACTTATAAAATTAGTAGGAAGGTTAAAAAACAAAAGCAGTAAAATCATCTATAGCCACAACAAGTAGTTAAGGGATACACATGCCAAAAAGATGTAAAATACATTAACCTTTGGGGGCAGTAAAAATACAGGGTGATTAGAATGCATCTGAACTTGAGAGATCCTCAACTTAAAAGACTCACCTATATATATATATATATATATATAAAACCGATAATACAGATACACACACAAAAGAGGGAAAGGAATCCAAACACAACCACTAAAGACAGTCATCAAATCGCAAGGGAAGAGAGCAAAAGCAGGGACAAAAAAGAACTACAAAAATAACCTGAAAACAAGTTAACAAAATGGTAATAAGTATATATCTATCAATAATTACTTTAAATGTAAATGAACTAAAAGCTCCAATCAAAACACATAAAGTGTCTGAATAAGAAAACAAGATCCGGGCTTCCCTGGTGGCGCAGTGGTTGAGAGTCCACCTGCCGATGCTAGGGGACACGGGTTCATGCCCCGGTCCGGGAAGATCCCACATGCTGCAGAGCAGCTGGGCCTGTGAGCCATGGCCGCTAAGCCTGCACATCCGGAGCCTGTGCTCAGCAACGGGAGAGGCCACAACAGTGAGAGGCCCACGTACCGCAAAAAAAAAAGAAGAAAACAAGATCCACATATATACTACCTACAAGAGACTCACTTCAGATCTAAAGACACACACAGATTGAAAGTGAAGGGGACAAAGGTATTCCATGAAAACAGAATGAAAAGAAAGCTGGAGTAGCAATACTTATTATCAGACAAAACAGACTTTAAAACAAAGACAGTAAAAAGACAAAAGAGGACACTACACAATGATAAAGGGATCGATCCTAAAAGTATATATAACATTTGTAAATGTAAAGCACTCAACATAGGAGCACCTAGATATATAAAGCAAATATTAATAAATGTAACAGGAGAAACTGACAATAATACAGTAATAGTAGGGGACTACACCCCACTTACATCAATGGCCAGACCATCCAGACACAAAATCAATTAGAAAACGCCGGTTTTGGATAACACATCAGACCAGATGGAATTAAACATATATGGAACATTTCATCCAAAATAGCAGAATACACATTCTTTTCAAGGGCACGTGGAACATTCTCCAGGACAGGTCACATGCTATGCCACAAAATAAGTCTCAATAAATTTAAGAATATTGAAATCATATAAGGCATCTTTTCCGACCACAACCCTATGAAAGTGGAAATCAATCACAAGAAACAAAAGCACAAAAAAGCACAAACAGGTGGAGTCTAAACAACATGTTACTAAACAATCAATGGATCACTGAAGAAATCAAAAAGCAAATAAAAAAATACCTGGACACAAATGAAACTGCAAACACAATGACCCAAAACCTATGGGATGTAGCAAAAGCAGATGTAAGAAGGAAATTAAAACAAGTCTACTTCAGGGCTTCCCTGGTGGTGCAGTGGTTGAGAATCTGCCTGCCAATGCAGGGGACACTGGTTTGAGCCCTGGTCTGGGAAGATCCCACATGCCATAAAGCAACTAAGCCTGTGTGCCAAAACTACTGAGCCTGAACTCTAGAGCCCGTGAGCCAGAACCACTGAGCCCACATGCCACAACTACTGACGCACACCTAAAGCCCAGGCTCCGCAACAAGAGAAGCCACTGCAATGAGAAGTCCACACACCACAATGAAGAGTAGCCCCCACTCGACGCAACTAGAGAGGGCTGGCATGCAGCAACAAAGACCCAATGCAGCAATCAATCAATCAATCAATCAATAAAATAAACTATAAAACTTCTAAAAAAATTAGAAAAAAAGAAGTCTACTTCAGGAAACAAGAAAAATCTCAAATCAATCATCTAACCTTACAACTCAAAGAACAAGAAAAATAGATATAGCCAAAACCTAAAGTTAGAAGAAAAGAAATCAGAAAGATCAGAGCAGAAATAAATGAAATAGAGAATAAAAAAAAACAATAGAAAAGATCAATGAAACTAAGAGTTGGTTCTCCGAAAAGAAACAAAATTGATAAACCTTTAGCCAGATACATCAAGAAAAAGAGAGAAGGCCCACATAAATAAAATTGGAAATGAAAAAAGGGAAGTTACAACTGACACCACAGAAATACCAAGAATCGTAAGAGATTACTCTGAACAATTATATGCCAATAAAATTAACAACCTATAAGAAACAGATAAATTCCTAGAAACATACAATCTCCCAAGACTGAACCAGGAAGAAACAGAAAATATGAACAGACCAATTACTAGCAATGAAATTGAATCAGTAATTAAAAAACTCCCAACATACAAAAGTCCAGGACCAGATGGCTTCACAGGTGACTTCCACCAAACATTTAGAGAAGAGTTAATACCTATTCTTCTCAAACTATTCCAAAAAATTGAAGAGGAGGGGTCACTTCCAAACTCATTCTATAAGGCCAGCATTACCCTGACACCAAAACCAGACAAAGATACCACAAAAAAAGAAAATTACAGACAAATATGCCAAAACACAGATGCAAAAAAATCTTCAGCAAAATATTAGCAAACCAAATTCAACAATACATTAAAAGAAGGATCATACACCATAATCAAGTGGGATTTATTCTGGGGATGCTAGGATGGTTTAATATCCACAAATCAATCAATGTGACACACCACATTAACAAACTGAAAATTAAAAAGCATATTCATCTCAATAGATGAAGAAAAAGCTTTCAGCAAAATTCAACATCCATTTATGATTAAAAAAAAACTCTCAACAAAGTAGGTAGCAACAGAACATACCTCAACATAACAAAGGCCATATGTGACAAACCCACAGCCAACATCATACTCAATGGTGAAAAGCTGAAAGCATTTCTTCTTATATCAGAGGAATAAGATAAGGATACCCACCCTCCCTACTTTTATTCAACATAGCATTGGAAGCCCTAGCCACAGTAATCAGACAAGAAAAAGAAATAAAAGGAAAACAAATTGGATCAGAAGAGGTAAAACTGTCACTGTTTGCAGATGACATACTATATACAGAAATCCTTAAAGACTCCACCAAAAAACTATTACAACTAATAAATGAATTCAGTAAAGTTGCATGACCATGCTCAAGGACTGGAAGAAGTAATATTCTTAAAATGACCATACTACCCAAGGCAATCCACAGACTCAATGCAATCCCTATCAAAATATCAACAACATTTTTCACAGAACTGGAACAAATAATTGTACAATTTGTATGGAAACACAAAAACACCCAAATAGCCAAAGTGATCTTGAGACAGAATGATAAAGCATGGAGGTATGCTCCATGATTTCAAACTAAAGTTGACCCTTGAAAAATCATATATATCTTCTCCCCACCTAGGTCACAAAAAATCCTTAAGAACCAAATATCAAATTGTTTTTGTATCATCAATAATATTCAGAGATGAATATAAAATTCAAATCTGTTTAATTAATGATCAATCTAGAACATTACAGGATAAATAAAAGATAAAATGTAATTGGAATCACATCATAATATTCACAGGAAAAAACATAGATTCATGATTTTTCACTTTAATCTTTTATTATTGAAAGTGAAGAAAATGTTAATTTTTATAGAGTCTCTCTCGATATTTGTTATAATGGGGTTAGATTTCAAGATGGTAGTGACTCCAACACAGTTACTGATTAAAATATTAGGTTATTTTACCATTCTGCAGTTCTCTATTGGTTCCTATTCAGTATACTTTATCTCTACCTTTGAGAATCTTTGTGTTTAATAACCCACACCTACTAGAAAGGGCCACTTCAAATCAATGCAGCACCACTGTCAACAGGGGCAAAGATAGTTAATTAAAATATTACCATAGCGTAGTTCAGATCATTAAGTTACTTAATAGCCTTTGTACAAATGAACACATCCCAAGTACTTGCACTTACCTCTTTCAATTATAAAAGCAGCTAATGAGTTGCTACATTTCAGATACTCTGAATGATTAGAAATTAGTTGATAAAATGTTTCTTTAACGATCTGTGAAATCTTTGCAAACTGAATATGTCTCCCTTCTAGAAAAAAAAAATCAAATGCAATATGAATTTGAAGAACACTGTGCTTTCTCCCAGAGGTCTCTATTATTCCTCTTATAACCTTTCAATTGAATGAGTTAATTTATAGAGATATGTAAGCAAATTTATAATTTATGTCATGATTGATTTTAAAGTATTCCATTCTAAAAGAACACAAGTTATTGAGCTTTTTGGATTCTTGTAAAAAGATGTATAAGTATTACATATTAGAGGATTACTAATTTATAATTGATAAAACATTCAAAAGTCATACAGGACACAAGACAATTCTCCGTTGTATGGGATTGTCCCACATTGCCTGACAAGCAACATCTCAATGAATGCCAGCAGTCTTCCCCAATCACTGTGACAATCAAAATATACTCCTAAGTATTTGTCCCACTGACAACCACTACAAAGCACTAAACACTTAGACTCTTGATATAGTTCCACATTCGCACTAAAAAAAAAAGTCCCAAACTTTGAAAGGAGATAGTCTGAAGTAATCAGGATTACCATAGAACAGTTATAACCAAGAATAGACATCAAAAGTCACCCATGGACCTTTTTAAAAAACTGAAAGACTTGAGGTTCTGAGATAGAGCCCTGGCCATCTGTTGCTCTGTGTATGTATGCTTGTATATCCCCAGGGAAGAATCATTATTCTAGAGAATGAGAGGTTGCAGAATCACTTAATATAGTATTTCTCAAAGTTTAGTTGTTTACTAAACACTGATAGTTCTTGTTAGTTGCATGATAGTTGCTAAGTAGTCTATCAAGTGGTTCGCAGTCCACTATATCCTCAGAGGAAAAAAGTAAATGAAACAATTTTGCTCTCATACTTTGCATATATATGAATAGTATAACTATATTTTTCACAGAAATTCTTTTTACCTGCTTAATAATTATATTAAAAAGGCACATAAATGATAAAAATTTAATGTTAGTAGTCTCAGCTAAGACAACTCATTTCAGTAAGGCCATTTACAAGTTTTTACTTATATTTGTTAAACTTGAATTTTTCTTTAATATTGTTAATGCTCTCTTAGCAAAAACATGTAAAGTCACATCAAAAAGAGTTAAAGAACATCATAAACACAATCAGAAGAATGAACTACTTGCTACATTCTTTTATCTAACCACAAAGCATACAATGAGAAGGTGCAAATTATTATAATTGCATGCTAGCATATATTTCATTTAAATTAGTAAAACCATCATGTGGTGTAAAAATTAGCTTTTGGTGCTTATGCAGTAAAACTATGACTGAGAAGTACTCAACAACTTGGCTCAGCTTATTACCAAAAGCTTATGATACAGGAGAAGCATATTCATTTGATGATAGTATAAAGTTAAACGTTTTTTTCCCACTGAAACAGCAATATAAGAGATGTACATTCATAAGTCTCCCTCTCCAAATGCAACCACTATTACCAGTATGGATATTTTGATAAACAAAATATACATCTAAACATACACTAATTAAAAAATAAAAACTGGGGCATGCTAAAATCCACTTTGCATTTACACTAAGTTCTCTACATACGAACCTTCAAGTTGTGAACTTTCAAAGATGCAAAGGTACGTTCATATGTCCAATTATGTAAGTTAGTTCATGTGTCTGTCATTACACTGTCACGTGTGTGCATCCTCTACAAGTGGTTGTGCTTTTGTGTACTTTACTGTACAGTACTGTATACAATAGTACAGTATATTTATTTCAAGCCTAGGATGTCTGGAAGCAAGTGTAAAAGCAGCGGTGATGTAGCTGATACTACTGTACTTTTCAAGGTACTGTATTGTAAGATTAAAAATGTTGGGGCTTCCCTGGTGGCACTCTGGTTGAGAGTCCGCCTGCCGATGCAGGGGATGTGGGTTCGTGCCCCGGTCCGGGAGGATCCCACATGCCGCGAAGCGGCTGGGCCCATGAGCCATGGCCGCTGAGCCTGAGCGTCCGGAGCCTGTGCTCCGCAACAGGAGAGGCTACAACAGTGAGAGGCCTGCATACCGAGGGAAAAAAAAAAAAAAAAGTTTTATTTTTTTGTGTTTGTTTTTTATGTATTATTTGTGTGAAAAGTATTATAAACCTATTACAGTACAGTACTATATAGCCGATTGTGTTATTTGGGTACCTAGGCTAACTTTGTTGGACTTATGAACAAACTGGACTTACAAACACGCTCTCAGAATGGAACTCGTTTGTATGTAAGGGACTTACTGTACTTGGTCTTGGGCATCATTCAGAGGTAGTGCTACCCTCCTTCTTCTTAATGGTTCCATACAATGAATGCACTGTAATTTATTTAATCATGTCCTATACAGTTAGCAATTATTTTGTGCAATGATATAGAATAGAAAAATACACTGCAATTAGTACTGACAGATCAAGAATTATGTGTGTGGCAAGAGAATATTTTGCTGCATATTAAAAACGTTGCACCTGAATATCATAAAGAATGTTTGGAAGTTAACAACGTACTGATATAGCTCTTGATCTTAACTGGTGTTGAAGGAAATAACAAATGTTGTGAGTATAATCAAATCTTAGTTACTAAGTGTATCTCTTACTAGCATGCATATGAAGGAATAAGGAGCAAGTGCAATACTATTTTTCCTATACATGTGCGCTGGTTGCTGAGGAAATAAAATGTTCTCACAAACTATTGGAAGTGAAGGATGACATAAAAACATGACATACATGATGCTAATTAACACCAGTTCTTTGATTTCCAGTTGCTAATTTCAAGTGATCTTTAGTATCATAAGTAACCTGAACCTATCTTCAGAGCCAAAATATCACTATATTAAATGAAGATACACTATAGTAAAAATATGGCAAAGTAGACAGGCTGTGAAATGGTGATACCCTCCATAACTAGCCCAACAGGACCTGTTCAGGAGATTTTTATGTATCTCAAATCTTTTTTTCTTCAAAAGTGATAACATCCAACTCCCGTGTTTACCTATAAGCCTGATAATGATGTCTGTTCTCCATTTCCCGACTAAAAGAAAACTGTCAAGTTTTAACTTTTTAACTCCTTACCTGAGCCTACCAAACCTGACTCTACTCATGTATTTCTTTAAACATACCGTTAACCACATACTCTTTCTTCCCCATAGATTGGTGTGTTTTCTCAGGGTAACAGTAGTTTATATTATTTGCCAACCCGGGATTCTTTTTAACTATTCATTAAAAATGTCCACAGAGGCTGAAAAGAAAGACTAGAGTCCCTTCTCATATTAAGAAATCATTGCTGTTGGACTGACCACTCACTGTCCTTCTGTTCATCAATTCCTATGACTATTAGGGTAAATGACTATATCTGACTGACTATATTTAACTATTGGGAGACTTTGACTTTTGAATGTGCCCATTTTCCCTGGTCTGGTCGTTTTACTCCAAACAAGCACACAAATGCAGCTTTTTTTCTGTCTCAGAAAGACAATGGAAAACCAAACCTGAAAAGGCATAAATCCTAATCCTCAGACCTGGGAAACACAAAGAAAGAAATGCTGTTCTTCACTTTAGTTGCACAAACACTCTGAAGTCTGAAGTGTTACTATTATGTAGGCAATGTAGAAATTAAGGATAATTTCCTGCCTTTCAGGGGATTCACAATCTAATGGGAAAAGTATACAATAATCTACATAATGTTGAATATAATAAAATGTTAAAATAATGGTAGTTACTATTTAGTGAGCACCTACTGTGTGCCAGGCACTGATCAAGTTTTTTTTAAATGCATAAATTAATTTAATCCTCACAATAACCCTATGAGGTAATTATTGTTGCAGCTATTTTATAGACAGAGAAATTAAGGTGTACAGAGAAGTAACTGGTCCTAGGTCACATAACTAGTGATTTCAATTGCAGTTATAGTTTTCTTTGGGCTTGAGTGACAAATAACTAACATTAAAAGAAAGTGAATAGATTAGTTGAAATGAATACCCCAGCCATCAAGCACCAGAAAGCCACTGGATTTCATTAATGACCGGCCCACCGAAGCAAAGAGTTCTCAAAAAAGCAGTTATATGATATTGATAAGCCATCTCTTTATAGGAAAGAAACCACTTCTTCAATAGTTCCTCTCCAATTTTATTATCTCTCTAATTTTTAGCAGAGTATGGAAGGAAATACTCATCTTTGTTGAAGTGTGACAGGTTTGAATAATAAAATACTAATGTACATTTTCATACCTATGCATATTTTAATTATATGTTGTTATAATTTTTAATTGGGTTAATCTTCTTTAAAAATTATCATAGGGGCTTCCCTGGTGGCACAGTGGTTGAGAATCTGCCTGCTAATGCAGGGAACATGGGTTCGAGCCCTGGTCTGGGAGGATCCCACATGCCGCGGAGCAACTACTGAGCCTGCACATCTGGAGCCTGTGCTCCGCAACAAGAGAGGCAGCAACAGTGAGAGGCCCGCGCGCCACGATGAAGAGTGGCCCCCGCTTGCCACAACTAGAGAAAGCCCTCGCACAGAAACGAAGACCCAACACAACCAAAAATAAATTAATTAATAAATTCCTACCCTCAAATATCTTCTTAAAAAAAAAAAAATTATCATAAAGGACTTTCCTTCCATAATGTACTTTTGAAACATATACTGGTTCAGGTGAAACAATAGGTTCTGCAGGGATAGGAGGGGGACCTGTAAATAAAACAAAAACATAAGGAAAAATGAAACATCAAATGTTCCAAAGAGCAGGTATCATACTACTCTGTAATAAAACAGCAATCCAAGAATGATTATCTTTTCTGTATACTTCTGCCAACTCTAGGCCATCTATTATCCATTAGCTCAGCCTTGCTAAATGTCTTTCCTATATTGAAATCAATTCTACAAACACCAAATACCTTTCTGGGTGCCCTATTCTTATGCTACTATATAGCTTGCTTTGTAATAGATTCAACATTCTGAAAACCGGTAAAAATGAAACCCTGTTCTAAATGCTTATGAACAATTTTATATTTACAATAATACTAGGTAAAACATTTAAACTTAATATTCTACCAAAAAGTTAGTAAGTAAAAAATTACCATTTTAATGCTATTTTATCAGAGTAGTTTGTAGGGGAATACTTCATTCAAAGTTTTCTAAGCTTTTAGTCCCATTCTTTGCAATAGCTTTCCAATTTGGTTCCCAAGTTGGGAAATCCAGGAAGAACAAGAAAAGAACATGACACTAAACTAAAGGGATAAAAGATCAGGAAAGCTTAAATGAGAAGGGTCCAGGAGCAAAGGTTCAACTAAAGTAGTCAATATCTCTCAAGAAATCATTCATAAAGACAAAGAAAGAAAATAGAACTGCTACTCTGAACCTCATTTTGAGTAAAATGAGAAACTGGTTGTAACATAGAAATTAGCAAAGAAAGACTGACAATGTCATCTTGGGGTTCACATTAATTAAGTAAATGTTGACTATAGTTAGATATATACACTCTGGACTTTAAATAAGCAGAACTTTAAAAACTCAGAGAAAGATGGATTTTTTCCATCTACTCAGTGAGGATCAAGTGAAATGAAAACTAAAGATATTAAATCCTGTTTATCAAGCACAAATGCTTTCAATAAATAAGAAAATGTGACTGTACAAGTTGGTCTGCATTTTGAAACACCATATACAGAGTAATCTTGAAAAAGATGAACAAAGTTGGAGGACTCACACTTCCTGAATTCAAAACTTAATTACAAAAGTTACATTAATCAAAACAGTGTGGCAATGGCATAAAGACAGACACTTATAGACCTATGAAATAGAATAGAAAGTGCAGAAATAAATCCTTACAAAGGTGGTCAAATGATTCTCAACAAAGGTGTCAATACCATTCAATCGGGGAAAGGACAGTCTTTTCTACAGATTATGCTGGAAAAACATGATATCCACATGCAAAAGAATGAAGTTGGACCCTCAGATAACCCTATATACAAAAATTAACACAATATGGATCAAAGACCCAAATGTAAGAGCTAAAACTATAAAACCTTTAGAAGAAAGCATGGGCAAAAAGCTTCATGACATTGGACTTGGCAATGATTTCTTGAATCTGATGAAAGGCATAGGAAACAAAAAAAATAGGCAAACTGGACTTTTTCAAAATTGAAAACTTCTGTGACTCAAAGGCCACTATTAACAGAGTAAAAATGCAAATCACAAAAGAGGGGCAAATATTTGCAAATCACATATCTGATAAGGGCTTGTTATCTGGAATATACAGAGGACTCCTAAAACTCAAAAGAAAACCAAACAACCCAATTCAAAAATGGGCAAAGGACATGAGTATGACATTTCTCTAAAGAATATATACAAGTGGGCAATAAGCACATGAAAAAAATGCTCAACATCACTGGTAATTAGGGAAAGCAAATCAAAATCACAATGAGACATGATATCACACCCATTAGGATGGCTACTATCAAAAAAATGAAGAATAGCAAGTGTTGACAAGGATGTCGAAAAATTGGAACCCTTGTGCACTGTGGGTGGAATGTAAAAGGGTGCAGCCATTATGGTAAACAATACAGCAGTTCTTCAAAAAAATTAAATACAAAATTACCATATGATCCAGCAATTCCACTGCTGGGTATAAAACCTGAACAATTGAAAGCAGGGTGTCAAAGAGATATTTGTACACCCATGTTCATAGCAGCATTATTTACAATAGTCAAAAGGAGAAGCAACCCAAATGCCCACCAACAGATGAATGGATAAACAATATGTGGTATACACATATAATAGAATTATTATTCAGCCTTAAAAAGGAAGGAAATTCTGACACGTGCCACAACATGGATAAACTGGCTAAGTGAAATAATCCAGTCACAAAAGAGACACATACTGTATGATTCTACTTAAATGAGGTACCTAGAGAAGTCAAATTAATATAGACAGAAAGTAGAATGGTAACTGCCATGGGCTTGGTGGAGGGGGGAATGCGAGTTTAATGAGTATAGAATTTAATGAGTATAGAATTTAATGAGTATAGAATTTAATGAGTATAGAATTTAATGAGTATAGAATTTAATGAGTATAGAATTTCAGTTTTGCAAGATGAGCAGTTTTGGATGCACAAAAAAGTGAATGTACTCAACACTACTGAACTGTACATTTAAAATGGTTAACTTGGTAATTTTTACGTTTTAAATACATGCATTACAAAAAGTTTACGTTACTTTTACATTATTAAATGATTTTTTAAGGGATATTGAACTAAAATAAACACAGAGCCAGATTCTTAAATCACTGTGTCAAAAAGTGTTAGATTTTCAAAACCTAACATAATATCATTAAGCATACTGCTCTTGAAAAGAGTCAGAGCAAAAAAGTATTTATATGGTTAACAAAAAACTAAGAATATACTTTTAAAAACACCATGTACAATATATGAAAGAAGATATACATGAAAAATAATTCTGATGAGTTCAGAATTTTGAAAAAATTAAAAATAAGTTTTTAGAATTTTACATTATAAATAGGGAGGAGACTAGAAAAACAAATATAACATTAACAGCAAAGAAAAGAAATAAATACTCAATACTTATCTTCCATATCTCTTCACAAGGAAAATAAATAGTTAAACTCAGTTGTCTAGGACAAACATTTTACAGAAGAAAATGTAGTTCATTATAAGGGAAAAGATGACCTAATTGAATTATTTCCAGGCTCTATGCCAAGAGAAAACCTTTTATTAAAGAACTCTTAGTCATCATTAAGGAACTATTGGCACTTTTTGAGAAAACAATAGTGAATATAAAAGTGGCATCAGTGCAGATGGGAAAATGCTACTTTTTCACAAAAAAGGGAAAAGATAAATGTTTAGAAACTAAAAATTGTGGCCCACAGGGCAAAAGATTTGCTAGCCCTAGATAAACATTTTGAAAACCCTCAGGGGAAATGCATTTTTCATGATAAGCCAATCATAAATATCATTTTCTGATAATTAAATTAGATGCGTGGGAAATTCTGTAGATATATTTTAACTTGATTTCAACTAAGTATTTTAGTTCCTTGAGGGTACAGAATGAGTCTTATTTGATTCTAGACTCCTAGTATTTACCACAGTCCCTGGAAGTTATCACAGTCCTAGTATTTACCCTAGTACATCTTCAAAACATAGATTTATTGATTTGAATGCATGTGACGGTTGGAAAGAAACAGGGAAAATATTGCTGGGGACATACCTAGGTGGGTTGATAGCTTATAAAATAATCACATATAAAGAATTTCCATTGATAAACTGCCAGCATGGATAAGACACCAAAATTATCATACCCAGCCCTAAAAAATTAATAAATCTAAAAAATAGTGAACAGAAATATGAAAATTAACAAAATACTTTCCTAAGTACTTATTTAATCCAAATTATCAGTATTTTGAAAACAATGAGAGAGACTACACATCAAAACAATAATGGTTTTAATTAAACAACAGAAAAATTAAAATATATAGAATAAGAACTGAACTTAGAGAAAGAACAAAATGACCTTAAGGAAAGTATTACAAAAGAAATATTAAAATTAATAGGTTATAAACAAACAAAAAAAAGCCCAGTCATAAGGTGATTTGAATTTAACTAGAATTTATTGTCACTGTTTAAATCAAATTTAAATGTTTTTATTTACTAAAGTTGCCTCATTTACAGCTAAACCAAAATGTAATCTAACATGAATGAAATATTGACAAAAACTGGTTACTATGCTAATGTATATATTCCTCAAATTGATTAATGTGTAATAAGAACCACTGTCATTTGATTATGTTACTGTTCACCAGGCACTGGTTATAAGTTTTACATCCATTATTTACTGAATCCTAATGACAGCCATAGTAGGTATCTATCCTTGTCTCCATTTTTCAAATGATGAAACTTAGGTTTAGGAAGCAAACAACTTGTCTTGTCCAGGGTCAATACTCAATCCTGAGCAATCTAATTCTGGACTTTACACTCTCAACCTATTTGCTATGCTACCTTAGGCCCTTATTTTCTCAAGTAACCCTACCATTAACGAATTTAACATAGGCAAACTTCACAAAAATTGCATTAATAACCTCTACATATTAAGTGCACAGTGTTAAGTTCATAGTAAGAATCCAATAAATTACAGAGAAAGCTAAGTTTCAGGACTCAAACCCATCTACAATCTGACAAGTTATCAGACAGTTCAGCAACATGTTTACATCTTTGGTGTTGAAATATACAAGAGCATTTTAACTACTATTAAATAAGTTAGCAATCAGCAACGGAAGAAAATTATTCAAATCCTGCTACTTCTATCTTGTAGTTGCCAAGTAACTCTTCATTAACATAAATCTTTCAGGTGACACTTTCTGGAAAATGATACACTTTATAAACACTACTTTATAATCAAGAATATTTACCTGATGTTTCTGAAATTCTTGGTTCAGTTTCATCCAATTGTAGAAGCTCATCAAGAGCTAATTTTGCTGCATTGGATCTAGACTCCTTTTTATTTTGTCCCAGTCCAGTCTTGTATTGAATACCATCCACCACAGCACAAAAAGCAAAATATGGTCCCATAACATTACCTTGAAAAATAACTCAGAATGAATGCTGTAATACTTCACAGTATGATCTTGCAAAAGATGTCTGTTACATAGAAAAACATCCCAGTACAACTGTAGAAAACTATCTCAGCCTACCAGTTATTCTGCAGAGCCAATACAGGTTAAAAGTAAAGCGGAGTGGGCCCCTGAACTAGTTCTGAGGAATCCTTCAAGCAGCCAGTTTGGCTCCAGATTCAGCATGAACAATAGGGCCAGCTTAGAGTACACGTCACACACAGAGTGACAGTGCCTTGTGTAATTCCTGGCAATGGTAAGCATCCCAATATCTATCTAATGACCAATGAGAGGGAAGATGTGGAGCCTCTGGCAACATGTCTCTTCTTTCGAACTTCAATACCAATGAAGCTGAACAACTCCTACACTCCGAGTGCCCTGATACTCTTATAAGCTCCGGAACAGAAGGAATCCCTTTGAAGAAATCTTATGTTTCTATCAGGGAGTCACAATAAGCAATCCAAGCCATCACAGCCTTACGGTGTGTGTGGGGGATTTACAAGGAAAACCAAACCGTAAATAATAATAAGAAAAGATATGCTAAAGAACTGAACTGTCCAGTCACCCAAAATTCCCGGAAAAATTACCTTTACACAGTTACATTTACCTAGTTTTCATATTTGCCTGATGAAAAATGAAATGGAACCATCTTCTAAATTTACAAGCCAAAGATTTTTCTGGTTCAAGTTTTACTTGGTATTCAGACTATAGGAGGCCTTTAAGAAACTTAAGTCTCCACTCTGGTTACAAATGGCTACATACAGTGTCACTCCACATAAGCCTCATTATTATTGTATTATCTTGTCTTCTTACATATTCCATTAACTTCTGGGTTTTTCTTTAAGATGTACATCAAGAATTTAGAAGCAACTCCAGACTGCATCAGGGTAAACTGTTTTCCTCCTAACATCTATGACCTCAGTTTCCCAAATTCCTTCCTTCGTGATCACCTGGGTTCCAATCCAAATTTAGTAAACCTGAGACTATTTTATATTTTTAACAAGTGGCCCAGATGATTCTTATTTGTGAGATATTATGTGTCAAATTTGTTAATAAGTACTGTGTCAGAGTGCTGAGACTTTAAGCTTCATCCTGTTTCTACCCCAGGTTCTCAAACTTGATCATCATCTAAATCCATACTAAAGAGCTTGTTAAAAAATACTGACACTCTGGTTTTTCTACCAAATCTACTGAATTAGATTATTCAGCTAGTACTATGCACATAAAATGAACATCATTAACAATCACTGGATTGTGTTTTTGAGTTTTTACTTTGTTCAACAGAGTTGCCCTGATAAGTTTTCTTCATACTGTGACCAATAGTTTACATTTTCCAAGGGCAGTCTGAGAAGAATGGCAGAAAGCTAATTACACAGAAATTCAGTCCATAGTATTGATCGTATGAAGTTATCCAACCTACAGTGATAGAACCTAGGAAAACTTCACTTCATTATTAAGACCCTATTTTTGTCACCTGTTAATTTTCCTAATCACTAGTCATAAGGTTAAGAAATCAGAAACTTCTTTCCATCTTTTACTAATCTGTACTCCTGTAGCCTTCCACAGGCCCAATGTGCTAACAGATTCTTCTGGCAGGGGACAGTTTAAGAGAGAATGGAGAAATTTAGTCAAAGACAAGTTTGCAGACAGAGAATCAATCAGGTAACTGCTATTTTCCCTTATACTTTATAAAAATTAGGTTCTGAAATATAAATTTCAGAAGCCAAATTTGACTATAATTTTCATTAGGCATCATCACCACAGAATACTCATAAAATCATCAGAGTCCAAATATTCAACATCCCTACAGAAGTATACTTATGCTATAAGAAGTACTTACAATTGAAAATAATCTACAAGGCTGATGAGATTTAAACTAGCCATACACAAAAAATTAAAATTCAGTATTTTAGAACTTTTGTATGAGTAAATTTAGAGGCTCAAAAGGCTAAAGAAGTATGAACGTAAAAATTTCTGAAGTACCCTTGTCAAGACATACTAGCAATTATCTAACCCCGATATTAGGCAAATAAATAAGATAATCAAATTTTGTACCACTTATATACTGTTTTCAATAGGAAAATATTTTCTAGTACTGGAACAACCAGATACAACTTCGCACTTGCCTGTTGTTACTGTTTCCTTAAGGTCAAACTGAACCCGCTGCATTTGCGCAAACTGGTGCAAGGCTGATACCGGATTTATCTCTCCATGCTTGTATTTCATTATAAATTCCTTAGGTATTTTTTTTGGAGGAAGGAGAGGATTTGAAATAGATGAAAGACCTTTGGAGAGCAATGGTTCTGGAAAATTACCTAAAAATAAATGTTTACGCTTGTCAACTTGGTTAAATTAAAAAGAATAATAAGACAAGCAAAAGCACCAAACCCTTTCCTAAAATGGAAGGTGTTCCAGACACATTTAGTCACATGTGTTTTTCATTAACAATGAGTTTCTACTACTAAAGAAGTGTAACCTGTTACTGTATATATCTTTTAGAGTACTATTTTGCAAAGTACTATCATTGTCATATAATTAAGTGATATCAAAGAATCCTAGAATTTCAGTGATGTCAAGGTCTTCAGAGGCTCTCTAAGCCAGTTTTATCCATGATGTCACTAAGGCCTAAAATGTATTAAGACAGATTTGGGACTAGAACCTAGTTTCTGCTTCCCATTCACTATTTCATATTACCTTTCACGTTGAATTCAATCAAAGTTTTTGTGTGTCTGTCCCTGCTTTACCCTTAACACTCTACTGAGTGATATGTGGAATAGAAACCAGTATAAATCCAGTCCTCTCTCCTGAAGGGGATGACACAGCCTCATCTCAAAAAGGCAAGACACACTGGAAGTGGTTGTACACCCAAGTGGTAAAGATTAAGTCAGTAGCCAAGGGAAGGACTTCTACTGTGCTGGGAGTCAAATCCAAGTTTCAGTCGGGACATGGCCACAGGTAAATGGATATATATCCAGGAAACATTTAAACCGGGGGCTCAGCAAAACTAACTGGCCATCTCAGAATCTTAAAGAACGTAGGCGTTAGTACAAATGTAAAGGAGTTTGTACCCGTCACTTGAGTAACCTTGGATGTCATGTTCGACAGGCTGTAACTTTCCGAGGAACATCCTGTGGGTGTGGTTACCGTCTGGGCTGATGGCTGAACTGCCAAGTTCTTTTTCAGCATCTGAGCAAAGCTAGGGACCCGAGAACTCTGAAACCAGTCATCGTGGCCAGACATTTTCTCACCTACAAATTGTAAGAAAGTTGGCAGAAGACAAAAAAAAAAAAAAAGTACTACGCAAACTAAAAATACTCTGAAATAAAAACCAATCACATTCCCATAAGCGGCCTTTACACACACATGACAAGCGCTAAACCTCTAACTGATGTCACGGCTGCTCTGTGCCTACAGTTTTACGGGTGACAAAACTATCTCTCCTAAATCCCTCCCCCAAAGCACTACTACAAAGAGAAAAGAAGGGACGAGGTGGTCCGTGGTGAAAAGCCCTTCCTCGGGTGTCAGGAAAAACAACAACAACAAAAAGAATACATTTGAGACCCGCAGCGGCCCGCCCGTTGGCGGCCTCCCGAGTCTCAGCCCAACACCCACTCACCAAAATTGTCCTTCTTGCCCTGCTGGCCAGACCCTGCCGGCGGGCAGCTCTGACGGAGCCGCAGGCCGGGTGCTCGCCGGCCGGCTGCTGCCGACGCCGTGGCTTCTTCCTCCCTGCCTCAACCTCTCACTTCAAATCGCTTGGCCTGACCACCACACGGCCAGGGCTGCGTCTTTCAAATGGCTGCCTCACGGCGTCCCTGCAGGCCAGGGACTGACGCCCCCGCGCCCTGCCTCAACCAGTCACCAACCGTCTTCTAGGCTCGCGCTACCGCCCCCCCGCGCCTGCGCCTACGCGTGCCCGCCGCGCTCCACAGCTTGCGTCGCCAAGCGTCTGGACGCCGCAGAACGTCGTGCACGTTTAAGGCCACGGGATGTGTTCCCAGCTTTCCGAGGGTGGGTATCGAGGCCCCTTGGCCGCCTTGACTGCTGGAGCACACCGGTAACGTTGAGCAGTTCGGCCCCTTCGCTCCCCTGCCCGACGCCCTCTACGCACACCTGCCCCCTACCCACTCCATCCTGACAGAGCACTGGAATGGGGTCTCCTTATCTAGGGTCCTTGGAGGCAGCCCTAGGGCTACCTGTGTGTGGGGGGGTAGTTTAAAGGAAACCCTTCGCTTTGTCCCCAGTTATACTCTGAGAAGGTCCCTGTGGACAGGGTTTGGCCTCACGGTGTCTTTATTGTTTACAGGAAAAAAACCACCCTGTATTCTTGCAGAAGCTTCACATGGGGCCAAGCCAGGAACAGTCCTGAAAACAGGTATGGCAAACCCAGTGTGCCTGTCCTCAGTTCTTGGCTCTTGTGAAAATTGAAGGAGGCTCTGATAGAGGTGTTGCTGAGACACCGCTGAAAATATTTTAACTAGTATTTTACTAAACAAGATTTGGCATGTAGCTCATGGAATTGAGTGAGATTGTTATAACAAAATTTAAATGACCCTCTACTTCTTTACGTGGGAAAGGCTTCTCGAGGGTTAAATCACTTTAAAAAAAATAGAAAAAATAACAGAATTGATGGTGTGCTACCTCATTATAGCAAGAAGTAATATCCGTCCACAAATACATGGGTTAATTGGGAGAAAAAACAACATCATTTTCTCATTAAGTAGTGCATTTTCAATAAAAGCAGCATGTTCTTTAGTGGTTATCAGAATGTGTTGGTTATGACGTTTTGATCAAGTGCTCGTTGATAACTGTAATGATAACTCAGTCTAGGTATTTTTTCCTTTAATATTTAGAAACTTTTGCTTACAGGAGATTAAAAAGTTCAAATGTTGCCAAGAAGTGTGGTAAGGATGGTGAATAAAACTTCTAAGTACAAAATTACATAATTACATTAGGATCAGTTTGAGTAGGGACACGGAATGGAAATAGAAGCTAAAGAAGTAAAAGGAATGGTTAAAAATGACTCTTAAAGATAAAGCATATGTATATAATGTTTTATTTTGAAATAATTTTAGATTTACAGAACACTTGTAAAGATAGAGTTCCTCTATACTCTTCCATCCAGTTTCCCCTAGTGTTAACATCTTACATAGCATAGTACATTTATCAAAACTAAGCAATTCACATTGGTACAAAACTACTAACTGTACTATATACTTTATTCGGATTTCACCAGGTTTTTAATTAATGTCCAGATTCAACCCAGGATACCCCATTGCACTTAGCAGTCATGTCTCTTTCGTCTTCTGTGGTTTAAATGGTAGTTTCTCAGTCTGTCCTTGTTTTTTATGACTTTGATCCTTTTGAAGAGTACCAGTTGGATATTTTGTAGAATGGCCCTCAATTTACATTTGCCTAATGTTTTCTCATGCTTAAACAAGAGTTTAGGATATTTGGTAAGACTACTGTGGAGGTGAAGTGCGCATCTTGTGGCATATCAAGGAGTACATGATATCAGCAGCTATTAGTGGTGATGTTAACCTTGATGACTTGTTAAGGTTGTGTCTGTCAGGTTTCTCCACTCTGAAGTTACTATTTTCCCTTTTCTGTACTCTGTTAGAAGGAAGTCCAGCATACACACAAGGGTAGGGAAATAGAGATACATCTCCTGGAGAGAAGAGTATCACAGTTTATAGACATATGTTAAAACCACCATGTTAATAAATATTTTTAGGGAGATAATTTGAGGCTATGTAAATATCCTGTTTCACCCTGGAGTTTGACTAATTTTCATTTTGCCTGAAGCAGTTATTACTGTGGTATTCTTATTTTTTTAAATAAGTTTTCTCAGTTAAATTTCTTCTTTTTTATTAAAATATAATTGACACATAACATTATATCAGTTTCAGTTGTAAAACATATGATTTAGGGCTTCCCTGGTGACACAGTGGTTAAGAATCCGCCTGCCAATGCAGGGGACACGGGTTCAAGCCCTGGTCCAGGAAGACCCCACATGCCATGGAGCAACTAAGCCCGTGTGCCACAACTACTGAGCCTGCTCTCTAGAGCCCGTTTGCCAGAACTCCTGAGCCTGCGAGCCACAACTACTGAAGCCTGTGCGCCTAGAACCTGTGCTCTGCAACAAGAGAAGCCACCGCAATGAGAAGCCTGTGCACTGCAATGAAGGCCCAACACAGCCAAAAATAAATAAATTTATTAAAAAAAATATGATTTAGTGTATGTATATATTGCAGGTTGATCACCACAACAAGTGTAGTTAACATCACCACATACAGTTATAAATATTTTGTTTGTGATAAGAACTTTTAAGATCTACTATCTTAGCAAATATTGTGCATAACATCCCCAGGACTTATAACTGGAAGTTTGTACCTTTGACATCCCCACCCCTTGCCTCTGGCAACCACGCATCTGTACTCTGAATCTATGACTTCATTTTTTTTTTTGCAGTACGCGGGCCTCTTACTGTTGTGGCCTCTCCGGTTGCGGGGCACAGGGTCCGGACGCGCAGGCTTAGCGGCCATGGCTCACGGGCCTAGCTGCTCCGCAGAATGTGAGATCTTCCTGGACCGAGGCACGAACCCATGTCCCCTGCATCGGCAGGTGGACTCTCAACGACTGCGCCACCAGGGAAGCCCTATGACTTCATTTTTTAAAAATTCGATATGTAAGTGAGATCATACAGTATCTGTGTTTCTCTGTCTTATTTCCCTTAGCATAATGCCCTCAAGGTCAATCCATGTTGTTGCAAATGGCAAGATTTCCTTCTTTCTATGGGTGAATAATATTCAGTTGTGTGTATATATACATATGTGTGTGTGTGTGTGTGTATATATATATATATATATAATCTTTATCCATTTCACCATTGATGGACAGTTAGGTTGTTTCATGTCTTGGCTATTGTAAATAATGCTGCAGTGAACATGGGGGTGCAGATATCTTTTCCAGTTACTTTTTTCATTTCCTTAAGATAAATACCCGGTGGTGGAAATGCTGGATCGTATGATAGTTCTATGTTTAATTTTTTGTGGAACCTCTATACTGTTTTCCATTACCAGTGAAGGAATTTACATTCCCACTAACAGTGTATGGGCGTTCCCTTTTTCTCCACATCCTCCCCTGGTAATTTCTTTCTTTCTTTCTTTCTTTTTTTATTGGGGTATTGTTGTCTCACAACGTTGTGTTAGTTTCTACTGTACAGTGAAGTGGAGTTCCCTGTGCTATACAGCAGGTTCTCATTAGTTATCTACTCTATATATATTAGTGTATATATGTTAATCCCAATCTCCCAATTCATCCAACCCCCCCATCCCCCCTTGGTGTCCATATGTTTGTTCTCTACATCTCTTCACCTGTTATTTCTTGTCTTTTAAATAATAGCTGTTATAAGATGTGAAGTAGTATCTCATTGTGGTTTTGATTTGTATTTCCTTGATGATTAGTGATGTTGAGCATTTTTTCATGTACCTGTTGGCCATCTGTATACATTCTTTGGGGGAAATGTGTATTCAAATCTTCTTCCCATTTTAAAAATCAGATTGTATGGGGTTTTTATATTGAGTTTTATGATCTCTTTATATATTTTGATATTAACCCCTTATCAGATATACAATTTGCATTTTTTTCCCCTTTCCATAGGTTGCTTTTTCATTTTGTTAATGGTTTCCTTTCCTGTGCAGAAACTTTTTAGTTGAATATAGTCTCACTTGTTTATTTTTGCTTTTGTTGCCTTTGCTTTTGGTGTCAAATTCAAAAAATCATTGCCAAGACCAAAGTCAAGGAGCTTACCACCTATGTTTTCTACTAGGGGTTTTATGGTTTCCAGTCTTACGTTCAAGTCTTTAATCCTTTTTGAGTTTATTTTTGTGAATGGTGTGAGATAGTGGTCTAGCTTTATTTTTTTGCATGTGGCTGTCCAGTTTTATTGGAGAGACTAACCATTGTGTATTCTTGGCTTTTTTTATCATAAATTAATAGACCATATATGCGTGGATTTATTTGTGGGCTCTCTGCTCTATTCTGTTGATCTATGTGTCTGTTTTATGCCAGTACCATACTGTTTTGACTACTGTAGTTTATTGTGTAGTTTGAAATCAAGAAGCATGATGCCTCTGGCTTTGTTCTTTCTCAAGATTGCTTTGGGTATTTGGGATCTTTTGTTGTTCCATACAAATTTTAGTATTGTCTATTTCTTTGAAAAAAATGCCATTGGAAATTTGAGAGGGATTGCACTGAATCTGTAGATTGTTTTGGGTAGTATGGACATATAAACAATATTAATTTTTCCAATCCATGAGAATGGAATGTTTTTCCATTTATTTGTGTCATCTTCAGTTTCTTTCATCAGTGTCTTATAGTTTTCACCATACAGGTTTTTCAGCTTCTTGGATAATTTCTTCCTAGGTATTTTATTCTTTTTTGATGCAATTGTAAATGGGATTGTTTTCTTAATTTCCCTTTCTGATAGTTCTTTTTTTAAAATTTATTTTATTTTTGGTTGTGTTGTGACTTTGTTGCTGCACACAGGCTTTTCTCTAGTTGTGGCGAGCGGGGGCTACTCTTCGTTGCAGTGCGTGGGCTTCTCATTGTGGTGGCTTCTCTTTTTGTGGAGCATGGGCTCTAGGCATGCGGGCTTCAGTGGTTGCAGAACGCAGGCTCAGTAGTTGTGGCTCGTGGGCTCTAGAGCACAGGCTCAGTAGTTGTGACGCATGGGCTTAGTTGCTCTGCGGCATGTGGGATCTTCCCAGACCAGGGCTTGAACCCGTGTCCCCTGCATTGGCAGGCAGATTCTTAACCACTGTGCCATCAGGGGAGCCCCTGATAGTTCTTTATTAGTGTATATAAATGCACCAGATTTTTGTATGCTGATTTTGTATCCTGCAACTTTACTGAATTTGTAAATTAGGTCTAAGTCTTTAGGGTTTTCTATTTGTAATATGTCATTTGCAAATAGAGATAGTTTTACTTCTTTCATTCCAATTTGGATGCCTTTCATTTATTTTTCTTGCCTCTAGCTAGGACCTCCAATACTATGTTTAATAAAAGTGGTAAGAGTGGGCATCCTTGTCTTGTTCTTCATCTTAGAGGAAAACCTTTGAGCTTTTCACTGTTCAGTATCATGTTACCTGTGGGCTTGTCATAAATGGCTTTCATTATCTTGAGGTATGTTCCCTCTATACCCAATTTGTTGAGAGTTTTTATCATAAGTGGATGTTGAATTCTGCATATATTGAGACAATTATATTTATTCTTCTTTTTGTTAACTTGATATATCACATTGATTGATTTGCAGATGTTGAACCATCCTTGCATCCCTGTAATAAATCCTACCTGATCATGGTGCATGATCCTTCTTTTAATGTATTGTTGAATTCAGTTTGCTAATATTTTGTAGATGGTTTTTACTTCTGTGCTGATCAGGAATATTGACCTATTATTTTCTTTTCTTGAGCTGTCCTTGTCTGGTTTTGGTGTCAGGGTAGTGCTGGCCTCATAAAATGAGTTTTGGGATATTCCTTCCTCTTGCATTTTTGGCAAGAGATTGAGAAGGATTGGTATTAATTCTTTTTAAATGTTTGGTAGGATCTCCAGTGAAGGTGTCTGGTCCTGGACTTTTTTTTTTTTTTTTTTTTAAAACATCTTTATTGGGGTATAATTGCTTTACAATGGTGTGTTAGTTTCTGCTTTATAACAAAGTGAATCAGCTATACATATACATATGATCCCATATGTCTTCCCTCTTGCGTCTCCCTCCCTCCCACTCTCCCCATCCCACCCTTCCAGGCTGTCACAAAGCACCGAGCTAATATCCCTGTGCCTTGCGGCTGCTTCCCCCCAGCTATCTACCTTACTACGTTTGTTAGTGTGTATATGTCCATGACTCTCTCTCGCCCTGTCAAAACTCACCCTTCCCCCTCCCCATATCCTCAAGTCCGTTCTCCAGTAGGTCTGCGTCTTTATTCCTATCTTACCCCTAGGTTCTTCATGACATTTTTTTCCCTTAAATTCCATATATATGTGTTAGCATACGGTATTTGTCTTTTTCTTTCTGACTTACTTCACTCTGTATGACAGACTCTAGTTCTATCCATCTCATTACAAATAGCTCAATTTCATTTCTTTTTAAGGCTGAGTAATATTCCATTGTGTATATGTGCCACATCTTCTTTATCCATTCTTTATCTCTTTTCCTCCTTCACAGCTCCCTCCCACTGGTGCAGGTGCCGTCCTTATTCTTTTGTCTCTGTTTTTTATTTTGCCCTACCCAGTTACGTGGGGAGTTTCTTGCCTTTTGGGAGGTCTGAGGTCTTCTGCCAGCCTTCAGTAGGAGTTCTGTAGGAGTTGTTCCACGTGTGGATGATGTATTTCTGGTGTATCCGTGGGGAGGAAGGCGATCTCCGCGTCTTACTCTTCCGCCATCTTCAAGGTCCCCCCCCTGGTCCTGGACTTTTGTCTGTTGGGAGGTTTTTGATTATTGATTCAGTCTCCTTACTAGTAATTGGTCTGTTCATATTTTCTACTTCTTCCTGATTCAGTCTTGGTAGGTTGTGTGTTTCCAGGAATTTATTTCTCCTAGGTTGTTCAATTTGTTGGTGTATAATTGTTCATAGTAGTATCTTAGGATCATTTGTATTTCTGTAGTATCAGTTGTAATGTATCTTCTTTCATTTATGATTTTTATTTATTTGAGCCTTCTCTTTTTTCTTGTTGACTCTAGCTAAAGGTTTTTCGATTTTGTTTATCTTTTCAGAGAGCCAGCTCTTAGTTTTACTGATCCTTTCTATTGTCTTTTTTCCTCTTCCAGTTTTATTGAGATATAGTTGACATCCAGCACTGTATGAATTTAAGGTGTACAGCATAATGATTTGACTTATATACATCATGAAATGATTATCACTGTAGGTTTAGTGAACATCCATCATCTCATATAGATATGAAATTAAAGAAAGAGAAAAAAATGTTTTCCTGTAATGAGAACTCAGAATTTACTCTCTTAACAACTTTCATACATAACATAGAGCAGTGTTAATTATATTTATCATGTGGTACTTTACATCCCCAGTACTTATTTATCTTATAACTGGAGGTTTCTACCTTTTGACTGTCTTCATCCAATTCCTCCTCCTCCTAATCCCTGCTTCTGGTAACTATGAGTCTGGTCTCCTTTTCTATGAGTTTATTTGTTTTTGAAGTATAATTGACCAACAACATTGTGTTAGTTCCTGTTACAGAACATAGTGATTTGATCTTTCTACACAGTTCAAAATAATCACTACAATAAATATAGTTACAATCTGTTACCATAAAAAGATACTACAGAGTTACAGACTGTATTCCCCACACTATACATTTCATACCTGTGACTCATTTATTTTACAACTGGAAGTTTGTACCTCTTAATCTCCCTCATTTATTTCTTTCCACCCCCTCCAGCCCCTCTCCCAACTGGCAACCACCTGTTTGTTCTTTATATCTGTAACTAGGTTGAGCTGCATTCCACAGGCCTGCAAGTTTTGTAATTGCCTAGCCTCAAGACTGAAGAAAAAGCCCATAGACAGCGATATCGGTGGTTTATTGGATAGAGGATCTTACACATCTGAAGCAAGGAGTTCCTGGAGCAGCACTCCACCATGTATGGCAGACAGCAGGCAGGTCACAGCAGCTGTCGTTGCTACTAGGGGAAGAGGGAGGTTACTAGTTGTAGGTGGAATTGACATCAGGTTGGCTTATTGGTTACCAGGGAAACCAGCAAAGGGGCATGTCCCTTATAACCCCTTTGATAAACTAGGAGGGCAGAGCCTTTCTGATCTAAAGCTTATAACAATCACTATCTGACGCTGGGGGCAACCATGTAGGCAGTTACTGATTAGGCTCTATGAATGAGAGAGAAGGTTAGTCATTTGAGTAGCATGTAGATAAAGCATGTACTGGTTGAGCAAGGGATGTACAGAGAGCAAGAGAACCTCCATCTTGAGTGGCCTGATAGTATATTCTGTTTCTGTTTTGTTATGTTTATTCATTTGTTTTTTTTTATATTTTACATATAAGTGAAATAATACAGTATTTTCTTTCTCTACATGACTTATTTCACCTAGCATAATACCTTCTTGGTCCATTCATGTTGTCATGTCAGGCAAGTTTTCATTCTTTTTTTCTGGCTGAGTAATATTCCTCTGTGTGTGTGTATGTATATATACATATATGTGTATGTATAGGTACCACATCTTTGTCCATTCATCTTTGGTGGGTACTTAGGTGGCTTCCATATCTTAGCTATTGTAAATAATGCTGCTATTAACATATTTTTTCTAATTAATGTTTTTGTTTTCCTTGGATAAATACCCAAGAGTGGAATTGCTGGATCATATGGTAGTTCTATTTTTAATTTTTTAAGGAATCTCTATACTGTTTTCATAGTGACTGCACCAATTTACATTCCCACCAACAGTGTATGAAGGTTCCCTTTTCCACATCCTTGCCAGTATTTGTTATTTGTTGCCTTTTTCACGATAGTCATTCTGACAAGTGTGAGGTGGTATCTCATTGTGGTTTTGATTTGCATTTCTTTGATGATTAGTGATGTTGAGCAGCTTTTCAATTGCCTTTTGGCCATCTGTATGTCTTCTTTGGAAAAATGTCTGTTCAGATCCTCTGTCCATTTTTAATAGGGTTGTTTTATTGATCTTGCATTGTATGAGTTCTTTTATATTTTGGATCTTAACCCCTTATCAAATGTGTCATTTGCAAATATCTTTCTGCCATTCAGTAGGTGGCCTCTCATTTTGTTGATAGTTTCCTTTGCTCTGCAAAAGTTTTTTAGTTTGATGTAGTCCCGTTTGTTTATTATTGCTTTTGTCCCCTTGCTTGAGGAGACATATCCAAAAGAATATTACTAAGGCTGATGTCAAAGAGCTTACTGGGTGTGTTTACTTCTAGAAGTTTTATCGTATCTAATCTTATATTTAAGTATCCAACCACTGCGCCACCAGGGAAGCCCTATTTAATCCATTTTGAATTTATTTTTGTGCATAGTGTGAGAGAGTAGTCCAGTTTGATTATTTGGCATGTAGCTGTCTAATTTTCCCAAGACCATTTGTTGAAAAAGCTGTCTTTTCCCCACTGTATATTCTTGCCTCCTTTGTGGTTGATTAATTGCCCATATAAGTGTGGGTTTATTTCTGGGTTCTCTAGTCTGTTCCATTGATCTATGTGTCTCTTTATGTGCCAATACCAGACTGTTTCAATGACTGTATCTTTGCAGTATAATTTGAAATCTGGGAGCGTGATACCTCCAGCTTTGTTCTTCTTAAGATTTTTCTTTGGCTATTCAGGGTTTTTTTGTGTTTCCATACAAATTTTAGAATTATTTGTTCTAGTTCTGTGAAAAATGCCATTGATATCTCAAACTCTTGTGGTTGTCTAAGTAGTCTGCTTTGTTCTTAGTGCCTCTCTGTAGTTGAGCATGTGCCAAAATCTTTCATTGTCCCAAAGGGGAGGACTTTAATCATTACCTAGATGCAGACTGATTGGAAGCTGGACCCTCAGGGATCAGCTTTTAAAGTATGAAGACTTTCAGGGGAAGACTCAGCAGTAGGCTTTTCTGTTTCATGGGAAGACTCAGCAATGGGCTTTGCAGTTTGCTCCCTCTGCATTGAGTTCTGGGGTGACAGCTAATTAAGAACTTTTCTTTGTTTGCCTCCATCCCATTTAACCCACAAACCCAACCCTACTAGCCACCAGATCCAGGCTATCAAGAGCTGTGTCCTCTGGGTGGCAGCTACAAAAGCTGTGGTGCCAGGCATGTGCACAAGCTCCTTTCTCAGAGAGACACTGGTGACCTGACTTGGGGCAGAGGGAAAACATGAAGATGGCACCCACCAGCCTCTCTGGTCTCTGGAGAGGTTTTCAATGGTCCCTCATGAAGATGGCACTCACCAGCCTCTCTGGACAGGTTTTCAATGGTCCCTTATATACTTGTTTTAGTTGAAGCCTGCCCTTCAGGCCACGGGTAGGAAGATAAATTAATAAGCTTCTTTCACAGAAAGACTGGGCATGTCAGTCTGCTGCTTCTCCACCATGCCCTGGGGGAATAGCCAGTTAAGAACTCCGTTTTTTACAGCCCTGTGGGACTTACGAATATAAGCCTTTCTGTCCACCAGAGCCAGCAGTCAAGGGGTGACTCTTGGGTGATATGCACAAAAACTAGGGCACCAGATATGTGCACTAACTCCTTTCTGGGAGATACCATGACCTGGAGTTATGCAGAGGGAGAGCACAGGGCTTCCCTGGTGGCGCAGTGGTTGAGAGTCTGCCTACCAATGCAGGGGACACGGGTTCGTGCCCCGGTCTGGGAAGATCCCACATGCCGCGGAGCGGCTGGGCCTGTGAGCCGTGGCCTCTGAGCCTGCGCGTCCGGAGCCTGTGCTCCGCAACGGGAGAGGCCATAGCAGTGAGAGGCCCGCGTACTGGAAAAAAAAAAAAAAAAAAAGAGGGAGAGCACAAAGGTGACCTCTGTTATCTTTGGAGAATATTTCAGTAGGGGCCTAATGTGTGTTACATTAGATGCATGCCCCTTAGACCAAAACCTTAAGATAAGCAAATAGACCTCTTTTACAGAAAGACTGGGTGTTTCAGTCAGCTTCCTCACTGCTTGGCCCGGGATGTCCTCAGAACTGTTTCTCAGTTCAGAACTGTTTCTCAGTTCAGAACTGTTTCTCAGTTCACCATAGCCTTGTGTGTTTTGTGGATGCAAGTCCTGTGTTGCTAGATGTTTTGGGGGCTCATCTCTCAGGTGCAGGTCTTAAAATTTGCCAGGTGTGGGGTTCAGACCCTTTGCTCCTGAGGGAGAAGCTTGGAGTTGTGAGTTTCCTACTGTTTGTGGGTCACCACACTAGGGGTGGGGTTTTCAGGAAGATTGTGTCTCAGCCTCTCCTACCTGTTCCGATGTGGGGTTTTTTGGTCGCCCATTGCGTAGGAGTTTTTCAGCTAGTTTTGTGGTTTCTTTCAGAGGAAATTGTTTTATATGTAGCTGTATATTCGGTGTGTCTGTGGGAGGAGGTGAGTTCGGGATCTTACTGCTTCACCATCTTGAACCATAACGTCTACTGTGGTGTTCTAATGGTGATTTTCTCTTTCTTTCATTCCTCTTACATTTGTTATTTGGAATTCTTTTTAAGAAACATTTGTCCCCTTCCCTTACATACCAGTGTGGAGTCACTGATATTTATTTTATTATTTGGGTATAATCCATTACTGTCATTATTTTGTCGTTCAGATTATTCCAACATTGGGAGCTCTTTCATTGTTGCCTCCTGTGCCCTTTTGACATGTTCCCATTTTAAAGAAAGTATTTCCTTACTTTCTGGAACTATAAGATGTGCTTGTATTTTCCACGCCCTACACCTACTCCAGGAAGCCCTGGTTATTTTTACTGGATAATGATAATGAGAAACTAAGATCTTGGAGCTAGTTGTACTTGTTGCTTTAGAAGTGTCATTGCTTCTATGCTTGCACAGAAAACAGAACTAGTAAATATATTTATGTATGCTAACTCATATATGCAGACACATTTGTATTTTGGTATCTGTACATAATGATGAGTTTATACCTTTGTCTGTAATCCAACACCACAACATTCATTCTAGCCTTCCCCCTCACCTGTGTGTCTCTTCTTACTCTGACAATGAGAAATGTGGCTGTGTCTACAGTTTATCTGTTGAGCACGTAAAGTAGTCGCAGATTTGTTAACCAGTATCACTATGAGAAACATATTTACCAACTAAAGCACAGTGCGTAGTTCTTTTTTTTCTTTAGTCTTACATTATCCGGTCAGAACACTGTTTTCCAGAGTTACTTAGGTCAGTTGTTTTTGCATCCCCTTCAGTGAGATCATGTCATGGTTTTATAACACAGTTATATTCATTTGTCACAGTCTGCACTTCATCCTGGCATCCCTCTTGGTCTTTTAAACTTGCATACAGTTAAGCTTACTTTCGTCAAGTACAGTTCTGTGGGTCTTGACAGATACATGGGGTCATATATTGACCATCTCAGTTCCATGCAGAATGGTTCCATTACCCTAACATTTCCATATGTGACCCACCCCTGTTCCTTCCCTTTACTCTTGGAAATCACTGGTCTGTTTTCAGTATAGCTTTTTTTTTTCCTTTTCTATAATGTCATACAAATAGTATCATACAATATGTAACCTTTTAGATCTGGCTTCTTTCATTTAGAAAAACACATTTAAGATTCAGCCAAGTTGTTAGGTGAATAAATAGCTTATTCATTTTTGTTGCAGAGTAGTATTCCATTGTATGCATATAACACTGTTTCTCTGTTCACCTGTTGAAGGACATTTTGGTTGTTACCACTTTTTGGTAATTATGAATACAGCTACTTATCCTAAGTAGGATTGCTGGGTTATACAGTAAGTGTCCTAGTCTGTTTGGGCTGCTATAACAAAAATACCATAGACTGGGTGGCTTAAATAACAAATATTTCTCATAGTTCTGGAGGGTTGCAAGTCCAGATTGCTGGCAGATTCCGTGTCTGATGAAAGATGCCGCTTCCTGGTTCATAGATGGCCATCTTCTTGCTGTGTCCTCACATGGCAAAAGGGACAAGAGGGCAATCTGGAGTCCCTTTTATAAGGGCACTAATCCCATTCATAAGGGCTCATGATCTAATCACCACTCAGAGGTCCCACCTCCACTTACCGTCACATTGGGAATTAGGTGTCAAGATATGAATTTTAGGGAGGCCCCAACATTTGGTCCATAGCAGTAAACGTATACTTAAATTTAGAAAAGACTGCCAGAATTTTCCAGAGTGACTATAACATTTTTGCAATCCCACCAACAATAAATAATTCCTATTGCTGTGCACTCTTACCAGCATTTGGTATTGTTAGTTTTCTTAACTATTATTTTAGCCATTATAGTAAGTATGTAGTGGTATCTAATTGTTGTTTTAATATGCACTTCCCTAATGACTAATGATGTTGAGTATCTTTTCATATATCTTTGCCATTCTTTAGTTAAGTGTCTGTTCAAGTCTTTTGCCCATTTTCTAATTGGAAATTTTCTTATTAAGTTTGAAGAGTATTTGTATATTCTTTATACAGATCCTTCATTGGATATGTGGTTTGCAGATATGTTCTCCCAGTTAGTGGCTTGAGTATTTATTCTCTTAACAGTGTCTTTGTAGATCAGAAGTTTTTAATTTTGATCAAGTCCAATTTACAGGCATACCTTGGAGATATAGTATGTTCAGTTCTAGACCACTGAAATAAAGTGAGTATCACAGTAAAGCGGGTTACACGAATTTTTTTGTTTCCCAGTGCATATGAAAGATATGTTTACACTATACTGAAGCCTATTAAGTGTGAAATAGCATTATGTCTAAAAAACAATGCACATACCTTAATTTAAAAATACTTAATTGGTGAAAAATTCTAACCAGCATCTGATAATACAGGCTTGCCAAACATTCAATTTGTAAAAAAAAAAAAAAAAAAAAAAAATGCAGTATCTGCGAAGCACAATAAAGCAAAGCTCAGTAAAACGAGGTATGCCTATGTCAATTTTTTCTTTTATGGATCATGCTGTTGATATTGTCTCTAAAAACTCATTGCCAAACCCAAGGTCACACATTTCCCCTATGTTTACTTCTAGACAGTTTTGTAATTTTAACTTAGGTATATGATATATTTTTCCACTTGGAGTTAATGTTTTGTATAAGGTATTAGGATTATGTTGAGCTTTTTTTTTTTTTTTTATGCCTATGGACATCCAGTTATTCCAACACCATTTGAGAAAACTACTTTTTTTCTATTGAGTTTCTTTTGCACCTTTGTCAAAAAACAATTTGGCATATTTATGTGAAGGCTACTTTTCCTTAAAACACTGGTTAGAACTTCCAGTATGATATTGTATATCATAGCAGTGAAACATTGCTTTGTTCTGGATTTTAAAGGGAAAGAATTCATTCTCTCACCATTAACTATGCTGTTAGCTATAGGTTTTTCACAGATGTTCTTTATTAAGCTTAGGAAATTCTCTTCTGTTCCTAATTTGATGAAGATTTTTTTTTTATTGTTAATGGATGTTGAATTTTCTTGAATGCTTTTTTGTATCTTTTGAGATCTTTTTCTTTTTTTTCTGTTCAGGAAGCATTTTATTGTTGCTCCAAGTTTAAGAATTTTCACTGACAGAAAATCAACTTTTAGAAACTCTCCCACATTGCTCTGCTCAACTTCTGAATCTTGGGATTTGCAGACATTCAACATATTTCTCTCCAGTACGGACAATCATTTCACCCATGATTGATGGATCAGTCTTAACTTCCAATTTCAATACTTGGCCTTTACTTAGGAAGCTCTTCAGGACCGTTTTTAATTCAGTAAGAGTGGCTTCATCTAAAGAAGTTGCAGTGGTAACTGTGCAAGGTGCTTCTCCATGGTGGACACTCATTGTAGAAAAGGCAGAAATAACTCCAGCGATATCGTTCAAGTGACCATTTTCAGCAAGCAAATTGAGCAGGTTGGACATGAAGGGAGAAAACCTCTCTTTGTTGTCATGTCATTTAAGCTTTTCACTTTAATGGAACGCTTTGCATAGGGATTCATAATAGAAGCAGCCCTTTTGGGTTCCTTCAAGATTTGTGCTATTCCTTTTCTACTTGCTTCAGTTTATCCTGTTTAAATGCAGCAGAATAAAGAGCATATCAGAAAACGCTTTTGCATACCTCGTGCAGTCAGATCTCATGTTTTTCAAACTTTACTAATGAAAAACCCAAGAGGCAGATAAATTCGTTAGCTTTCCCGACATGACAACAGCAGGTGAGGGTGAGCCAAGGGCTCTCCCTCTTGCACCACAGCCTCCACGGTGCCCTGGGGTACTTTGTACATCTCACAAGCGCCGTCACTGTGCTGACTGCCGGGGAGTGCAAGATGGTGAGAACAGTCGCTGCTCTTGGAGACACAAAGAGCAAGTGGGAGGACAGATTTGTGGGCAAATAATTGTGGCAGTGTGATAAGTGTCTGCTGAAGTATGGACAAGGAGTCCGAAAGGAAGATTCCTTGACTCTGCCTGGAGGTATTGGGGGAGGCATCCAGGAGGACATGCCCTGTGAGCTGACCTTGGAAGGGTGGGGCTGGATCGTGACCAAAGCACAAACGTGAGTGGATGTTAGGCTGGGGGAAAGTGATGAAGAGGGGCGTTGTCTCATTCCTCTCATGGTCTTCAGGAAGTATCTTGTCCCTGCCATGGTAGCATTTACTAATTGTTAAGCAAGGGGCTGCAGAATTCTTGCCTACATTGATTTCTTCATTCTCCCCCGCTCCCTGCTTTTTAAATTGCAAAAGCACTATAGGCTAATGATAAAAATTGCAAGCAATGCAAAAAACAAAAAAGCAGTTAAAAAAAAAAAAAAGGGAAAGGCCTGTCTCATTCCTTCCTTAATCTCCTTACTTGAGACAGTCGCTATGAATATGTAGTTTGGTGGGTATTCTTCCAGTATTTTTCTATAGATATGCAGACATACAAACTATATAGTTTGTTTTGCAGCAGTGAAGTTATATATATTGCTCTGCAGTTGCCTTTGTGGTAGTATGTGGGCAAATTGCCATTGTTTTTTTTAACAGCTGTAAGTTGTGTCCAGTGTTTTTGCAAGTACAGATACCTAATGTTGCAATAAATATTCTCGTACATATAAAAAAAAACAAAAACATACCATATATCTGAACAGGTGGCCTCATCACAAGCTTGGCAAATGGCCTGACCACAGATGTGCTGAAGCATCACACCTGCCGGGAGAGCCCAGACACTGCTGGGGTGGCCATCTTCTTCTGGGTGGCTGTAGGTCAGAGATCTTTCTTTTAAAATTTAGTTTGTTAATACAGTGAATTACATTGATTGATTTTCAAATGTTGAACCATCCTTGAATTTCTGGGGTGAACTTCACTTGTGTGTTATGTATTATCCTTTCAATATATTGCTGTGTTCAATTAGCTACTGTTTTGTTGAGGATTTTTGCATCTGTGTTCACGAGGAATATTATAAGTGTTTCTTTCTTGTAATGTCGTTGGTTTTAACATTAGGATAATTTGGCCTCATAGAATCAGTTGGGAAGTATTCAGTATTCCACTTTCTGACAAAGATTAGGTAGAATTGGTATTATTTCTTCCTTGAATGTTGTATTTTACAGTAAATTTTTCAGACTTTTCAGAATTTTTTCAGTAAAACCATCTGGGGCAGGAGTTTTCTTTTTTTTCGGGGCAGGGAGAAGGTTTTAACTTACAAATTCAATTTCTTTCATCAATATAGGAATATTTATGTTATCTATTTCTTAGGTGAGTTTTGGTATTTTGCACCTTTTAAGGGATTAGCATATTACATCTGAGTTTTGTGTAATTGTGTCAAATACATGGCCATATAATTTTTTATTATTATCTTACTGTCTGTGAGATAAGTAGTGATATCCCCTCTTTTATTCCTAATATTGGTAACTTGTGTCTTCTTCAGCCAGACTAGAGGTTGATCAATTTTACTGATGTTTTCAAAGAAGCAGATTTTGGCTTTATTGATTTTTTCCTGTTATTTTTCTGTTTAAATTTTATTTATCTCTGCTCTCATCTTTATTATGCCCTTCCTTCTTCTTGCTTTGGATTTGTGATTCTTGCTCTCTAATTTCTTTATTCAAGCATAGTTTACTGATCTCAGGTCTTCTTTTCTAATATGAATGTTTAATTCTATAAATTTCCCTCGAAACACTGCTGTAGCTGCATCCCACAAATTTTGATACATTTTCATTTTCATTTAGTTTAAAATATTTTAAAATTTCCCTTGGGACTTCCTCTTTGACTCTTGGCTTACTTAGAAGTGTGTTGTTTAATTTCCAGATATTTCAGGATTTTTTTCAGATATCTTGTTTAATTCTGTTGTGGTTTAAGACATACTATCTTTGTATGATTTCTATTTTATACTTGTTAAGGTTTGTCTTAGGGTTGAGTATGGTCTGTTTTGGGAATGTTCTGTTTGAACTTGGGAAGAATCTATATTCTGCTGTTGTTGGGTAGAGTGTTTTATAAATATCAACTAAGTCGAGTTGACTTTTAGTGTTGTCCAGGTCATCTATATTTCTACTGATTTTCCTCCTACTTGTTCTATCAGTGACTAAGAGAGGCATCTTGATATCTCCAGCTATAATTGTGAATATGTCTATCTTTTCATTCCTATCAGTTTTTAGTTTTTACCTCACATATTTTAAAGTGTAGGTGTATACACATATAGGATTATTATGTCATCCTGGATGATTGACCACTTTATGTCACATCACTGTTTGGTCTGATAATATAATATTCCTTGTTGTGTAGTTTATTTTTTATGAAGTTAATATATCTCCTCCAGCTTTCTTTTAGTGTTTTCATGATATGTATCCTTTCATTTTAAACCTATCTGTATCTTTATATATAAAGTGAATTTATTGTGGTTAGTGTATGGTTAGGTTTTGTTTTTTTATCCAATCCAATATATATATATATATATATATTTTACTGGTGTGTTAGGCAATTCACATTTAAAATGATTATTAATGTGGTTGGATTAAAATCTTTAATCTTAAGGCTAGATGTTTTCTGTTCCATTTTTTTTACTGACTTCTCTGGGTTTAATTGTACATTATTTTTTGATTCCATTTTATCTCCTCTGTTGACTTAATATTTAGATGTCATTTAAGAACTTTTTTAGTGGTTGCTCTGGAATTTACAGTAATATTTTAAAATAATCTGAGTCAACCTTCAAACAATATTATACCACTTAACATCTGTATATTAATCTTATAACAGTGTATTCCCTTATATGCTGTAAACACAATATATTGTTACAGCTTTTTTGCTTTACATAATTATCTTTTACAGCAATTAAAAACAAAGATATTTTTGTTATCCTCATTTACTTTCAACACTCTACATGTCTTTATATAGATCCAAGTTTCTGACTATATCATTTTCATTCAGAAGTGTTCCTGCCCCTTTTTCAGATGTAATATTGGGGCTAGTTCTCCCAGCGGTAGAACTTTTTTTCCTTTTTATTCTCCTCCAGCTTCAGTGGGTTTCCACGAGTTGCCTCAGGCAACAATTTTGTTGCCCTTCCCTCTGCAGATTAGACTTGTATCCCTTAGGAGATATAGAGGACATGGGTCTGGGCAGGGTTTCAGTGGTGGCTGTTCTTCCCAGTATCTAACCAGTATCATGAGGGAAGCTTTTTCAGGATTCATCTTGATTTATCCTATGAGCATCTTGTGGGATTCCTGGAGAGAAAGCTTACAGGAAGGCACAACAGCCCCTAAGTCTGGCTCCCAGAGGCATCACAGTCTTATTCTAGCCGATGCTTAGCCTATCTGATTAGTTAAAAATTACTGGCTGATTCTTCTTATTAGCTTGTATGGCATTTGTGAGCATTTGGCCCAAGTGAGCAAATGCTCAGGTCCTGTTTGTCCTTATGCCTGTCTCTTCAGATTTTCTGTTAGTTGTTTACACTATGACCTCAGTTTTCTGATGGGTTCAAGAAAAATTGTTAATTTACAATGTGTCCGCTTTTTTTCCCTAAGGGTAGCACAGTGCTTTTTTCCAGTTCTCTACCTCTCCAAGGTGAAACCTCAAGTTCTCTGATTATGTATTTTTATTTTTTTATTTAATTATTTATTTATTTTTTTGCAGTACGCGGGCCTCTCACTGTTGTGGCCTCTCCCATTGCGGAGCACAGGCTCCGGACGCGAAGGCCCAGCGGCCATGGCTCATGGGCCCAGCCGCTCTGCGGCATGTGGGATCTTCCCGGACTGGGGCATGAACCCACGTCCCCTGCATCGGCAGGCGGACTCTCAACCACTGTGCCACCAGGGGAGCCCAGAAGGTATACATTTTGAAGGTGCTTGTTAGGTATAATAGTGAAAGGAGATAACTTTATCTTTCAACTCTCAGTTATTGAACCCTATGTTTTTTGTTTATGAGAGATACAGGATGAGATACTGACCACTATTTTTTTTTTATTTTTTAGTTCATTTAGGTTGTAATATTTTCACAGCACTTTTAAAAAAAATCATTTGTAATATTCTGTAGATCACATTTAAACATTGTTTTAAAGACATGAAATAATTTAGTATTTTTTTAAAGTAAAACCACCATTATAAAGTAGAGGAACTTAAGAAGACAAAGATCAAATCTGCTTCATATACAGGATGGGGCAATCTAATACACAGTACAACATTAGTCCTTTCAAAGAAGTTTGCTAAGAAACAGCTCCCATGTTTAGTGTTAAAAATAAAATAATCTTCTTATTTAGAAACATCAAGATATCATTTGATTAATACAGCCCATTCTTCCCCCAATTTTATACTTGCTTGTCTTCATTTAGAAATTATAAATTCATGAGAAAAGAACAAATTTTGTTATGGTATAAAAATTTTAGTCGGGAACAACAAATTACAAATATTTAATTTTTTTTAACAAACTTTGCTTGTAGTAATCTCTCATGATCGTTTGTATTTCTGCAGTGTCAGTTGTTACTTTTCTCATTTTTCATTTCTACTTCTATTGATTTGAGTCTTCTCCCTTTTTTTCTTGATGAGTCTGGCTAATGGTTTATCAATTTTGTTTATCTCCTTAAAGAAGCAGCTTTTAGTTTTATTGATCTTTGCTATTTGTTTCCTTCATTTCTTTTTCATTTATTTCTGATCTGATCTTTATGATTTCTTTCCTTCTGCTAACTTTGAGGTTTTTTGTTCTTCTTTCTCTAATTGCTTTAGGTGCAAGGTTAGGTTGTTTATTCGAGATTTTTCCTGTTTCTTAAGGTAGGACTCTATTGCTATAAACTTCCTTCTTAGAACTGCTTTTGCTGAATCCCATAGGTTTGGGGTCGTCTTGTCTCCATTGTCATTTGTTTCTAGGTATTTTTTGATTTCCTCTTTGATTTCTACAGTGATCACTTCGTTATTAAGTAGTGTATTGTTTAGCCTCCATGTGTTTGTATTTTTTACAGATCTTTTCCTGTAATTGATATCTAGTCTCATAGAATTGTGGTCAGAAAAAATACTTGATACAATTTCAGTTTTCTTAAATTTACCAAGGCTTGATTTGTGACCCAAGATATGATCTATCCTGGAGAATGTTCCATGAGCACTTGAGAAAAATGTGTATTCTGTTGTTTTTGGATGGAATGTCCTATAAATATCAATTAAATCCATCTTGTTTAATGTATCATTTAAAGCTTGTGTTTCCTTATTTATTTTCATTTTGGATGATCTGTCCATGGGTGAAAGTGGGGTGTTAAAGTCCCCTACTATGAATGTGTTACTGTCGATTTCCCCTTTTATGGCTGTTAGTATTTGCCTTATGTATTGAGGTGCTCCTATGTTGGGTGCATAAATATTTACAATTGTTATATCTTCTTCTTGGATCGATCCCTTGATCATTATGTAGTGTCCTTCTTTGTCTCTTCTAATAGTCTTTATTTTAAAGTCTATTTTGTCTGATATGAGAATTGCTACTCCAGCTTTCTTTTGGTTTCCATTTGCATGGAATATCTTTTTCCATCCCCTTACTTTCAGTCTGTATGTGTCTCTAGGTCTGAAGTGGGTCTCTTGTAGACAGCATATATATGGGTCTTGTTTTTGTATCCATTCAGCCAATCTGTGTCTTTTGGTGGGAGCATTTAGTCCATTTACATTTAAGGTAATTATCGATATGTATGTTCCTATTCCCATTTTCTATATTGTTTTGGGTTCGTTATTATAGGTCGTTTCCTTCTCTTGTGTTTCTTGTCTAGAGAAGTTCCTTTAGCATTTGTTGTAAAGCTGGTTTGGTGGTGCTGAACTCTCTCAGCTTTTGCTTGTCTGTAAAAGTTTTAATTTCTCCATCAAATCTGAATGAGATCCTTTCTGGAGTAGAGTGATCTTGGTTGTAGGTTTTCTCCTTCATCACTTTAAATACGTCCCGCCAGCCCCTTCTGGCTTGCAGAGTTTCTGCTGAAAGATCAGCTGTTAACCTTATGGGGATTCCCTTGTGTGTTATTTGTTGTTTTTCCCTTGCTGCTTTTAATATG
>NW_020173215.1:1442506-1545707 GCF_003031525.2 Neophocaena asiaeorientalis asiaeorientalis | reverse complement strand
TTTTTGCAGGCTGCAGGTTCGTAGTTCCCGTTGTTCTTGGTGTCTGTTCCCAGTGGCTAAAGCTGGTTCAGTGGGTTGTGTAGGCTTCCTGGTGGAGGGGACTAGTGCCTGTGTTCTGGTGGATGAAACTGGATCTTGTCTTTCTGGTGGGGAGGTCCAGGTCTGGTGGTATGTTTTGGGGTGTCTGTGGACTTATTATCCTTTTAGGCAGCCTCTCTGCTAATGGGTGGGGTTGTGTTCTTGTCTTCCTAGTTGTTTGGCATAGGGTGTCCAGCACTGTAGCTTGCTGGTCATTCAGTGAAGATGGGTGCTGGTGTTGAGACGGAGATCTCTGGGAGTTTTTCGCTGTTTGATATTACGTGGAGCTGGGAGGTCTCTTTTGGACCAGTGTCCTGACGTTAGCTCTCCCACCTCAGAGGTAGAGCACTGACTCCTGGCTGCAGCATCAAGAGCCTTTCATCCACATGGCTCTGAATAAAAGGGAGAAAAAGTAGAAAGGAAGAAAGAAAGAGGATAAAATAAAATAGATAAAATGAAATAAAGTTATTTAAATAAAAAATAATTATTAAGAAAAAAAATTTAAGTAATTACTTCCAAGATTTTGGATCATCCTTACTATCATTATTCTGAATTCTTTTTCAGGTAGATTGCCTATTTTCTCTTCATTTGTTAGGTCTGGGGGGTTTTTATCTTGCTCCTTCATCTGCTGTGTGTTTTTCTGTCTTCTCATTTTGCTTATCTTACTGTGTTTGGGGTCTCCTTTTTGCAGGCTGCAGGTTCGTAGTTCCCGTTGTTCTTGGTGTCTGTTCCCAGTGGCTAAAGCTGGTTCAGTGGGTTGTGTAGGCTTCCTGGTGGAGGGGACTAGTGCCTGTGTTCTGGTGGATGAAACTGGATCTTGTCTTTCTGGTGGGGAGGTCCAGGTCTGGTGGTATGTTTTGGGGTGTCTGTGGACTTATTATCCTTTTAGGCAGCCTCTCTGCTAATGGGTGGGGTTGTGTTCTTGTCTTCCTAGTTGTTTGGCATAGGGTGTCCAGCACTGTAGCTTGCTGGTCATTCAGTGAAGATGGGTGCTGGTGTTGAGACGGAGATCTCTGGGAGTTTTTCGCTGTTTGATATTACGTGGAGCTGGGAGGTCTCTTTTGGACCAGTGTCCTGACGTTAGCTCTCCCACCTCAGAGGTAGAGCACTGACTCCTGGCTGCAGCATCAAGAGCCTTTCATCCACATGGCTCTGAATAAAAGGGAGAAAAAGTAGAAAGGAAGAAAGAAAGAGGATAAAATAAAATAGATAAAATGAAATAAAGTTATTTAAATAAAAAATAATTATTAAGAAAAAAAATTTAAGTAAGTAAACAAAACAAAAAAATGGACGGTTAGAACCCTAGGAGAAATGGTGAAAGCAAAGCTATACAAAGTCTCACACAGAAGCATACACATACACACTCACAAAAAGAGGAAAAGGGGAAAAAATAGTAAATCTTGCTCTCGAAGTCCAGCTCCTCAATTTAGGATGATTCGTTGTCTATTCATGTATTCCACAGATGCAGGTACATGAAATTGATTGTGGAGATTTAATCCGCTGCTTCTGAGGCTGCTGGGAGAGATTTCCCTTTCTCTTCTTTGTTCGCACAGCTCCAGGGGCTCAGCTTTCGATTTGGCCCCGCCTCTGCGAGTAGGTCGCAGGAGGGCATTTGTTCTTCGCTCAGACAGGACGGGCTTAAAGGACCAGCTGATTCGGGGGCTCTGGCTCACTCAGGCCGGGGGGGGAGGGAGGGGCACGGAGTGTGGGGCGGGCCTGCGGCGGCAGAGGCCAGCGTCACGTTGCACCAGCCTGAGGCGCGCCGTGCGTTCTTCCGGGGAAGTTGTCCGTGGATCCTGGTACCCTGGCGGTGGCGGGCTGCACAGGCTCCCTGGATGGGGGGTGTGGACAGTGACCTGTGCTCGCACACAGGCTTCTTGGTGGCAGCAGCAGCAGCCTTAGCGTCTCATGCCTGTCTCTGGGGTCCGCGCTGTTAGCCGCGGCTTGCGCCCGTCTCTAGAGCTCCTTTAAGCAGCGCTCTTAATCCCCTCTCCTCACGCACCAGGAAACAGAGAAGAAAAAGGTGCTTGCTTCTTCGGCAGGTCTAGACTTTTCCCTGGACTCCCTCTGGGCCAGCCATGGTGCACTAACCCCCTGCAGGCTGTGTTCGTGCCGCCAACCCCAGTCCTCTCCCTGGTGCGGCAGAGGCCAGCGTCACGTTGCACCAGCCTGAGGCGCGCCGTGCGTTCTTCCGGGGAAGTTGTCCGTGGATCCTGGTACCCTGGCGGTGGCGGGCTGCACAGGCTCCCTGGATGGGGGGTGTGGACAGTGACCTGTGCTCGCACACAGGCTTCTTGGTGGCAGCAGCAGCAGCCTTAGCGTCTCATGCCTGTCTCTGGGGTCCGCGCTGTTAGCCGCGGCTTGCGCCCGTCTCTAGAGCTCCTTTAAGCAGCGCTCTTAATCCCCTCTCCTCACGCACCAGGAAACAGAGAAGAAAAAGGTGCTTGCTTCTTCGGCAGGTCTAGACTTTTCCCTGGACTCCCTCTGGGCCAGCCATGGTGCACTAACCCCCTGCAGGCTGTGTTCGTGCCGCCAACCCCAGTCCTCTCCCTGGGATCCGACCGAAGCCCGAGCTTCAGCTCCCAGCCCCCGCCCGCCTCGGCGGGTGAGCAGACAAGCCTCTTGGGCTGGTTAGTGCGGGTCGGCACCGATCTTCTGTGCGGGAATCTCCCCGCCATGCCCTCTGCACCCCTGGCTGTGCTCTTCTCCAACGGCTCCGAAGCTTCCCCCTCTGCCACCCGCAGTCTCCGCCCGTGAAGGGGCTTCCTAGTGTGTGGAAACCTTTTCTCCTTCACAGCTCCCTCCTACTGGTGCAGGTCCCGTCCCTATCCTTTTGTCTCTGTTTATTCTTTTTTCTTCTGCCCTACCCAGGTACGTGGGGAGTTTCTTGCCTTTTGGGAGGTCTGAGGTCTTCTGCCAGCGTTCAGTAGGTGTTCTGTAGGAGTTGTTCCACGTGTAGATGTATTTCCAGTGTATCTGTCCGGAGGAAGGTGATCTCCGTGTCTTACTCTTCCGCCATCTTGCCCCTCTCTCCCTGACCACTAGTTTAAAACATCTACTACATCATGTAGGTCAGCACCCCAGCTATACATATCTTTCTTAGATTGAGGAATCACTGAATCTTCAGTAGGCTAGTCTACGATTATAAGTCTAGCTGCATATGGGTAATGATAAAACTACTGAAACCCATGGGCATCAGCTTTCTCTCACTGTAAGTTAGGTACGTTTTCATTCTGTTGAACAATGAATGAACCTGTTAACAGGAAACAGTAGTAACAAAGTAATAGTAACAGTAGTAATAGTAAAGTATTTAAACAGAAAACTATTCATGTTTGATGCTTAAGATAAATATCTGGCTTCTCCTGTCCAAAGGTTGGAATTCATTGAAAGACACATACCAGAGATACGGAGGTTAAAAAAAATAGTCAGCTTTATTGCCTAATGAATCTAAATTGGAAAATGTGCCCAGCTGTCTGGCCAAATGGGGTTGCCGTCACTCTCTAAATACACAAACTTCCTCATTCTATCAGTGCAAGCTGGGCAAATCCAGCTTGCCCCTTACAGCATGCACAAGGGAGGAAATCAGAATTGCATCCTCCTTGCAGGCAGGCTGGCTTCAAAAGATGAAATGAGAATAGGCTCATTCATTTTCTTTTCTCTAGAGCACCAAATGGATTAAGTCACTTCTGGGGAGGAGTGAACAACAGGTTGGGAGAGAAGTTGTTATTATTCTGGTGGAAGGCACTCATAGTGGAAACATGAAGCCGGGGAAAGGAGCTTATCAAAGAGAATTAGTTATAGCGACTTGTCTATCCTGTACCGTTTCACTTGGCAGTTGCCTTGATGACCTGACCGGTCACCCTGTGTTCATTCTGAGAGCTTAAGCTTTGTTGTTACCTCCTGACACCACTCCCCACATCCAGACCACTGGGTATACACCTAACGACCGGAGTCTAGTTGCCATCACTCTTTGACAGCATTTGCTCTCTTTGGCATTTTTTAACAGCATCTTACTCCAGAAATGCCTCCCAACATCTGATGGTTCTTCTGAGAGCTTTCCTAGGGTTTGTCACATATCATTGCCTGAACAAACTGTTTGTTTGAACTTGAGTTCAGAGCCTTTCCTGGCCTTGAGTTGCTCAACTCTGACCTACACAGGTAAAGCAGACAAAATTCACAGAACCAGAACTTATTGAGTATTGCTCAGTTGAGGACTGTCTATCCATCTAACACTTCTGGCTAAGGATACTCTATGCTTGAGGTCCCAAATGGGAACAACAAAAGATTCTCAACTGACTTTAAAATATGTGCTAGTGACAAAGGGAGATGGGTAACTAGCTCTCACTGTGTGGAGGGCACAGCATTCTGAGTATGGCTCTACCGGTTGCCATAGAAAATGACAGGTCCACACAGGCAATCAGGTTTATTCCATTAAACTTTAGAAGACACCATTCCATAGTGAGGATAGAGAAGGTTCCAGAGCAATTCTATTTAGTGTAGTCCATGGACTGAGGCCACTCCATGAATTATTAATGCTCTACAAGAAGTATAGAAATTGAGAGTACACGTTTAGAAGTTCTTACAGCAATTGACAGAATACACTTGAATCTAATAATAAAACTGAATGTAAAAAATTAAAAATTTGAGCTTGTGTTTTATATGTTGAGTATTTTATAAATGTTTTCATTTTGAATAATTGATCTTTACTGTATTTTACAAGTATTGCTCTGGCAGTTTAGATTGGTACTGCAGATTTATATTTTGGTACTGCAGATTTATATTTGGTGCTACATATAGGTAATTTTTAAAAAATGATTCTTCACTACAGATAGTTTGTGAATCCCAGGTCTAAAGTGGGCCAGAAATTATGATCTTTATATGAGAAAATCCTTTAGATTTTGTTACATGTCATTGGAATGTTATAGAAAATCTGGATGTATAATGTGATTTACTAGAATAGGATAAGGTACATGATACTCAAAATATAATTTTAGCAGACTGCCTGGAAACTGGTATCTACACAGGGCTGTATCTTTTTTCATTCAAGGATAGAGATCATCCTTGGTTTTTTTGTTTGTTTTGTTTTACAGTTGCATACTATTCCATTAAGTGGGTCTGTCATATTTCATTTACCTGTCTTCCACTGATGGACATTTGAATTGTTTCCATCCATTTATTATGAATACTGCAATAAACATTCTTACATAATTATTTCACACATATGCAGGTAGGTATATCCAGTAGTGAGACTGTTCAGTAAGAGATGATGTGCCTTTGTCATTTTAGTAGCTTTGTGTAATTGTCCTTCATGGGGGTTGTGCCAATTTACACTCCTACCACCACTGCACAAATACGGTTTTCCCATAGCTTTGTCCAACAGAGCCACAGAAATTTTCAACAGTTACAGGTTTATTTTAAATTGCCCTTTTTTTGATAGCATTACCACAGTAAGTGCCAGAAACAGAGTTTATACTTATGTCGTTTTTGTGGTAATCTCATATATCAGTACATTTAAAAAGACAGAGGAAATTTTTAACATTTAGAACTTACTACTAGCATACTGTTTCTTGGAAGCAGAGAATTAATACCTGAAGTACAACTCCAGGAACTAATTTTCAAAATTTTTACTTATTCTGTTTTATGAAGTAACTATCTTAGATAGTTCTCTGGTAAGCTTGACCAATAGAAATATTGTACCTATCGCTCCCAACTGTAGGGCTGCCAAGGGGGAAACAGAGATCAGGCAGATGATTCATACGATGGTCTAGCAGAATACAAAATGATGATTCTAGACACTAGGGTTTTAGTTTTGCTACTGAATTGCTGTGTGACCTTAGATAGATAGATAGCAGTTCTTAATTCCCCTACTGACACTTAGTGTACATGCATATATACATACATACCTATACACACACACCCTTGGCTAAGTGTCTTGACTCCTGAGTTTTTAATCTGTCAGAATAAATGCAGAAGTCTGCACCAGAGGCTTTCTTGAGGCATTTTCTAGCTCATGGTTCTTCAGTTCTGCCGTTTTACCCAGCCTTTAAACTGACTATTGACTTAGCTAGATTTCAAACTTGAGTTGTGATTAACAGTAGTATAGCTACCTTTGAATATTACTTTAGATTTTGCTATTCTTTTAAAATTTATTAGATTTACATGTATAATATTATACATATTCATATGCACAAGGAATACATATAAATATGTAAAGACTATAGTATAATAAAACAAATAGCTGTGTACTTACCAGTAGCTTAAGAAATAGAACAATACCTAATATTTCTGAAGCCTCTGCTGTACCTCTCCCTGAGATAAATTTTTATAAGTTATTATTTTCCGTGAAAACAGTAACTGACACAGGCTGGGCATCTATTAATTATAAAATAAGCTATAAAAGGAAGAAAGTCTCAAACAACTACAGACTGAAACCAATTATTGTGAGTTTATTACAATAGTTACAAACAATACTTTAGTGGTATGTATTTGTATCACAATTACTCAAACTATATACAAATAGATATTTATACAAGTCTACACTTAAAAAAAAGAAAAAGCAATTAATGTCCAAAAAAAAAGTCACATTATCAACAAAATTTTTTTCTAAAAGTTATGGCCAATAACAAAGGAAATTCACAGTTATTCTGAAAATATTTTAAAGATGCAGGAATCATATTGCACATAATACAGTTATAAACCTTACTGAGCAGATGTGTATATTTTAATCTAGTTTTTCACAAAATTTACATTATCATGCAATACTTCACTGTATACAGAATGGTAGAACTACAGTAAACAGGTTAACTTACAAACTTTTAATATAATGGCCACAAAATTAGAGTTTTTTAAAGTTATATTTAAAATAATTTTACTATACAAAAAAACACAAAAAACCCAACACTCCAGTGTAATAAAGCTTAACAGACAGAATCAAAATTTGTTCACAGATCAAGTTACATTTTTAGTGTTCTTCTTTATCTTTTCCTTTCTTTTCCTTTTCATCCTGTAGTGCAGTACCGAGTTTTTTAATAAGAACTGACAGAACCTTGTCCAGTGGGTCCATAACTCCTCTTTGAAGCCACTTAGGAATAGTAGTCCTGGCATGATGAAAGCCCAATTTTTGAAGAATATAATCAACGCCTACTGGATCAATTTTTCTTCCAGTCCAAGAAATTAATCTAAAATAATTATAAGTCATTATTATTAAGGAGTACGGTGCCCTAGCACAGTCCTGAAGGTAGGTTCAAGACAAAGTATTTTCAGTAGATGCAAATGATTATCTAACCTACAGTTCCTGGATTCACTGTAATAGCACTCAAAAAATGTGTGAGCCTACACAGCCAGGGCATTTAGTGAATTTCATCGTGATTAGTTTATTTTAGGCCTCAAGTTACATGGTCATCTTAAACCTTTAAAGGACATCTGGCTCATTCTAAAAGATGGTATTAACTTGATGGGGGGAGTCCTTTCATGATGTTCACGTATATCAAATCATGATGTTGTACACTTAAAATATCTGTTTTGTCAATTATACTTCAATAAAGCTGGGAGTAAAAGGCTAAAATTTACTAAATGTTTGCTATGTGCTAAACATGTTTGAAGGAAGAACCATTTTCTCCCTATTCTTTCCGTTTTCTTCCATATAGAAGAACAGCGTTAGTGAAACGCTCCTGGTCTTTCTCTGCCCCCTTATTGATGATTTATCTGATTGGCAAATTCACAGAGGAACTGAGTAGTGTAGTTCAGTACCCTCCTCCCTACCTGCTCTTCAGGAGCTTCTCATTTTGAACTGTTCCTCCATGCCATAGGTTTTTCAAGGACAGGCCCCTAAATAGTTAGCCCAAGACTGTTCATGGCTGCCTGTAGCTACGTGAGTACACCAGGCTGCTGACTGCACAACTCTAGCATCCCTCTGCCCCCCACCTCCTGAGTTCTGCATCGTTGAGACCCTGTAGGTAAGCCCAAACCTAGACTTCGTAATAGAAAGACATCGTTGCTTGACACCAAACCACATTCTGTTATCAGCTTTATAAGTATTAAAGCTGTAATTTTGACTTCCAGCTGCCTCTTGCTGTTTCAATTGATCCTGAACTTAGGTAGGGAAAAGGAGGGTATTAAGCACTGGTCTGCTAAAACTCTAATGGTTGTAAGCTTTTTCCATTAATTAACTCATGTAACCATTGTAACAACCCTGGAAGGTAGGTAATACCATTTTCCAAATTTTTCATATGAGGCACCTGAGGCATTAGATCCTTTGGCCAAGGTCACTCAGCCACTATGCTATGTAGCTGGGCTTAGAGCCAGAGCCCTTAACCACGTGCTCCACCAGTATATTGTATCGCTTAATCTCTTGATAGGTATCTAATATATATATATATATATATAGATATACACACACACACATATATATAATATATGTGTGTATATATATATGTTTATAGCAAATTTAACTATTTTTATTCTCATTTTAAATTAAAAGTCAATTTCATTATATTTATTGATATTTACATATAATGGACAGTTTTCTGTATTAGGACCTTTGCAGTATTTTAATATTGACACTGTTGATATTTCTCATGAGTATATGTACTATTAATACCAAAGTGTATTGTTGATTTGGTTACAACATATCTTATTAAATACAGATTACTAACACAAAGTCACTACTTTCTGCTTATACAGGAGTCCACTGAATAATGGAGATCTTACTAGTTTAGAATGATTTTGTGGCATAAATATATGTGAATAATAACGTTGTCTGAATGAAGTATGTATCATTCTGCAGAATGTTGTGCTGGACTTCTTTTGATACCGTTATTGCATGATGGACAGTTATAATTTGATTAACAAAGCAGATGAGAGGAAAGAGGAAAATAATAGGAAGGTTGTGTTAAATCACACACAAGGACATACAAAGCAAGTACCGCTAGTTACAGCAGAAGTTTAATGTAATTAAAACTAGAAAATACTTTGGAAAGTTTGATATGGAAACAATGTGATGTAGCTGGGATTGTGACTGTAGTAGAACATGACACAGTAAAGGAACCTGAATCTGAATTAAATCTGACATTTCAGGGTGGTTTTATACTGCTTAGTATGCAGACGGAAAGACACTGTGACACTGTAGGTTCTATTACATTGTCATGACATATGTGAGAAATTGTAATGACTACTTAATGATGATGTATGGCTTCTGCATCTTACAAAACAGTTTATTGTAGCTACCTCAAACACCTGAAAATAACATCCTGCTGAGATGGTGAAAAAATAATAGCAACAGCCAAACAGTAACAGTGGAGTTACTCTCATTTTTTACTGATTAACTGACAGGATGTCATGTCACACACTGGATAGTTAGTCAGCACGGAGCTATTCTCAGTTGTTTGTGCTTCTTTTGCCTTGCTTAGAAGCACTTACAAAAGAAAAAAGGAGCAGCAAAAATATCAGTCAGAAGCTGTAGAGGCTGTAAGTGACTAACATAAAAATATTTTTTGGTAAACCGTATTTAAACTGCTGCATTATTTATAACCTTTTTCTCATAATAATCTCATAGGAAATAGGTAAATATGTACACCCACTCCTTACCTAAGAGTGGGTTCTAGATGCCATGTATTGCACATAAAATCTCTCCAGTCCACAGTAGTGTAAGTGATGCTGTCTTCTCTGTCTTTGTCAGAGGAATTTTCGTCATGAATGATAACTGGACTTTTCTGTCCTGGTCGAGTAGATAAAATCCGAGGTGGAAAAATAGCTATAAGGAAAATGATATATTAATATTGCAAATACATATCTTATAAATTTATTTTAAGTCACTAAATGAACAAAGTAATTGGCTCCATTTGTTTTTATTTATAAACTGGCCAAAGCCTCATTTAATTACATTTCTTAAAAAATATTTAAAAATAAGCCATAAGTAAGTGCCAGTTATTGGTATTCCTTGGAGAAAGACAATATCGAAGTTATTTTATTCTCTCATAAGAATTAGAAATAACATGTCATCATTTATTTTTGAGTAATAGCACATGTTTTACATGTATCTGTGTGCCTGAAACATACAGTAAAGAATATTTGATAGCAGGCACAGGACACTGAAATTGACAGTTGTAGGGCTCCTAAAAAAATGCCTGTAGCTGGATGACTTTTTAATAGCTTTTTTGAGATATAGTTCACTCGTTTGAAGTGTACAGCTCAATGGTTTTTTAATGTTAATGCCTATATATATATATTTGAACAGCTGTACTAACTTAGGAGTTTTTTAGGTAAGCAGTCTTTTCACTCTTCATAGTTGAGTACTCAAATGTTTTATGAAAAATGAAGTCTTTTAAAATTGGTGATCATAAATGATGTATTTAAAATTGAATCTGGGACAAAAGTAGCTTTCATATGATCTTTAATAAATACAGCATTTCTATAGGGCACAGGTTTTCAAGACATAAATTGGGCATAAAATAATGATTAATATGAAATATGATATGTATTATGTAGCTCTGGTTATAACTGTTAATTAGCAGTGGGATAATATATTGATTGGGAATGAACCCAGGAATGAAGCTGTACTCTCACACCACATCGGAATACAGATGTCTTCAGTTATTGCCTGGTCTGTTGCTCTGCTTTTGTTTATTATTGATGGTGGTTACAGTACTACAGTTTATCTGGATGTTCTAGGACTATGTTGATTCTGCTCTAGTCTTACATGCTGTTAAGAATTTTCTGAGGCATGTTTATATTTATTTTGCCCAACACTACTTGCTTTTAGTTTTTTTAAAAAATACATACTTACAGCTATTAAAATATTTTATTTATAATGAAAATCCCCATAAGTAATAGTTTTGTTACTGTAAGTCCGATAATCAAGTCCCTATTTCCTCTTTTCGCATTGAAATAATGTCTTACAACAATTTCTAGAAAAAATACATTTTAAAAGAAATACACACAGTTCATGGCAGGCCAACACAATATTTCATAAAGTGACAGGTTCCACATAATACCTGAGGGAAAGAAATCTGGCAGGCATTCATACCTAGGTAGACTAGAAAAGAATTCTGCACTTCACAGCTTTATCTAGAATCTGTGTTTCTCCACATTAAGTTTAAATATTAAGGCAGAGAGAAAAACAAGAGGATTAACAGTGATGGTATATTTTGTTGCTCTATGTGAAGATTGGATCTATGTATATTATACATAACATTTCCTATTATACGCCTGCAGTCATTTTACTTGAATGGCTCATAGATTTCTCCCAGCCGTCATTATTGCTTTCACTCTCACTGAATTTTTGGCACATCTAGATTAAATAGTAATGGAAGAGCAACTCAACTTATGTATGCTATATTTACACTCTTTCCACATGGTCTTTTGATAATCTGTCTTTGTTTTCTTCACTCAAACATTCATCATGAAGCTATTTTGAAATATCTACAAGATAAATTTTATATTTCTTTCTTCTTGGAAAAAATGAAGCAGTTATTATAGTGTGACTTGATTATATTTAATAAATTAAATAAATTTCATCTATTCGAAGCAGTTTTTTTTAAAGCACATGTTGTTTTTACCATTGTATATTCATATAGTTGCACAATAAATATTTATTGAGTGAATAAAGACCATATATTTGGAGAGCATTCCATATCATGACATTTTAAACTACCTCATTCTTTTAAACAGCTACAGAGTATTCCATTTCATTGTATGGACAGACCATAATATATTCAGCCAATTCCATATGGATATGAGGGTCACCATATGTTTCTTAGTGGGCCAACATTTAAGTTTCCAGTGAGTAAAACCAATGTTAGCTAGCTCATGAAAACAAGACACCACTACTGAGGTCTAAATATTTATAAAAAAGATAACGTTCTGTGCATTCTAGACAGATATATCTTCTTCTTAAATTCGGTTTTCCCAATTATGTATGTAACTCTTGCTAATGTTATTATGTAGTTGTTTCTCTGGTCATTTCACTTTGACTAGCAATATTTCCTCAAAGAGGTTTTCTTTTCTAACTTTGTGAGACTGTCTTACTAGACCTGATAATATACAGAACATATATGGAAACATTGTGTAAAGTATAAAACACCATTCAGTTTGAGATATGGTTAGAAAAAAAATGAAATGTACCTGGCAGATACTCAGAAAGTCTATCACATAGTCTTACTAATATATATTTATTGATATTTGTAACTCATAGAGGAAGGAGACACATTCTACCCATTTTATCACTAGACCATAAAAATCCATATAAATTGTAGTGAGAGCTGCCTTTCCTGAAGCTTGAAAGGAAAAACAAAACCAAAAACAATATGTTACCCACCTTTCTCTTTTTCTTTAAGATAAGCTGACACTAAATCATGGAGAAACATGATGAGCTCAGCGTCCATCGTCACACAAATGTGGTCAGTGAACTCTGTCACCACACTGCATTCTACCTTTGGCTTCAGGCTGGCGTCTGCAATGGCAAAGTTCTTTTACAGTAAAAGATTATTGAAATAAGTCCCTTCCTCTTCCCATTAACAAGGGATTTACATGGGTCCGTGTAAATGCCTCCACTTAAATGCAATTTCTGTATATGACTTACAGAATGATGATGATAGTTTACTAAGCACTTTCCAAGTATATGCCATTTACTCATAAAAACCTGATGAAGTCCTATTAGCCCCATTTGAGGAGAAAGAGGCACAAATGGAGTAAATTATTTGCCAGAGGTCATACAGCTGGTAAGAAAATCAATTTGAACCAGAAGATCAATTTCATTATATTATATTATAAAAATAACCTTCAGGGAAAAAAAGAAGTTTGAAGATCCTTTAGAATTTTCTTTTAGTTAACTTTAGAAACTAAAGATTGTTTTTCCACATACTCTGTAATGAAGGTTCTTGTGGTTCTTGAACGTGAATAGATTTAAAGTCAAGCTGCATCCTTGGTAATGCAAAGATAGTCTCTGTTTCATGATTGTAGCTAGAACATCCTCTGAATCCACTCAGCAAACTAGAATTCTTCACTGTAGTGCTATTCTCAGTGTTATTAGCATCAACATTACGAAGCAGATTTAGCTCTACAAGCATAATGATAAAGACAGTAAGAATCAAACCAATAGGCATTGATAAGCATATAGCTTTCATGACATTGATACACAGAACTTTTATCATTTCAAAAGGCTGGAAAATGAATACATTTTAAAAAAGAGAGCCATATTTAAGCTTTGATTTTGAGACTAGTTATATGCCTCTATAGATATAAATATGGACACATATTTGTATATACATACACATACAAATATATATCTCACTATTCTCAATATTGAAGCTTTATAACATGATTTTGGATAAATCCAGTAAATTGTGTTTTTTTGTTTCTTGAATTTTGAATATTATTCTCAATTGAAATCGTATCTGAATTTAATGAAGGCGAAGTATTAACCACTGGACCGCCAGGGAAGTTCCAGGAGGTCTTTTTTAAGTAAAACATTCAAGTCTTAACATGTCCCAGTCTAGTCAGCTTTTTAATACAGATGAAATGATTGGTAAAAGCAGTACTCTAAGCTCTGACACAGAAACAACCACAGAATAAGAATTTTCATGACTGAATTACTACAAGACCGGTGAATCTAATTTACTTCCTTATCCTCCTTTGTTCTGAGAACATTTTTAACAGTCTCTGATCCCTAGGGTTGCCTGTGCGTAACAACTATTTTCCATGAGGCCCAAGCCATCTTCTTTTCCATTCTGAGAGGATTAAAAAAATGAATAAATTAAAAAATGAAAATGAATTTTAAAACTTCATCAAAAGCACTTTCTTTAAACTTATGACTTCACAGGAATACTAATATTTAGTTTCATTTTATTCCAGCCATCCTGAACCTTAATTTTTGGTATTCTATTACTTAGTTGTATAATAACTTTCCCAAACCTCCAATGTGAACATTACTATAAAAATATTTTTCCAATTATAATAAACTTAATTTCATTTATTTAAACCAATTTTATTTTGAATGTTTTCAGTTACATATAAAATAATTTTAGTCCATGAGATGTTGCACTACTAGGGTGGTGAATCATGTACTAATATTGCTACTTAAGGCAGCTGGAATAAAATGAAAATTGTTTAAAGAAATGGAAATTCTCCCTACACTTAAATTCTAAACACAGTCAACAGAGCCCCAGAGAGAGAAAACAAAATAAATCTCTCCAAAGAATCAAACTTTTAACCTTCATTTCTTGTGGCTGTAACGTAATGGAACCATTCTTTCACACTTGCTACTCCATGGGGTGGATTTTCATGGCGACGCCTTGTAATCTTGGTTATTGTTGCCATAGGACTTTCCAAAGCACCGCATGGTTTGGTAACCATGGTATTATGGCCCAGATGAAAATCCAGTGTTTGTACAATATATGTAGAATGATCACTAGCGCCTAGAGGGGAAAAAAAGTTTCTCAGTGTAACAAACTATATTTAGATGCAAGAAAAGTTGTGGCCCTAGAGCAATAGATTTAGCTAGGTAAGTCATACACAGATACAGAAGACTGTAAAACTAAGGAGTACAAAAGAGAGAAAAAAATTCACAAATACTTTTTCTTGTAGTTATAACTGGATCTATCCCCAAGAAGATGAAGAACATCAACCATTTTTTCCTTCATCATTAAGAAACCACTGAGTAGAAAATTAAAGCTAAAAGAAACTGTAAATAGAGGTAAAAGCACAGCCTGCCCATAAAAGTCTTGTAAAATAGTATTGACTGGCAAGTAATTTCCTTACACTACCACTGTGTGTCATCTTCTCTTCATGTTTTTATAAGAAATTTTTACAATTTTTACAAATTTTTACAAATGACTATGGCCAGCCACAGCAGCAAAAACTTTAATTGCCTAAGTAAGAAACAGAGTGAGATGGTAAGTTCAGAAATAAGTCCTTTAACATGTCCCAGACTTTATAGATACTGACTCATTGGCAGTGAACTCCTTGACATTGTCAGATACATGATAATAAATAGAGATGGATTTCAGAGATACCATAAGAAAAACAGATAAAAGATATGAGAAAAGAAAATTATTTTGTCATATATAATCATATAAGAAGGTGGGGAAAAGTAAAAGCTGAAAATGTGTCAGTTTACCATCTTCCCAGATTTTTTGAGCTTCGGTCCAAAAAGCAATATTTGGTTCCTCTAAGTGAAAAAGGGCCCATGATTTTGAACGGAAATTTGGACCATGAAAACAAGCTAGTGTCATATGATTTCCATGTAAGCTCATTGATCCTCCAAACTGCATTCCATCTTCCGGTAATGGAATCTGAAATAAGGATATGTGGCATCCTGATACCACCTTCAACACTCCAGGCCAATGTCGATGATGAGCTGCATCGAGCACTGCAAGAAAACAAAAAACCACTTATCCTGAAATATCTCATGAACATCCTGAATGCTGGGTAGGAAGACAGCAGGTGGCTACTTTCTACAGCTGAAGTGACTCAGATAACAGATGAAAACAACAATTCAGTCCCTGGTTAACATTAAGCAGAAGCTAATAAGGATACAGTCTGGGAAAAGATGCTGTGTAAGGATGGCTAGAACTCAGGAATGTAGCAACTTGCTAATAATAATTACAACTAATGCTTCTGTAATGATTAATGATTTACAAAGTGCCCGCATGAAATTTTATGTAATTCTCACAGTACCTTTGTAAACTAGGTATTTCATCTAGACTCTTCAAGTGAAATAGAAGAGGGGTGAAGTGAACCAGTGATTAGAAGGCCTAGAAATCAAAGGCAGATCCCTGATTTTAAGTACTGGAAAAAAAATCTTTTCTACCCTTTGCTGCTCAGAAGTGAGGTCTGAGGACCAGTGGCATCAGCATCACCTGGGAGCTTGTTAGAAATTCACTCTTATGCCCACCCCAAATCGACTGCGTCAGAATCTGCATTTTAAAAGCTCTCCAGGTGTTTCAGATGCACATTAAAGTTCAAGAAGAACTAATCAGATATACAGTTGACCACTGAACAACATGGGGGTTAGGGGCACTGACCCTCCGCACAGTCGAAAATCCACGTATAACTTATGGTTGGCCCTCCACATCCACACTTCCTCAGGATTCAACAAACCACAGACGGTGTAGTACCACCGTATTCATCACTATTGAAAAAAAATCTGCGTGGGCCTGCACAGTTCAAACCCATGTTTTTCAAGGGTCATCTGTACAATTCATATTTATATTTCCCAGTTATTCCAATAATATCCTTTTGGCTGTTTTCCACAATTCTCATTCTGGATCTAACCAAGGATCATACATCATGATCATGCAAGGATCATGCATTAGTTGGCGTATCCCTTCAGTTTCCTTTAATCTAAGACAATTCCTTAAGCCCGTTTGTCTGTTTCCCATGACAAAGACTTTTTGGAAGAATCCAGGCCATGCATTTTTGGGAACACTCCTCTATTTGTATATGTGTCTGATACCAATTCTAGTTTAAAGGAAATGCAGGGACTAGGGGAACAAGATAAATGAAACAAAGAAGCGACTGAAAAATACCCAGAAAGTAGCATATTCTGCAGGACAATTGGCCAAGTCTCTTCAGCAAGTCAGGTCACTAAAAAAAGGACTATACTGAATTTAAAAATAGTAAAGGATCATAACCATTTTTAATCTGTGATCTTGAACTGGATATACTGGTTTGGACAAACCAGTTGTAAATATAATTTTAGATCAGTTGTGGACTGTGCTGAGGTGGCTAGAGGAGATAATTAGCACAATGGAAAGTTCGAGACTGTTGACTGGAAAAGGCTACAAAACAATATGAATAATGTTTTGGTAAAAGGTACATATATGTGTGTGTATGTATATATATATACATACACACACACACGCATAGAAAAGTATCTGAAAGTATATATTCTAAAGTGTTGACAGTGATGATTTCTGGGTGGAATGTGATTTTTTTTTTTTTGCTTGTATGTATTTTCTCATTTGTTTTCCCAATGCAAATGTACTGCTTATATGATAATAAATCATCAAAAATTATCCTGCTTCTGACTACTTTTCACTTTTACCACTATCTCTCTAGTTAAGGCCACCATCGTCTGTTGCCTGGACTCTCAGAAAATCCTCCTTACAATGGTCATGTAAGTCTGCAGCAATGGTAATGGTAATTATTGCAGTGATTTCCTTACTTTCATTCTTAACCACCTTGGTCTGTTCCCCACACAGCAGCTTTAAAAAGGATTACTTTTTAAAAAAGTGAATCAAATAATATCAGATCTGTTCAAAGCTCTCCAATAGCTACCCATCATATTAAAAATCTTCTCTTTGGCCTCTCTAAATTCGTGTCCAGTGTTTCCTTGCTCACTCTGTTCCACCACAGCGGGCCACCTTAATGATCCTCAAACAAGCAAGTTTCCTCCCGACTGTAGGAGCTTTGCACCTTTCAGTAGCCCACTTTGCCCAGAACTCTCTTCCCCAGATGTTAGTCTAGCTGTCACTTCAGAAAAGGTTTCCCTGACCACCCTTTCTCAAACAGCTATCCTCACAGTATGTATCACAGACTCTGTGATCCTGCCCCTGCTTTGTTCTTTTGCTCAGCATTTCTCTCTACCTGAAATTATCTTACATACTTACTTAGCAAATTTGTTATGGTCTGTCTCTCCCATTAAAATGTAAGCTCCATGAGGATAGGAATTTTTTCTACTTAGTAGATCTCCTATGCCTAAAACAGTGCTTAAGAACACGGTTGATACATAATAAAAATTTGAATTACTGAATGAAAATCTGCCTAATATGACACAGGTAATAAATCCAAACTCAGACATTCTGATTCCATAGCCCATGCTCTAAACCAGAATGTGGTGTTGTCATATTTAGTATTAAAGAGCATGGGGTATAGTTGTATGTATTAAACAGTCAAATGAACGTGAGTAATGAATGGGAAATACAATGTAAGCTATTCAGAATAAAAGAAAATGTATCTAATCATTAGTTGTAACTTGTAATTATGTAATAAGGTAAGAATTAATTTGTAATGTAGTGATGTAATCTGTAGTAATGGCATGATTGTAGATGAGCTGTGGCAGGGGGAGGAGATAATGAATGTGAATGACTTCCCAAATGATGGCCTCTAATTCCACTGGCGGGTAGGAAATCGGGTACTTTGCTGAGTGAGCAGGATAAAAAGCATATGGACCACTTTTTAAGTATGGTACATCGATATTATTTTAAATTAACACATATTTAGTGAAAGATAAAGCATATATAAAGCCTTAGTCTTCTAACTCTTACATTGTTCTTGTGAACTTTTCTCTAGGTTATTAGTCATTGTCTTAGGCGGAAGATAAGGAACTGGTCCCCAGGTAGACAGAGCTCGTTTGCTGGTATCAAACTGCTGAGTGAAAAATTCCTGCAGCTTCATTCCTATTTTTATCAGGTCTGGTGTAGTTGATCTTGATATCATTACTTGGAAAATATCCCACTTCAGATCTCCATGGACAAAAATTTCACTAGAGCATAAAACAGAATCTTTTATCATATATATTACATAAGACAGTTTAAAAGCACAAGAAAAAGTCTCTTCCCCACCAGTTTTTCATTCATATTAATTGTATGATATAAAATCACTGTGCAGGAAAAATGGTTTGTGTTTTCTCACTGGATGATAGAAAATATGTTGAGTAGTCATGTAAAGTACTGAAAAAGTAATATTTTACTAAATACCTTTTATCGGTCATGCTTGAATCCAGTGTGTTATACAGATTTACTTTCCATTCATCCTGAAGCTTGAGATCAGCATTACTGAAGATACCCATGAGAATACTTGAGCCCATGTAATCAACACGAGCTTCAGTAGAACCCATAGTAATCTGAATTTTGTGACTGGGCTGCTGATTTGGATGTTCAGAAATATGAGCTAAAATAGAAACAATAATTAATTTTCACAGAAATGCCTCATGGGAAAAACTCATCAAAATCAATTTTCAAATACTTTTCTTCAACATATTGTTCAGTTGTAAAATTTCAACATACCAACCATCTCCAAAGCATTGACATCTATAGTCCCTCCAACTACTCCTCCTTTAGAATCTAACTGTGATCTTCCTAGACCAACAGACATGCTTATCTCTCGATCTCGATTACTTCCTACTGACAGACGGCCCTGGCTCTTCAAACCACTAGTTGTCCAGCTATAAAAAAGAAAAAGTGTTATTAATTAGACATATGGCTTCCCGTGTCAATGAATTAAAACAGGAGTTAGATGATTTCAAAAAAGTTGGGCAATGAAACAATACATCTCTTATAAAAACTATGGTAAACATTTGAATATTAACATTAATGATGAAGCTTTCTTCTTAACTAGAAAATTATGCTATTTTCCTTATCATTTTCTATCTTTTTAGAACACATTTCATGCTGTTTTTATGTTACAATATCTTTAGGATTAAACCATTTTCAGGATAAAGGTATATAATCTTTTATCTACTGTCTTCACTGTCTCAAACATTGCAGCTTTAAAAAAAGGTTTTGAATTGCTTTACTACAATTAGAAAAATTACAACTAATGATTAAATATATTTTCTTTGTATCTGAATAGCTTACGTTGTATTTCCCATTACGTTACTCATATTCATTTGAACGTTTAATTGCTTCAGGTTGATAGCAAACACGACAAGTGTTTCCCATGGGGTCCCTTGTTGGCTTGCTGCTTTGTTCGATTTGTTAAAAGGAGTTGATGTTTTTGAAAGTGAATCTAAAAATAGAAAATCAAATGTACATTCACATAGATGCTCAGCCAATTACAAAGCAAAAACTACTCATCACTATAATCCAGAAAGTAAAATAATGATATTCTTGTGTTAAAACCTAACATTTACTAGCTGTCATATTGCCTCCAAAATATTAATAGTTACCATTTACTGAACCGTCAGTAAGGGTTTGCCAGCCTGCCTTCTTGAAAGCTCATAGTTCCGTATGAGCTCCATCTTATATGAGGAGATTCTGGTGTGCATGGGATATAGCAGCACAGATCATTTATCACCCTAGGATTTTCTTACCAAAGGAGAAAATCATAAGTTGCTGCTGCCAAGAAGAGAACTTGGAAGGCAGGTACCATTCTGAAATGCAGAGGCTGGCTGGGGTGCCTGTCTTCTCTGTTCTTATGGACTCAGTATACATCCTGAGTCCTGCATTGGCTCATTATACTCTAATCTTACCTTGGGACATGAACTACATCATTCATTTTATATACTTAGACACAAGTAGAGCCTTGAGCACATAAGAGTTAAAAAAAAAAATAGTGGCTGAATAAAAGAATGACTGAAAGAATGCAAAGATTAACTTTTTCAATATGGAGTTTACAACACTGTAGGTCTGTTTTACTTCCTGTGGTTCATGCTAACAATATGCTCATTCCTCTCTCCCTATCCCTTTTCAAAGCGACTAGCCATCCAGCTGTCTCTTCTGCTAGCAAATACTGTGAAGTGCTCTGTCTGTTGTTTGGTTTGGGGTTCCTCCCTCAGCCCCGCATCTCCATAAAAACCTGCAAGAGAATAACTTCCTGCAGTTGGGGCAGAAGTCTGGGAGTAACTAATTAAGATTTTTATCTTGGGGTCACTGGAGGGCTACTGATAACAAGGAGAGCAGTGTTACCTCTTTGGGGAACTGAAGAATCAGACACACTCCTTGACCTTATGGAAGCTGGGGATTTTAGGCTCTGTGCTGCTGTCCCTGGTGACATGGTGCTGTTTGTCATATGCTCATTGAACACATTAGGTGACTGAGGCATGTGGGTGAAAGAGGCCGACTGACTAGGCTGCTCCCAGGTCCTGCAGTAAGCTTTTCTTGAAGATTCAGGGGAAAGGTGTTGGCTTACACCTTCAATGGAATCAGGTGTCCCTGGGCCAGATGCTAACAGAAAAGTAGATAGCAAAAACAAAATTAACAGGGTAATATCACCATGTTATAAAATAAGGAATTTCACCACTCCACCATTTCTAATCACATTTTATATTCCTTCCAGATCTCTGACAACTGTATGATGTACAGTTTGCAAAGTACATTCCAGCATGTTATTTTTTTAAATTCTCACAGAAACTCCATGAGGTGGGTAGGACAGGCACTCCATCCCATATTACAGATGAGGGAGTAGACCCAGACCCAGATTTCTGATATTTTCTACTGTCTCATGCTAACTCTGTCTTTCACTTACACAGTGTAATAGTACAACAATATCTAAGTCCGAGAGAAAAAACGCAGTATGACAGCATGTCCCCAATATATTCTATCTTCCATGTTTAACCATGATTAACTTGGTTAAATGTATTTCTGTGTTTCCAGATTTTACAAAGATTACAGGGTAATCATTACAGAATAAAAATCAGCTGAACTTAACCCCTGAGAGTGCAAGTATTTTGTGACCTCCAGTGCTAGTGCATTCCCAGTGGTTATTTGCACATTAAAGGGGCTCCACTAACATTTGCTGAATGAGTGAAAGAATTGCAGGGTACAACTTACCAAGTAAGACAAAGTTTGTGTTACCAATCATGGATCTTGTTACTATTGTAATCAAAATGAAAAGCAGCCTAAGTATAATTTATAATTACATAAACAAGCTTACTTGGCAGATTTATAGTTTGGTCTCCAAGGAACAGGCGTCTTGCGATACTCCTCCTATACCAAGCTCTTGGAAATGCGAGAATTTCACTGAGGCGGCGCATATCATATTTAAAGGAAGCAGACCCTATATCACAAACAGCTGATACATAAATAAAGTTTGTTAGAACACATTTCCAAAACCTTTAATATGTTCACATGGTAGGTAATAATAGGACATGATATTACACAACTGAATTATAATTCTATTACAATTCATGAAATACCAAAATAAGTTACATAGTATGATTAGTAAGTGATAATGTGTTCCTTCCACAAATGACAAAAATAGCACATTCTGCACTGTTAGTTCCATTTTTAAGGTGAGGGCAAACTGGAATTCTATTATCAAGTGATGATATTGTGAAATTCTCAGAGAGGATCTAAAGATCGGTTCTAAAGAACAGCTTCCAGCTTTAACATAGAGCTCTTCTCAAATATGGGAAATGAATCATCAGGATGAGCTAGAATACAAACTTCCTCAAAAGTAGCTGCAAACCAAATAACTGTATGGCGAAAACTACTATATTCCTTTTAGACAGAAAGCGGCCACTTGTCAATCTGAAAGCACTCTCATGGCTGTCTCCCGGGGTTCTGCTCTGAGCACACTGCTGCTTTTGCTTCACGTGCCTTCTATTCCTCCACCATAGCTTCTGTTGCATTTACGTGCCAACATCTCCCAAACCTGAAGTATCTGTTTCAGTCTGAGCCCATATCCACACAGCCCATTAGCCAATTGCCTACCAGACCCTTTCACCTCAAGGTCGTATAGGCCATTTCCTTCTTTATTTTCTATCTAAGTTAATGACCTCACTGTCCCTTCAGTCACCTAAGCTAAAAGTTTGAGGCATCCCTGTCTCCTCTACTGCTCCTCATACAACTTGTCCTTAAGCTTGTGGATTCTCATATTTCTCTTGAAACCATTCCCTCTACTCTTTTTTTCCTATAACAACTCAGGCCCTCATCCCCTATTGCTTAGTCTGTTTCAACAGCTTCCTCAAGCATCTTTCCACTCCACCACCTCTTTTCATTCAGCCATCAACTCCCTTCCTAAAACATCAATCTGAAGCATCTTCCTTTTTCTGTTTTTTTAAATGTAAACAGATTATTTTATAATCCATATATAATTTTGGTTGTTTTTTGTGGTAAGAACACTTAACATGAAATCTACCAGCTACAGATTTTTAAACATACAATACAGTACTGTCATCTTTTGGGACAGTGTTGTCATATCATTTCTTAAAAATTCTAATGGCTTCTCCCCGCCCAAAGGATCAGAACCCTGTTCTTTAGCCTGGCCTATGAGTCCCCCCTACCCCAATCATGTCCTGGGCTATTTCACCAGCTTTACCTCTAGCCAACTCCTCTCTCCCTCTGGCCTCACCTACTGTGTACAACTAACTAAATGTTCAGTTATACCTACGCTTCAGCTTCAGTGAATCAAAGTATGATCCAAAAGCCTACTTTTTGACACTTTTGTACCATTAAATACCATGTTGCTATAGCCAAGGATATTCCTACATAATTTTGAAGATCTGACCCAACATCATCTCCTTTGTGAAGCTTTCTCTGATCACTCATATAAAGCCAGAATATGTTTCCTCCTCTCTAAGTAAACCTCCGTTATAGGATTTATCACACTGCACTGTAATTTGTCTACTCATAAGACCTTCCCTTATTCATGCCTGCACCTTCAAGCATCTAGCACAGTGCCTGGCACAAGTTCACTGTAAAATAAAGGCTCAACATATGTTTGCTGAATGACCAAACATATATTGTGTTGAGTGAGTTAAGTATACTTACTATATCTTTTCAGTTAATAATTTAAAAAATTTTCACTTGCATAGTACTCTGAATTCTTCAAAATGTTCTACATGCATTTAATTTTAAATACTCAAATCACAACGTAAAGAAAATGAGCAAGTGATCTGTCCATAGTTATGTAACTAGTTATAAAGCTGTCAACACATATGCACACAACTCAAGATCTAATGACACCAAGTAAACAATTTTCAACACTCATCTCTCCTTAGTGTTTTAAGAATTTCTAATTAAAAAATCAAACAAAAAATCAGAAATTTTACCAATTCATGGTAGAGAAGCGAAGAAGCAGTTTTCAGTGATTCAATTAGGCATATTTTGGCCCTTGGGTGATATTTCCATGTATTTATCTAGCAATCATATTTCTAACATTGATTACCTGGACTGAGATAATACTTGGCTGGACAGTTATTCTTCTCCTTTAAATCAATTTGTCACTGAATGCTTAATATTACTAAATGTATTTAATAATTAAACACGAAAAGGAGGCCCTTATTTAATTCTGGAAAAACAATATTTTAATTAAAAAACTATAAAATTGAATACCAGATATATTTATTAGTGTAGTGTCCATTTTGCTTGCAGACTTGCTTACAGACTGACTTTCAAAAAATGAGGCACCTCCAGAACGTCTTATCCGGGACAAACTCACTTTTACAAACTCGAGATTTATACTGAGTGAGTCTTTTCGACCAGTGACTGAAGTGGCTTCTTCATCCACATTCCCTTTAAAAAAAAAAAAAAACAACAAACCAAAAACACATGCGTATGAACACACACACACACATATATATGTATAAACACACACACAACTATCTAGTTACATGAAATTATCCAATAGGCTAGAATATGCTATCAAATAACATCACTTAAGTGAGTAAAAATTTAAACAGAATGACCTAATGAGCATTAGGCATTCCTAACAATAATTTCATAGGTTCAAGCCCATAAACATAATAGATGATTTTTACAGCATCTCTCCAGCAAAAATTAGGATGGACATGGAGTGTGTGTCTTTATTATTTGTCTAAATAAGTCAAGAGACATTCACTAATATCAACATCCTATGCATTTTTAGTGGTAAATCTGTACTTTAAAATGCCAGGGGAATTTAAGTTCACTAAATAACTAGTAATAATAGTCTCATTTTAAATTAACAAATGTGATGCACACCCTTTAAAAATTTACTATTTATAAAATATAATTTTTTTATACAAATAGACAATGATTTGATGAAACATTTAAAATGTAAGTAACATAAGTAACCTCATATCTGAAGCGACTGCACAGTGTATATCACTTATAAAATATTTGGAGTTTTAAAATTCTTATATAATTGATTTACCTACATTACTTATTTCATATTTCTACTTATTATGTAGAGACAGGATAGATATTATCAAGAAGAAAAATAAAGTTTCTGATCTCATTTTATATCCATTATTAAAGATAACATTTCTAAAAAGATCAAAGCTTGAAAAGATGCGATAAATTTGAAAAAGATGCAGACATGCTAAATATACCTAATCCTCCTGATCCAGGTGTAAGGCCAGAAACAGCAGTCTTTTGTTTCCCTGCTCCATATGGATGAAATACATAAAGTGAAAAGTCAGACATGCACGCAGTGAAGCTCAACCCAGATGAACTGCTGCTGGAACTGGTCAGATCTGACTGACTACTACTATGTCGACTTCTGCCAAGAGGGCTGCCTAATCCTGACAAACCTACAGGGAACACAAGAACACCAAAATATTTATAAGCCACAGAAAATTTAAAAAACTGTCACTAATATAGTCTCAAGAAACAAACATGACTTGAAAATAAAGTGAAAATAGTCAAACATTAACCGATCAATAGAGTTAAATCCTTGAAATTAAAATGAGGACTTAGATGTATTTTCCAGTTAATTCATAAACTAAGGCTGAATATTCTGCTCATCTTTGAAATAATTATTTATACATATGACTGGCCAACTCCATGGTTTCCTGTTTCTTTTCTCCTTTGCTCTACAGGAAGCAGGCTGTGGAAGAGGTACAAAACAGCTGGGTTTTAAGCAATGGAGAAGAATGAACTGTAAAAAACCCAAACCATATAGCTGGAGTCCACATTTCCCAGAAACAGTGGAAACGGAGTAAGGTACACAAATAGAGAAAGTTAAGGATCTCCTTCTCTTGGGCAGCTACGTGCCCTCACTGGCAACATCTACCATGGGTGGACAGACTAATTCCAAATATGCTTTAAACATAAAAAAATATGAGACTGTCTGAATGGAGCTTTATATGATTTGCCAGTGATTCTAAAATACGTATCTCCAGACCAGACTTCTTTTGGATTCATATATTGGATTCATATATTGCATACCTGACATCCCACTAGAATGGATCACAGACATGTGATCACTGACATGGTAAGACAAAGCTTACCATGTCCAAAACTGAACTGATCTTTTCCCCTAATCTGCTTTTCTTCCAGTATTTCCCATCTCTATAAGTAACACTTCCTGGGAGCTATCTGTCATCCTTCCCACTTCTAACTTCCGATCATGCAACTTATCACCATAGCATTTCTATGTCTAACAACATATACCAAGTATGTCCATTTTCCTCCATCTTACTATTGCTATTCTAGCCTAAACAATGATCAATTCTGGGCTGCTGAAATGGCCAACTTCTCTCCCTGCTTCCTTCCACTCTTGTTCTCCTCCAAGCAACTGCCACACTGCAGCTGGACTAGTGTTCTAGAAGTGTGAATGATAATCACGTCCACTTCCCTGCTTAACCTCTCAGGTGGCTCCCCGGAATGATATGGCTCTTTCCTATCTATATAAATCTTGCTCATGCCAGTATACCCTTTGTTCGCCACGCTCCACTTATACTGGTTGTATTCTTTATATTTTTCAGTGTTGTCAAACTCTTTCCTACTTCATGAATTCTTGTATTCTGTACCTGGAGTGTTTATTCCCCCAACTCTCTGCTTGGCTAACTCATATTTAACCTACTTCATGTTTCCACTTAAAACATGTTTGTTTGCTTATTATCTGTTTCTCCAAATTCAATTTAAGTTCCATATTAGCAGGCACTATGTCTGTTAGCTAAGTTCACTACAGTATATCCAACCCCTAGTACTGACCCAGAACTCAGTAAAGTTCAATAAATATCCTTTAAAAGAATGGATATTGTCATAACCTACATTTCTTATACATTTATTCTCATCATCATTCCTTCTTTCATGCTTTATGATGATAGAATAAGGGGTGCTGTTTCATTCTTTAATTTTCTAAAATAAATGTGGACATTAAAAATAGCTGCTCATTTTATTTTCCTCTCATTATATATTTCTAGCATAGTACATATACACTGCTATAATAATTTGTGTTAATAATTTGTGATATTTTGTCATTAAGAAAAAAGTGAATATCCCAACAGAGAAATGGGCATGGGCATATTTATCCCCCTCTGTCAAACAGCCAATAAAGTAACAATATAGATTAAAATAATAAAATCCCGTTTTAGTCAATCATATTAACAATGATGGAAAATAAATTTAAAGCAAAGTGTTGGGAAGAGTACAGTGAACTTGGCGTTCAGATACGTTGTGGTGAAGATGCAGAAATCTTTATAGTCTTACTAGAGAGTAAAATATATCAAACACCTTAAAATGTTTGCACTCTCTGACTTAGGAATTCCACTTTTAAGAACTAATCCTATGGATGTTTAAAAATATTTATATACAGAGATACTCATCTCAATATTATTCACAAAATAAAAACCAAAGAGCCCAGGGAGTTTCAAATATATGATCAAAATGATGTTATATCATACAGTCATTAAAGTTATTTTAGAGATAAATACTTAATAATTTGGGAAAACCTATATTTAAAATTTCTGAAAGTTACATAGCAGAAGAGACCATATTTCAGTCTTTCCTGGGAAAAAGATATCTTCACAAAAATGCTAGAGAGTAGGTAGGAACTGATAAAGGGATATTATTATTTTCATTTTTGATACTTTTCTGTTTTCTTTATGTTCTGTAATAAACAATGAGTTAATTTTATAATCAAAAAATATGTTTTCAAAAACCAGCACTACCGCTCCAACATGTTGTTGACTACAATACAATTCCAGCAGCAATATTTAGGAGCTAAGTGTAAGACAGTGGGCTATGGCATTAGCAAAAATCTTATTTGTAAAATATCGACTTTTTGTTGTGAAAATGTTCAGAGATTTACACAGCAAAGCAAATGTTTTGCTTTAGCCATTTCTCCACATTGCGGAATATCCCCTGGGGGCAGAATCACCCCCCCACTGCTTGAAAACACTGAACATTAGTTCTCTCATCAATTTTCATTCATTCTAGTCTCTCTTTTAAAAAATGGCCAAGAAAATCTTTATTTTTTGCATTTGTGATCTCTAAATGATTTTTAGGGCAGAAATGACACAGTAATACAGTGAAGTGTGACTATCTCATCAGGAAATCATCCGTTCTGCTTTAAAAACTAAACCATTCATGAAACAAACATTTGAGGTAGGTAACAAAATTTACCATTAAAAAGTCTTTTTATACACACACACAATGTGATATACTTTTAATTCAGTGTGATAAGAAATCCTTGCAAGATAATACTACATCTCTTATTTACCATTTGCAACACTGATTACTTGTAATATAAAAATATAGCATAAAATCGAACACTCAGAAGTACTTGAACACATTATCATTCATACCTCATAGTGCATGTAATGCGTACGTGAAACCAACAATAAAATGCTATCCCACTGCCATTCCTTTGTAATAAAATACACTCAAAACTTTGATCTACTATAGATTTTTTTCTACAAGTACTCTAATTCTCAAATATTCTCCTTTTCCAAACTTATTTATTTGGCAATATATATTACTGTTAAAATAATATTTGGCTTTATGCCAATTGAATAAAAGAATGTTTCCACACCTGGTATTCCAGTTTTGCTTGCAGAGGTCTTTGTTCCACTCTGAGGAGCATTACCTCCAGGGGATAAAGTCTCTGTAGGATACGTAGCCCCTAAAGTCTCCAGCTCTCCTCGGTTTGAAGAAAACACCAAGTCCAGGGATGGCAGCTTTAGCATGCATTCTACTCTTGACACCGGTAAACAGCTAAACTTGATCTGTGAGGGCTAAAAAGTGCAGAAAGCCAAAAAAAAAGTTTCTAGGAGCTAGATGATTAAAAATTTTCCCACTGGACTCCAAAAATTACATTCAGTTTCCATTTCAGTCTACATATACCAAATTTATTATTTGACACTTAAAAGAATTTTGTCTTACTTAAAAGAATTTTGTCTTTAGTGTGTCCTACCTTTTTCAAACAAACACACGATACATTAACCAAAGTATGTTAACAAAACGGTATCATTTAAAAAAATCTAAATATTTGAGGAACTATCTCTAAACAGTAAATATGTAGACATTTAGATAATTCAGAACATTAAAGATGTTTACGTTCATATTGTTCATAATCAAGTATTTTAAAGGAAATGATTTCCTTTTATACTAAAATTTTAAAAGGCTATTGCATTAATAACTGAAGTTTTACAAGCTCTCAAAGCCCTCACTCATTACATGTTTTCATCAGATCTTCAAAAAAGCTTGTGCAAAAACTCCAGAAGATCAGACTGAAGTTCTTTTGGCCAAATTGCTATTGTAGAAATTAATCTGAACAGATGATCATTAGCGTTTCTTTTGTCTTTTTTTTCTTTTTTTGCGGTATGTGGGCCTCTTACTGTTGTGGCCTCTCCCATTGCGGAGCACAGGCTCCGGACGCGCAGGCTCAGCGGCCATGGCTCACGGGCCCAGCCGCTCCACGGCATGTGGGATCTTCCCGGACCGGGGCACGAACCCACATCCCCTGCATCGGCAGGCAGACTCTCAACCACTGCGCCACCAGGGAGCCCCAACAGCGTTATTTTTTAATTAAGGTAGGTACACTGTTTTTTTAGATATAATACTATTGCACACTTAATAAACTACCGTACAGTGTAAACATAACTTTTATATGCACTGAGGAATCAAAAACTTCATGTAACTTGCTTCACTGCAATATTTGCTTTATTGCAGTGGTGGTTTGGAACTGAACCCACAATATCTCTCAGGTATGCCTATACTCCTAAGGCCTACAGATAGGACTGAATTTTAGAATAAAATACTAAATATATATTATATAACTCTTAGAAAAATCTAACAAAGGTACTATTGTGACTTTGTATCTCAATTTCACTTTATATCTGCCCCCAAATGACCATAATGACAAGAAATATAGGTGCCATCATAAAAAATGGCATAGAGTGCTGAAAAAGTTTTAACTTACATATTTTTACATTTGCCACAAAAGTATGAGATCTCAATTTTGAAAACTCAAAGATATGAACCTCCTCAGCAGACAAGTAAATACACACATAAAGTTGTACAAATACTTCCCAAAGGTTCACACAACCTCTAAGCCATCATAGACATACTCAAGGTCCATGAAGCTTAAGAAAACGTTAAAGGGTAGTAATATTGTAAATGTTCAAATAAACTTAAGAAAAAAATTTTCTTTAAAACAGAAAGGAATAAATGAAGTATATCACCTGAACTCGTACATAAACCACAACATCTACAGGGAAGGAAGAGTAAGCAGATGTTGAAGATGATACTAGTGATGTTGTTGATTCTTCCATAGGATCTGGTATTTCAAAATGTCCCATATCTTCATCTTGTGAGCTGATAGCTGTTAAAATATTTAGTTTTAAGTGCACTCTTAGGGCAAGGGCAAACTATTTATTAAAAGATCTTTTTCTCTTATGCTAGTACTGAGATCAGGGGTATGAACACAGAGAAAACACTGGCGCTGTAGCCCATCATTCTATACATCTTTCCCTATTCAAACCTCTTACTCATTCCTCCAAACTCTGATTCCCTGCTGCTATACCAAACAACGAACAAAGAAAAAAGTAATTATGCCTTTGCCCTCAAGGAGTTTCCAGTCCAAGAGACACGCTAACCTAGGACCTAAAAATGTTAATTTTGTCACTAGCTGTGGCCGTGGAAGAGTCGTAAAACCCCACCAGGACTAGATGGTCTCTCAAGTTCTTCTTCAGTTCTATAATTCCTTTACATTTATCACTGAATCTATAATAGCATTAAGAAATCCTTCTAAGTAATAGGACCCCAAAGTACATGTGATGGGCAAATAAGTATATAAAGAGGACACTCACTTGTATAGTTCCTTTCAACTGGTGTAATTGGGATAGTTTCCAGAGCCTTTTCCAGAAAGTCTAATAGGCAGGGACTAATAACCATTTCTTCTGGCAATGACTGAAGTGCTACCCAGGCATATAACTTGGCTGTTTTTACTCCTCCACTTCCTTTTCCTTTGGCTAGAACATTTAAGGGTGTGAAGTGAATTTAACAGTTTCCATAAAACATACAATAATTTTGTGAGAAATGAGAATTATATGACAGTTTAATCACAGGAAGCACCTTTTATTTAAAACCATACAAGAATGCAATAAAAATAGGTTGAAAGAAATCATAAATTATTGTTAGAATACAAAGATAATAAATGATGTACATAAAAGTACAACAGTTATTCCTATTTGCTCTAGGTAACAAATTTTGGTTCAATTTTTCAAGGTTATACTTTGCTAACTCTCTCATTAGTATTATTTTAGCATTTAATCTCTCATTTAGTATTATTTTATCCACTTGAGGAGTAAGATGTAGACAACTTTGACTAATGATATTCTGTGGCAAGTTGAGGAAAAACATCATTGTTTTTAGGTTTTCCTGTGTCCTTGCTGTTCTTACCTTGTATGCATTTATAATGCCTCCTTACATGGGCTGCATCTCTCTTTCCTTCTACCTGACTAAATATTTCCACGTCAGTAGAATGATTATAATAGCTAACTAATATTTAGCTAACTTTGGCTTAGGTTTCCAACTCCAGCATGTATTAGCTTGTAAAAGTAGGAAAGAAATGCAACTTCTGTGAGCTTTAAATTTCATATATAAAATGGGGACAATATTGATAATATCTGCCTTGCACTTAATGGACATACATGTGTCTTGTCAATTTAAAAGTGATCTAGGGACTTCCCCAGTGGTCCACTGGTAAAGAATCTGCCTTCCAACGTAGGGGATATGGCTTCAATCCCTGGTCAGGGAACTAAGATCCCACATGCTGTGGGGCAACTAAGCCCACACACTGCAACTACTGAGCCCGTGTGCCACAACTACAGAGCACATGCACTCTGGAGCCCACGCGCCACAACTAGAGACAAGCCCATGCCTTGCAACGAAAGATCCCGTGTGCCACAACTAAGACCCAAGGCAGAGAGCAGAAGCAAGAAGAACTACAATCCTGCAGCCTGTGGAACAAAAACCACATTCACAGAAAGACAGACAAGATGAAAAGGCAGAGGGCTATGTACCAGATGAAGGAACAAGACAAAACCCCAGAAAAACAACTAAATGAAGTGGAGACAGGCAACCTTCCAGAAAAAGAATTCAGAATAATGATGGTGAAGATGATCCAGGACCTCAGAAAAAGAATGGAGGCAAAGATCGAGAAGATGCAAGAGATGTTTAAAAAAGACCTAGAAGAATTAAAGAACAAACAAACAGAGATGAACAATACAACAACTGAAATGAAAACTACACTAGAAGGAATCAATAGCAGAATAACTGAGGCAGAAGAACAGATAAGTGACCTGGAAGACAGAATGGTGGCATTCACTGCGGCAGAACAGAACAAAGAAAAAAGAATGAAAAGAAATGAAGACAGCCTAAGAGACCTCTGGGACAACATTAAACCCAACACCATTCACATTACAGGGGTCCCAGAAGGAGAAGAGAGAGAGAAAGGACCCGAGAAAATATGTGAAGAGATTATGGTCGAAAACTTCCCTGACATGGGAAAGGAAATAGTCACCCAAGTCCAGGAAGCGCAGAGAGTCCATACAGGATAAACCCAAGGAGAAACACGTCGAGACACATAGTAATCAAATTGGCAAAAATTAAAGACAAAGAAAAATTATTAAAAGCAGCAAGGGAAAAACAATAAATAACATACAAGGGAACTCCCATAAGGTTAACAGCTGATTTCTCAGCAGAAGCTCTACAAGCCAGAAGGGAGTAGCATGATATGCTTAAAGTGATTAAACGGAAAAACCTAAAACCAAGATTACTCTACCCGGCAAGGATCTCATTCAGATTCCATGGAGAAATCAAAAGCTTTACAGACAAGCAAAAGCTAAGAGAATTCAGCACCACCAAACTAGCTCTACAACAAATGCTAAAGGAACTTCTCTAAGTGGGAAACAAAAGAGAAGGACGGACCTACAAAAACAAACCCAAAACAATTAAAAAATGGTAATAGGAACATACATATCAATAATTACCCTAAACCTGAATGGATAAAATGCTCCAGCCAAAAGACACAGGCTTGCTGAATGGATACAAAAACAAGACCCATATATATGCTGTCTACAAGAGACCCACTTCAGACCTAGGGACACATTCAGACGGAAAGTGAGGGGATGGAAAAACATATTCCATGCAAATGGAAATCAAAAGAAAGCTGGAGCAGCAATACTCATATCGGATAAAATAGACTTTAAAATAAAGAATGTTACAAGAGACAAGGAAGGACACTACATAATGATCAGGGTATCAATCCAAGAAGAAGATATAACAATTATTTATGCACCCAACATAGGAGCACCTCAATACATAAGGCAACTGATAACAGCTATAAAAGAGGAAATCGACAGTAACACAATAATAGTGGGGGACTTTAACACCTCACTTACACCAATGGACAGATCATCCAAACAGAAAATTAATAAGGAAACCCAAGCTTTAAATGACATGATAGACCAGATAGATTTAATTGATATTTATAGGACATTCCATCCAAAAACAGCAGATTACACTTTCTTCTCAAATGTGCATGGAACATTCTCCAAGATAGATCACATCTTGGGACACAAATCAAGCCTCAGTAAATTTAAGAAAATTAAAATCATATCAAGCATCTTTTCTGACCACAACGCTATGAGAGTAGAAATGAATTACAGGGAAAAAAAATGTAAAAAACACAAACACATGGAGGCTAAACAATATGTTACTAAATAACCAAGAGATCACTGAAGAAATCAAAGAGGAAATCAAAAAATACCTAGAGATAAATGACAATGAAAACACGATGATCCAAAACCTATGGGATGCAGCAAAAGCAGTTCTAAGAGGGAAGTTTATAGGAATACAAGCCTACCTCAAGAAACAAGAAAAATCTCAAACAGTCTAACCTTACACCTAAAGGAACTAGAGAAAGAAGAACAAACAAAACCCAAACTTAGCAGAAGGAAAGAAATCATAAAGATCAGAGCAGAAATAAATGAAATAGAAACAATTAAAACAATAGCAAAGATCAATAAAACTGAAAGCTGGTTATTTGAGAAGATAAAATTGATAAACCATTAGCAACATTCATCAAGAAAAAGAGGGAGAGGACTCAAATCAATAAAATTAGAAATGAAAAAGAAGTTACAACAGACACTGCAACAGACACAAAGCATCCTAAGAGACTACTACAAGCAACTCTATGCCAATAAAATGGACAACCTGGAAGAAATGGACAAATTCTTAGAAAGGTATAACCTTCCAAGACTGAACCAGGAAGAAACAGAAAATATGAACAGACCGATCACAAGTAATGAAATTGAAACTGTGATTAAAAGTCTTCCAACAAACAAAAGTCCAGGACCAGATGGCTTCACAGGTGAATTCTATCAAACATTTAGAGAAGAGCTAACACCCATCCTTCTCAAACTCTTCCAAAAAATTGCAGAGGAAGCAATACTCCCAAACTCATTGTATGAGGCCACCATCACCCTGATACCAAAACCAGCCAAAATAAAGAAGACCCAACACAGCCAAACATAAATTAAAAAATATATAAAAGTGATCTAAAAATGTTAGTCATTATTTCACGATTACTGGCTACTTTAAAAGATTTATCAAGTTCCATCTCTCAAATAAAGATTTTTCAAATAATTCTTGTCCAGTCCAATATTCCCTTTTTTGGATATTCTATTATATATATATAAGGTATTATTCACATGGTATAGTAGCCAGATTCCAAGATAACTTCCAATAGTCCTTTCCTCCTGGTATTCACGCCCTTGTGTAGTTCCCTCCCACACTGTATGATCAATTAGATATTGTGGAAGTGATGTTACATGACTTCTGAGACGAAGCCGTAAAAGATATTGCAGCTTCAGCCATGTTCTCTTTTGAATCACTCCTTTTGAGGGAATGTCAGCTGCCATGTCCTGAGAACACTCAGGGACCCCAGTGGAGAGACCCATGTGGGGAGAAACTAAAGCACCAACTTGCCAGCCATGTGAATGGGATACAATGGAAGCAGACTTCCAGACCCAGTCAGGCATTTGGATGACTGCAGCCCTAGCCAACATCCTGACTGTAGCTTCATAAAAGACTGTGAAGTTAGATTCACCCTGCCAAACTGCTCCTGAATTTCTGATCCACAGAAGGTGTGTTTGAGATTTTCAGCCACTAAATTTGGGATAATTTGTTATGCAATAATAGATAATTAATAAATGTGGTTAAGTCCAGTGTACTCTGTCTTAAATGTATAACTTTGATGTTTCCATCTAGATCATAAGCTCCCAGATATAACTTTGATGTTTCCATCTAGATCATAAGCTCCCAGATTTGAACTATATTAAGACTTTTCTAAATATATATAGATCTAAAAAATTAAGTAAACTTTAAGTATATAAGTTTATTTTAACAACTGATATTCTAAGGTAATATCAGTTTGAGAACTAGGCAAAAGTAGTTGGCCAACACTTCCACATGTGAACTTTGTACAGTTGTTACTGATAAGTCTAAGTCCTTTCTTCTTAAACGTGAATTTGAAAGAAAGTCTCAAAAGAGCAAGTAGGTGATGACTAAAACTTAATTTATGAAAAAAATTTAAAAAGTATATTTTCCGTAAATACCTGAGGGAATAGGCGGGGGCTGGGGGGGAAGTAAGGTGTGAGTCTTGCTCTGGGCAGTGCAAGGTAAAGGAGGAGGAGAAGATGTCGCGCTATCTTTCACACCGTACAGCTTGGACTCTTTAGACAGTGTTCTTGGCAAGGAAGATCCTCTGGAGGCATTAGGTGATTCGGTCTTTAGAGTCTTGGAATTATAATGCAACTGTATTGAAACAAATAAACTTTCAAAATTAAAATTATGCAGATGAGGGAAACCAAGAAATGTACAAAAATGTAGCAGAAAGAACACTGGTTCAGGAGCCAGAAGATTTTACGAGTTAGCTTTGTGATCCCGGCAAGTTCCTGATTAGTTTTATCTCATTTTTAAAGTTAAAAAGCGTCATCCCAGATAATATTTTAAGTTCTTTCTAGCTTAACATCCTAGCTTAATAATTCTAGAATCTAAAAGAGTTGCAATAGGCAAGGTTTAGCAAATACATTGTGAATATCAATGTTTAAAAAAGAAAATTAACTTCTTCTGTCAAAATTTCGTGGAAAAAGGGGCAACCTGCAGTTTAGAAGGTCTCATGTTCAGAATATGGCTATATTAGAGAAAAACTTCAGAAGGCCTCATTTTAATATAATTGGTAAAGGAAGAATATATATGATAGAAAATAAACATGGCTACTAATAATCTAATCCCTAATCCTAGACATTTAGGTTTTTACCTTTACATCAACTCCAGGAATGTAAAATACTGTTGTTTCTAAGTCACTAGGCTTTGTTTGTAGAGATGATGGCACTTTCTTGCCAGTCATTAAATGCGTGGTGGAAGCATAATTAGTTTGAAACTTCTTCTTTTTTGAAGGAGAATCTTGATCTAAACTCCTGGAACTTCTGTCATAACTCCTATAAATAGAAAAATGTTTTATCTTTTTGAAAGACATTTATTTCCTTTTATTTTGTTTAAAAGCAAACTTTTATTTATATAGTAAGTGAAATGTAATCCTTCATTAATAAGGTTGAAAAAGTGAAGCTCATCAGCGTCTCTAGTGAAACCGGTTAATCCTTGCATGGATGAGGTTTATGTTGTATGTTCCACAACTACACAAGGCAGTTATTCTTTCCCGAGATCACAACTGTTTCACATGAACACATAAGGTTGAACCAAATGAAACCGCCCTTTACATAGGTAAATATAGCTGAGTACCAGCAATTTAGTTTGGTTTACTGCGGTTCAACCAAAAATAAATTAACAGTCGTTCTTTTTATCACCACTATTACATTTGTAAGAATTTAACTGTTTAGAGTGCCTTTTTATCTTCTCATTTTATAAAAGGCTTCATTAGACAAAGAGACATTTAAAAATCTTTTATTATAGAAAATTTCGAACATACAGAAAGTAAATGGAACAGCAGAATGAACTCCCATGGGTCCATCTCCCAGCTTCAGCATTTGTCAGCATTCTGCCTACTTGTTTTATCTACATTTCCACCCACTCCTTACTCATTCACTCAATTATTAATATTACTGTTTTCCTATAATTCTTTTTTAGATTAGGAAGGAAAAGCAAAACAAATTCAAAGAACAAAATAATCTAACCCTACGCCTGTTTATACCACTATTTCTTCAATGATGGAAACAAATGGTAAAGCTGCAGTTATAGCCTGAACAACATTCCAGTTTACTGAGGTCTCTTTGTGCAGCTGTTTCCCAATCTTTCTTATTTCTTTATGTCATCAAACTTTCAATAACAAGATATCTTTAAGTATTGTACTGTTCTTTGAAACAGAAATGTGCACAATGATGACAGAGACTGAGAAATTCATGCTTATTTAAAGAATTCCAAGGATATAACTATTTTAATTAACAAATTTGCTAGAATCTAAATCAGACGTCCATTTCTAATCACCAGAAAATATTATACACTTGTTTAAAGAAAACAGTATGTTATACAAATAAGCACTCAAACATGCTAATTATAATAAAATATACTCTTTAAGTCTGCATTTTGGGATGTGGTGGGAAATGTTTGTTACGATTAATGATATATAAATAGTAGTTCTAACAAATGAAGTTACTTGTACACCTTTCTGACCAATATCTTACCTTCTCAAGCTTATATCATCATGTTCTTGTAGAAGGGTGGTTGGGTGGAGCACACATTTTCCACTATCAATTTCAACTCGTATATCAAGTTCAAAGTCAATATTTCTCTCTGTAGCTGTGCCACTAAGACTTCTGTTGGCCGGGGCTGTTGGCCAGCGTTCTGTAAATAGCTGATGAACAGCAGCAAAGCCTGTTGCTTTTTTACGAGATGTATGTCTAGAGAAAGAACAACTGGTGATTACATTGTAGTAAACTGGGAAGAGTTTTCAACAAACTATTTTCCAACATGTTATGTGAGCAGTAGTCTGTAAATAAATTTCACTATTTTATAAATTCACACAAATTACCCAACCGGCTCCTACTAATTGAAGGTTTCCTTAAGTTTAATGGAGTCACATTTTATTCAACAACTATGTACTGAGTAACTGTCATGTGTCAGGCAATGTTCTCAGTGCTCAGGACACAGGCACAAGCACTGATATTAAGGAGTCTGAATATCAGCGTATGACCTACATTCTACAACTTGGAGGAGATTTCATTTTTGCAAATTGTAAAATTTTAAATGCTACTTTCTAGATTTTATTAAAAGACATAAAGACAGGGAAAGAAAAAAATAATGCCATATGGAGCTAAATTATATTAGTAAACCATGGATACGTCTCCTAGTCTCACTCTGGGTAGGCACGTTAAGTTTTTTTTTTTTCTGTAAAAATTAACAGTTATATAATGCTTTAAGCTCAGTTCTAGATTCTAAAATACTGCCTAAGGATCTTAAAGCTACTCACGAGGGTTTCCTGTAAATATAGAACCTTTCCCTCTCATGGTCTTCATCCTTTTCATCCTTCTCGGAATCTTCACTGGTAGAAGACAAACTGTCATCCCGTCGGCCCTCCTCAGGTTGGAAAGAAATGCCTGGTGAAAGGCCTCCTGGAGTTTTGGGAGAACTGAACACGGAATATGATCCTTCACTATTTGAGGAGTAATGGGATGGACCTTCAATGGTTACTGACAAAAGGTCCAGTTCTGTCTCCTCTGGAAACTGAATGTAAAGAGAAAAAATATGAATCAGGTTCACATTATAAACCTCTTTTCCCTTAAAAGAAAAAGAAAAAGAAAAAATATACATTTAAGCGTCTAAAATTTCTCTCAAAATTGAATTTCCTCACTCTGAACTGAAAGATCAGCTTTACAAACATATGAAATGGTACACCAAAGAAGGAAGCAGAAGTTCAAACCACAGAAAGTCATACCACTGACTCACTAAAAATTAGAGTGAAATTTTACTTTCTATAAGCATATATCATCATGTTAATTAGTACAGCATGGGTTAATCATGCTGTGGAGACAAAAGAAACAATGTATGTGATTAACTTTAAATTAGAAGGGCAAGAGAGCAATTAATGATGGAAGAGGATGCAAGTGTCAGTACAGAATGTACTCCGTGCTTCCAGAATACTTTCTGTGGATACATCTTTTTAAAATGGGCCCCTACTGAGCTGAAGAAAGATGTGTAAATAGTTATATAATTAAATAGCAATCAAGCAAACTTAAGAATTCTGTATTTTAAGGCAAATACTTTGTATAATAAATACAATGTCACTCACTGAGGATTGTATCAGGAGACCACTGCATTTAAGTAGGTCAAAAAAAACCCAAAAAACAAACTTCTATGACCTTATTTTGATTCCCAGTTTTGAGATTTGCTCACATATCCTTTGAGGGAATGTGATAAGCCTTTGTAAAGTGTAATGTGCAAGGTACATTGATATTACTACAAGATACATAGTGAAATCCTATAATCAAAATTTCAAACATTTGCAGAATCTAGATTTTCTTCACTTTTTAAAAAATAACATATCATTTAGTAAGTAAGTCAGATTTTATCAGAAAATCTTCAACTTTTAAAGCTGTGGTAAGAGTTTATGTAGATAAATAGCCCTTTGTTTATATTTATTTTCTATTTAACCATGCCTTAATGATCTGTTCTGTAATTCATGATTTTTATACACTATTTTTTATAAACAGAATATACTGCTATTTAAAAATTGGACTTGAATCATTCAAATATTAATGCCTTTAAGAATAACTCAGTCATTTCACAGTATATACATATATCAAATAATTATGTTGTATACTTGAAAATAATGTTATATGTCAATTATCTCGATTTTAAAAATACAGGAAAAAAAGTCAATTAGTAGAATCCATTCAATTCACTGTAAAGGACAGTATTTCCAAGTTCATTTTTAGAAAAAAGGACATGTCTGTCAAGCTCACTCTATTACAACCTAATAGTTCTAAAACAAAATTCGGCTTGACTAAATTCAGTGTAACTACGGGATATATATTGAGACTATCTTAAAAGAGTGGGCGATGGGAAACAAATGTGGAATAAGTTCCAATTTTTAAATGTAACTTGACAGAAAATTTCTAGACAATGATTTATATACCTACTATACAGATACAATTTTAAAATTAAATTTTACTTATATTTAGGGAAAATATGTAGCTTATAAAGGTGTTAACTCAACTTATAAGTGATTGTGTAGCACATTTTCCACACTGTTTTGAACATAATTTTTAATAGACTGCTTTTATACATGCTTTTTTTATACTAGTGACTGAAAATAAATAACACTCGATTAATTTGTTGTTCTGTTGATTCTAGTTTGAATTAGGTAACTAATCTTTTCTTAAAGAAAAGATTCATTTTGCGTTTGAGTGTAGGGAAAAAGAGATTCACTTCGGGATTAGCAAATAACTGTAACAGTTTTTGGTTTATGATTTTGTTGAGTTAATCTGGTGTGCTGATTTAGTCCTTCTTTAATTTTGGAGATTAAATAATTACTATTAAATTATAAGTGAGTATAGAAGTAAAATATATTCATGAAAAAGCTTAGAAAATATAAATGATGAAAAAGAATTGAAACAATCTTAAACCTTTATGTAAAATATCTTCAAGGTCTGAGTTTAGTATGAAATGAGAGGAAGACATTTTGAAAGCAGATTTTCAGAGTGGTTACTTAGTTTGAAAGCAAAATTTATGTTGTTCTTAAAAAGTACCTGAAAATACCCTTCCCCAGGACAGCTGGACTGTGGTGTACTTCCCCATACCGTTTTTTTCAACTTAATTAAAATAATAAGAAAATTTATAAAAATTAATGAAAAATAAAAAAACAATGATTTAAAAGTAAACAAAAAACAACAAACATTTTAACATTAATTTTAACATGCTATAAAATTAGAATACAACTTTGACGCTGACCTTTTTTACTACTAGTTTCTGATATTATCTCTATATATTCTGAACAAAAATACATAAACAATAAAATACATTAAGTAAAAACATTCCACATTTACATTTGTGTAAAATACCCAGTTTAATGCAGAGTCAAACTTGAAAGAAAAATTATTCAACAAAATGTTTCTACCTACAAGCAGTATGGAGTCTTTATTCTACATGCAAAACACTAACACCTGCGGCATGGCTCTTCAATAGTGCTCTGCTATTTGGCAACGTACAGACACCTCAACCATCACAATCCACACTTTCACTGTAAGTAGGAACTACTATTTCTAAACTGCGTAACTACTATAATTTTGTAATTACTAAAAATTATTTAGCACTGTGTATCTCTAACAAATAGTATCTCTCTTACTGTATCTTGGATATTGAAAGTGACTCTGGGTCCAGGAGATGCTGCATCCACCCGGATTTCTGGGAGCTCCTCAGTTTCACCTACTCGAGAACTATAATAAAATATAAAGTTATAAAACATTAATATTCGTGTTCAAAAAAAACCCCTGGACTTTATAAAAGTCTGATTAATGACATTAACACTTTATTTCTAAATATTTACCTTATCCAAGGATTGAACTTTTGGTATTCCATTTCTTAACCTTTAGCATCTCATAAAAAAAAAGTTCATTGCTTTAACACAAGATTTCCTAAAAGTAAGCCTTATGAAAAAGAATTTATACTTACTTTATAGTGTTCATTTACTAGTAAAACTATATTTTTCTTCAATAATAAGTAAAATTTCCATTTTTCATGTTAAATGTGTGTATAATCACACTTTTTCTAAAATGACAAATTTAGAGCTACTAACATGCAAATATTCATTTCTTTGGATAGTCTATAAGTTTACGCATAAACTTGTCTAAATAGCAGTGTACTTCATTACTAAAAAGCACACAATGACTTTTATAATATAAAAGTAGAGTATAAATGAGATAGAGGGATTCCTCAAACTTCTTAGTTTGACAGTATCCACTATTACTAGTTTTACTAATAAGGTCCATTTGCTACCTTAATTTTGTAATTTCCCCAATTAGAACACAATAAATAAGTAGTGACCTTTGGCAAAAGAGTCAGCAATTTTATTACTTGTTTCATTGGTTGAAATATATTACCTTGCCCTTTCCATTCGCTTAAGAGGTGGTCTTCCAGAAGCTGAAATGGTTTTTGATCGGCTGTAACTTGGTTTGTAACCCAAACCCCACTTATCCTTTAGGGAAGCAGCCTAATGAAAGGGGATAGAAAAAGGGTGATTTTAGTCAGTTGTTTACTGTTGTAATATCTGACTTCAGGTAAAATGTTCTGCTATTAAAGAAGTTATCTTGTCTCCCCCAGGTCAATAACAAGTTATCTTAAATTGTGACTTTAAATGTCACTTAACAACACAGATGGATCAAAGTGCAGCAGGAATCAACTACTCTTAGTCCTAATGTCAATTAGGAAGGCTGTACAAGGAAAATAGGAGCCACCAGCTCGTTTGAGTTGGGAGCAGGGATGAGGGGTACAGAAATAAGGGGAGAAATAAGGAAACAATAAGAAAAGAAAGAAAATGAGAATTAAAAGGAAACATTCTGGGAGAAACGGGAGGGGAGGGGGGAGAAGAGGCGATCAGGGAAGAGGGGGAGGGGGAGGGAGGGAGCGACCACTAATCATCCCGAGTACCACCCAAGGGTACCCCTCCTGACAGAACTCTTTATTACAGAAAAGGAAAGGAAGTGGTGACTGGAACATCCTCCTTGTCACCAAATCCCTCTTCTTCAAATTTGTAGTTTGGGGGGGCTAGATAGTAAAAAGATTCTAATACAATGGAGACTTAGAAAGCAAGAGGACTAAAAGGGAATTGAGGGGGAAATACCAAATGAGAAAAATGTTAAGAACACAGATTTAATTTCAGTAATTTTCCTAATCCTCTCTACCTAGTTTTATTTTTAACAGTTAATTGCCAAGTCTAAACTAGCTTATAAACAGTATGGCAAGCAATATTTTCATTATGTTGCATGACTGTGAGGAACATAGTGGCAAAAAATTTAAACACAGAGTTATGCATTACAGAGCATCACTATCCATTTAGTACTATCAGAAGCCAGTGATGAATAAAATTGAATTTTATTCCTAATTTAAATAAATAATTTAGAACACTATTCAAATGAGGTCTAGGACTTTGGTGGTGACCAAGGAAAGAAAGTTCAAGCCGATGAACTCTGGATCCCTGCAATCTTTCCACATTTTCTCTAACCTCAACAGCTCTGATTTAACCAGTTTTTATGTATTGGGGTGACACCCCAAAACCATATTCTGGTTAAAAAAAACTGGAGGGTTTTGCTGACTATATTTTTAAAAGTTAGTTTTTCTACTAACAAGACCACCTTGACCCAAAGCAACCTACCTCCATTTGAATAAGTTTTAGAATTATTTTCTACTCTATTTTTCTAGTACATCTATCTATATATTTATTTCGAGCGTTCAGCAATTGGACTAAATCCCAGAATGTGGTAGATAGTAAGGTCAAAGATAAACAACTTGTCCTTTAAGAGACTCAAATACTAGTAAGGGCAACTAAATATGCAAATAATAAAGGTAAGAATAAAGTGCTGACAGTATGTAGTGGCTAAGAGTAAAATCTTCTGTGGAAAATGGGAGGGGTAGAATGGACATCTCAAAAAATTTCACATTTGAATTAGAGACAAAAAAGAAAGTATGACTTCATGAAAGGCAGACAGAACACAGTGGCTAAGGGCATAAACTGTAGAATTCCACTGTTTGGGTTTGAATCTTGGCTCCACTGGAATTACTGACTGTATAACCTTGGTCAAATTGCTTGACCTCTCTGTGCCTCAGTTTCCTCATCTTTAAAATGGGGAAAATAATATAAGCTACCACATAGGGTTGTTGTAAAGATTTAATGGGTTATTGAATGTAAAGTGCTTTAAACAGTGCCTGGTACATAGTAGACATGAGATACACAAATCAAGTGTTATCACTAGCAATGGAGGAAGAAAGAGAACAACGTAAGTATCATCATAAAATTTCATAAAGTGATAAAATGTTTACATAGTCTACTTTAATAAAATTCTCCTTAAATGTTTACTCACTCGCATACTGGACCTCCGTAATTTTTTACGAACATCTCTTCTAATATCATTCACAGCAACAGATTCTAATTGTTGATAACGTTGAATTTCCTGGTTTATGGTTCCTTCACTTGCACCTAGTTTTCTGGATAAAAAACAAATATGGCAGTTAGTGTAATGAGGTAACAAAGTAAGAGTGATTTTTACTTGCTCCTTTTAAAATTCTCTATCAGAATATCAAAGATTATGTATGGACAGGCCAAAATCCTGTATAAACTTAATACTCATATCTGGCAAACTGTAAAAAAAAAAAAAAAAACTTTCTCTAATGTTTTAGGAAATGGTTCTTATCCATTTCTACATCAAGAGTCTCTGTGATAATCTCAGGAAAGCTATGGAACCACTTAGCAGAATAGATAGTATGTAATAGTATGTAACAGATAGTATGTAATATTTTACATATAATTTAAGCCTCAGGTAAGATTTTAGGGGAGGAAGTATATTTTGCTTCAAGTCAGTTTTCCCCTGATAACAAAACTCAAACTGTAATGTAAGTCAACAGGAAAACGTGAATCACTGTATCATAACTGATTTTACAGACAAGTTTTTAGCAAATACCTTTCACTGTACAATGTATACATTTCTGTAAAATCCTCGAATGCAAAAAAACACAGATACAGGAGTACAAAGATTAGAAAAGATGAAGTATGTTTTCCACCTTTGGGGAAAACAAAAATTTCAGTTTGGCAAGAAGAATATTTAGTCTTACAGAGCAAGTATAACCTAGTCAGTACTATTTAGCAGGCTACAGATAAAGAAAAAAATGACTTCCGCCTACTCCCCCCTCTTGGCTCACCCTACCCTCACCTCAGTTCTAGTGAACTGCTAATACAGGCAAGCAAAAAGCATGAAGTTTGAATTCAGACAAACACAGGTTCAAATTCCAATTCTTTAATCTCTCCGAGCCAGTTTTCTCATCTATAAAGTTTGGATAATGCCATCTAATCTCATAGAAATGTTGTGAGGATTAAATTGAGATAACACGTCAGAATCACAATAGGTACTTAATAAATTCTAAATTTTCTTCCTCTCTCAAAAATTTGCATTCCAAAAATACTGTTAGCAAAACACTCATATTTACATACATATGTGAAGATACATGTGTATACACGTAGCGATGCATATATGTAACATAAAGTCAGTCATAAACTTCTCAGAAATGGGGAGCTGTGATGAGCACTAGACTAACATTTCTAACTTTATCACTAATGAATGTATGATCTCAGACAAATCACCAAACTTTTCTGGACCTTGGTGATCATTTATAAACTAAATGGGTTGTACTGGCCCCAATCCAGTTTCCGTCACATTTAAAATCTATTCTATTATTAGGGAATACTATACTAAATTAAAAATCATTATACATACTTAAGATCATCTATTACTTTGGCCTGTTCATTCAGTTCTCTGATATCCACTATACGCTTCATAATTTTTCTTCCTCTAAGTTCTCCTGGCTGGCTACAAGATGCTCCTTGTCTTCGATGATCTACAGCTTCCTGAAAAATCAAAAGCATGTCTGTCAGTAACACCCTCAGGTCACAAAGCAAATCTACCCTATCACAGAAATAACACCTTAAATCAAAGGAAGCATGCAAGAATCAAAGCCATCTATATTAAGTAAGATGATTGGAATTCTCCAGTGATTCAAACCCCTTCATTTTCATAAGGAATCCATTTAGTTGCTACCTACGTTTCCCCATGAGTGAGCTCTGCATGCTTTCAGATGGGACTGGCTAGACTGAGGGGAGGCCCACATCTCTGGGTTACACAGATACTCTGCAGGAACAGAATAGCGCTGATGTGGAGGCCTCAGGCCTAGGAGGTGATTTACAAGTCGTTGCCCAAAGGTGAGCTTGTGGCCATCTCCACTTACTGAACTTTCCTCTGAACTCTAAATGGTAAACAGTAATGTTAATTTTTAAAAAATTTCTTTCCAAGAACAAAACTATTTCATGATACAGTAGTTAAAAGATGTTTCAAAAAAATTTTTACGTTGATAATAGAATGAAATCAGAGAGAAACTTTCTTTTTAACTAATAAATAAGTTTAACTAATAACTAATCAATCTGATACTACAGAATATGTACAGTATAAATGGAAATACACATTTTTAAAATGTAAACTTTATTTTGTGTGGGTGTACTTTGCTTTTGACTTTCATTTTTGAACATCATTGAGATAATTCACATGCCATAAAATTGACCCATTTAAAATGTATAATGGTTTATAGTGGTTTTTAGTATAGTCACAAAGTTGTACAGCCATCATCAGAATCTATTTAGAACATTTTCACCGCCTCCCAAACAAAACCTCCTAACATTAGCAGTCTCTTCCCATCCCCTCTCCCAACCCCCTAAACTCTCCCAGTCCTAGGCAACCGCTGATCTACTTTCTGTCTCTACAGATCTGCTTGCACTTTGCTTTTACTGTTAACATGTTACCTGTAGGTTAAGGCACAAGTTGGTTGACAGCCGTTATGAAACAAGGAATTCAATTAAAAGACAATATTATGGAATTAAAAAAACAATATTATATAAACGTAGACACAGAGAACCACCACTCCCTTCCTTCCTCCACAATTAGCGACTACAGTAAATAACACTGACCTAATAATATCCCTTTCTCAGGGTAAAAGCCAGTCCTGAAAAAGTCTAACTGTGAGTTTACTTACAGTATGGATAGTGGGAGACATAGTGTCAACTTCATCTTCATCTGACAGGTCAGCTATGTTCACTGAATTTAGATCGGCAATGTCATCTGTGTCCTCCTCTCCTGTCAGTGTTGTAAGGGTATTGCCCAGAGCGTTAAGTCTTTTGCCAATGTTAGGATCCATGTGGACATCAATCCCACACATTTTCCACAATACATTGAGCGTCCAGGTTCCAGCACTACTACTTTCTGTTTAAATAAAGAAGTGACGTTTTTGGTTAAGTCTTGAGTATAGAAATTTAAATAATTCTACATTCAGGGAATAAAGTGGATGATGGCCCTGTGTAATAACTAATGTCTCTCACAGCTAGATCTGTCAGAAACATGAGACTATGGGATTGATTCCCCTATTGTATAGTGTGCACCTATTGTTTCTGTTTTCAGCACTCTTCTTTCCCCATGTGACCTATGAATTCCCTCCTCCCCTAGCCCCCTAGCTGATCTACCTTCCCATGACTATAGTAGGAGAACTGGCACAGCCCTCCCTCATTAGCCAGAATTAATTAGATGATTAGTCTGAGTAAGGGTCAAAGTTGGAAAGCTAAGAATCCTTCCCTGGACTTGAGAAAAGACCGGTCCTTCTCTAGTGACTGCGGGGTGGGGAATGAGGCTCATGAGCTGCTGGCAGCCATGTTTCCTGCCATGTTTCAGGAGGTCAGCAGTAAGCACAAATGAAGCAGCCGGAGAGAAGCAAAGACAAGAGCTGGAAAGAGCCCTGGTGACAGACAGCTGGGATCTTGTTTCCAGTAGTTCCTGAGGGCCCCCTGAATTGACCTGGTTCCTTCTCTTCACTGAGATAGCCATTCCTAAGTTTAACTGTGATCTGCGAATGTTCTTTTAACAAGTTCCCCCTTTTAGTTAAGCCAGTTTGAATATGTTGTTGTCACTTATAAACAAGACCCCTGACAAAGACTTTTATGTGACCTTCCTCCCAATATGTATGTTTACCTCAGTTATCACCTTTTCCTTCTAACATTACTGCTGGAAATCTCCTAACCTTTTCAGTTCTCTGTCAGTGGGGACTGCAGGCCTTGCTATTTTCTGAGACAGTTTACTTAGGATGAGCACTGAGACTAGGTTTCGGAGGACAGGAGGAATAGTAAGGAGGAAAGGAACTCTTGCTCATTTAATCAGCTTCTCCCCTCTCAACATTTTAAGCGCTCTTAAATAAACATCTCCATTTATCTTACCCTAGTTTTATACCAGTAGAAATAATAAAAATTTACACTATGCTGTCATCTTAGTTAAGACAGATTATTACTTCTATGGTTATCTCCTAACCAGTTTCCTAGATTTTTCTCCTCTCTAATCCTTGAAAGTGTCCCTTTGATACTGTCACATCTGCTTTCTTGCTCAAAAAAACTCAGTGGCTTTCTCACTGTCCACCAAATGAAGTCCAAATTCCTTAATTTGGGATTTAAGATTTTTCTCATCTTATTTTCACATAACTCTATTCCAGCCAATTTGGACAACTCTAACTAGACACTGTGTTCTGACATCATGGCAGGTATTATTCTCTCCGCCTGAATTTTCTCTATTCATATTTTCCAGTTTTTGCTTAAGAAACAATTTTATCCATCTTTCAAGTCCTTGTTTAAATGCTTTTTCTTCCGTAAAGCTTTCTCTCATTCCAGTATCCTTTGAAATTTAGAAATTTTATCTCCCTCCTGTAAATTTCATTAGCAATTGGAATTTTATATATTTTTTGAACTTATCACTTATTGCAGTTTAGTTATGCTGCAGAGCTGTAACCACCTTATTAGAATTTAAACTTATATGGCATAGAAAGTATATCTTATTCATCTTTGTCTTTCCCAAAACATTGTCGTGTATCTTGTACACTGATGGTGTCTAATTAATTGTTAGGTAAATAAAAATATGCTAATATGATTGCAAAATAGTTTTTAAAAATTAGGGAATACCAGAATGAGTTTAGTTAAAAGAGCCTCTAATATAAAGGCAGGAAAAATGGATAAAAAAAGCAGAATTCTACCAGATATATATAGCAAAAGTAATACCAAAGGTGAACTTACCAGCAGCTGCTTGTCCTGTAGTCCTGGAACATACTTCATAGGTACCATCTGGAACTACACCTGCACAAAAATCACCCCCAAAATAAGTTTCAATAAAATTATGCTTGTGGTTAAATATTACACTGCAATTTTTCTTCCAAAAATGATTACCTAAACAGGATTACTAGCCTCTCTAGGTTTCAGTTTCTTTTTTTAAAATTTAATTTATTAATTAATTTATTTTACACAGCAGGTTCTTATTAGTTAACTATCTGATACATCTTAGTGTATTAGGTTTCAGTTTCTAATCTGGAGAATGAAAGGGCTACCTTAGATGACTTGTGGTATCTATTTCATATCTCACAATATTTTATTCTTATCGATTTTAAGAATTGAACTGCATATACCTGAAACTAATATATTGTAAATCAACCATACCTCAATAAAGAAAAAAAGATTTGACTCCAGTTTTATCTTTACATTCTGCATGTGATTTCCTTATCTGAGTGACAATACCTGGCCAACTCTGAAACTCTAGTTTCCAGATGCTATGACAATTTGTACCATCATGAGTGAATGGCGCTTTGAGAATGCAAATAATTTTAAAATGATTTTTTGATAACTAAGAACTGCCACATTAGGTCACAGACATGATTCATCAACCTTGTATTTTACTTTGACAAGGATCATTTTATGAGGGAAAAAAAAAGATTGCCTGCCATGATGTCAACCTCCTAAGGTCAGCCTCCTAAGGTCATGGACCTATCCCCAGAACATATCTAACTTTAACTTTGAAACATTTACTACTTCTTAGCTTTAATCAGATAATTTCAGCTTTTTTAAGAGGTTAATTAAATCAACAAAAGACATAACATCCTTGAAATAACTTTTAAACAAAGTAGAGCCTAAAGATAGAATTAAGACCCTTTCTCAGTAATCCTTAATGGAAACCAAATTTCAATCTAAACCTGACAGTATATATACCGTAAATAAAATGTCCTTTTGCAATTCATTCCATATTCTAAACTGGTATTCAAATGTTATGCAAATGTGAGTTGTAGAAATACTACAATTTAGGGACTTCCCTGGTGGTCCAGTGGTTAAGACTCCACGCTCCCAATGCAGGGGGCCTGGGTTTCATCCCTGGTCAGGGAACTAGATCCCGCATGCCACAACTAAGACCCGGTACAGCCAAATAAATAAATTAATTTTTTTAAAAAAAGGAAATACTACAATTTATTTTGGGAGAAAGGGACTATAAATGACAATTTCTATTATGTATTTTTTAAGATAGTGCCAATAACTTTAAAATCTAAATTATATTTTTGAACCATATTGTACTTGTGCCTCACATACAAATTATAAAAAAGAATTAGATCTTGTTTGGGGGTAAAAGATTGCCTAATTCACCTTTAATGTCATAGTTGTAAATCAGAGCAAAAAAACCCTAGACTACCCTTTCAAATCTTAAGACTGCTAGAATGAAAAGAAAAGCCTCTGAAATTGGAGTAATATAACTAAGGCCAAATGAAAGTAAGAAACAGTAAATTTAAAAAGGGTAGAAAACATCGGGGACTTCCAATCCCAAGAAGTGCTAGAGAATTTCTGAATATTAAGCTAAAAAAAAAGATTATATAAATTCATAGAATACAGAGGTATGATGAATTAATAAGGAACATTAAAATTCTTAGGAGTAGATCTGAATCCTGAAAGTGAGAAGTAGGAAACCAACTGGGCTCTTTCCCATTGTACCTGTCATCTCTGAGTTGGACCAACCAGAATCCAGGATGGCAGTATTCCTGCTGTGACAACCAAATGCTGCTTACCCAGGTGTTAGCAGAAAGCTTGGAATTTTTCAAACTTCTAACGGTTTAGTTTTTCTAAATGCATGTTAAAGAAAAGCGTCTAATCTTTACTATTTAAGTGGTCCATGGAACCCTTCCTATAGATTGTCCTTTCTAATTTTTATTGCACTTCCCCCCACTTAGAGGAAATTACATCACGCTTTTTTTTTTTTTTGGCCATGCCACTTGGCTTGCAGTCTTCGTTCCCCAACTAGGGATCAAACCTGGGCCCCGCCACTGAAAGCGCCAAGTCCTAACCACGGGACCACCAGGGAATTACCGACGCAGGGCCATCTTTTTTCTAGGGCATGTTTTTTTTTTTTTTAACATCTTTACTAGAGTATAATTGCTTTACAATGTTGTGTTAGTTTCTGCTGTATAACAAAGTAAATCAGCTATACATATACATATATCCCCATATCTCCTCCCTCTTGCGTCTCCCTCCCACCCTCCCTATCCCACCCCGCTAGGGTCACAAAGCACCGAGCTGATCTCCCTGTGCTATGCGGCTGCTTCCCACTAGCTATCTATTTTACATTTGGTAGTGTATGTATGCCCATGCCACTCTCTCACTTTGTCACAGCTTACCCTTCCCCCTCCCCGTGTCCTCAAGTCCGTTCTCTACATCTTTGTCTTTATTCCTGTCCTGCTCCTAGGTTCGTCAGAGTCCATATATATGTGTTAGCATACAGTATTTGTTTTTCTCTTTCTGACCTACTTCACCCTGTATGACAGACTCTAGGTCCATCCACCTCACTACAAATACCTCAATTTCATTTCTTTTAATGGCTAATATTCCACTGTATATATATGCCACATATTCTTTATCCATTCATCTGTCAGTGGACACTTAGGTTGCTTCCATGTCCTGGCTATTGTAAATAGAGCTACAATGAACATTGTGGTACATGACTCTTTTGGAATTACGGTTTTCTCAGGGTATATGCCCAGTAGTGGGATTGCTGGGTCATATGGTAGTTCTATTTTTAGTTTTTTAAGGAACTTCCATATTGTTCTCCATAGTGGCTGTATCAATTTACATTCCCACCAACAGTGAAAGAGGGTTCCCTTTTCTCCACACCCTCTCCAGCATTTATCGTTTGTAGATTTTTTGATGCTGGCCATTCTGAGTGGTGTGAGGTGATACCTCATTGTAGTTTTAATTTGCATTTCTCTAATGATTAGTGATGTTGAGCATCTGTTCATGTGTTTGTTGGCAATCGGTATATCTTCTTCGGAGAAATGTCTATTTAGGTCTTCTGCCCATTTTTGGATTGGGTTGTTTGTTTCTTTGATATTGAGCTGCATGAGCTGCTTGTAAATTTTGGAGATTAATCCTTTGTCAGTTGATTCGTTTGCAAATATTTTCTCCCATTCTGAGGGTTGTCTTTTCGTCTTGTTTATGCTTTCCTTTGCTGTGCAAAAGCTTTTAAGTTTCATTAGGCCCCATTTGTTTATTTTCGTTTTTATTTCCATTTCTCAAGGAGATGGGTCAAAAAGGATCTTGCTGTGATTTACGTCATGGAGTGTTCTGCCTATGTTTTCCTCTAAGAGTTTGATAGTGTCTGGCCTTCCATTTAGGTCTTTAATCCATTTTGAGTTTTTTTGTGTGTATGGTGTTAGAGAATGTTCTAATTTCATTCTTTTACATGTAGCTGTCCAGTTTTCTCAGCACCACTTATTGAAGAGGCTGTCTTTTCTCCACTGTATATTCTTGCCTCCTTTATCAAAGATAAGGTGACCATATGTGCATGGGTTTATCTCTGGGCTTTCTATCCTGTTCCATTGATCTACATTTCTGTTTCTGTAGGGCATGATTTTTAAATGATCTGTGAAAAAAAATCCTAAGGCATAATCCTACTTTTCCTTATTTCTCTGCCCTAAACTCAACTCTTTTTTTAAAAAAATTGTCAGTTATATCCAAGTATACTTACTCCTAATAAAAACTACACTAATAAAAACTACAAAATAGTAAACTAATTGGTGAATCTGTAATTTGGAATTCTTTTATGTCAGCAAAACAACTACTCTACTCATCTCGTTTGCCACTCTCCCAAAACACCAAACAATAAGCATGTTACAAAAACAAGTCATTTGATACCCTCCAAAGCCCCAAATAAATTATGATTATCGCAATTATCAGCATGTTAGTGTTCTACTTTGCTGGTATAATATCCATTGAGGTGCCGAGTTATTGTTTATATTTTTTAATATACGTTTTTGACTTTGAGTCAGAGGCATATTTCTTATGCATTTTCCCTTTGTTTAAACTGCTAAGGAAATGGTATCCTTCCTTGCTTCCAAATATATTCTATCCAGTATGACTATAATGATGGCAAAATGTCATCTTAATAAAAATCAATAGGTTTAAATTTATTTTAAGGAAAAAAACACACAAACAAAAGACAGTTATGGTGACTTTTTAAAACATATATAAGAACCATGTAAAATGATTACTTGTAAAAATTTCTGACAAAGGCTAATTTTGGTCTTTTGGGTATTAGGCATGAGTATTTTGATATCAAGTCTTCTTAATAACCTGAAGTATTTCAAAGAAATCCTAGTATTTTACCTATGAATTATCTAAATGCAAAGCATTCAAAACCAAAAACTTTTACCTAAAATTTTAGCCAATATTACATGCTAAAACTTCAATTTTTGATATAAAAACACTGGAAAGTTCTCCCAATACTCAAAGAAAACCCAGAACTGGAAAGAAGATTTTCTTCCAGTGAAGAGAGGAAAAAACTGCTAAATAATGGCATACCACCTTCTGAAAAGTAATTAATTTTGTTTTACAGATTAGCTCAGGAATTTTAGTCCACAACCTTTAGTTCTTCAAATATAATTTTTCTTCATTATTAAGATTAATGATAACACAACATTGTAAAGCAACTATACGCCAATAAAAATTAATCAAAAATAGATTAATGATGCTTTATCAACTCTGCTGTAATATTTAAAATAAAAATAAATCCCTGTACCTTCAAAATAGCATATAAACACAGCTTTAGTTATTCATAACCAGAGGAATAACTAAAGCTGTGTTTAATGGAGCATAATAGAATCAGAGGAATTCACACAAATTATACTCTGCAAACTACATATGTGGACATGTGGACTTATTTATGGCTGGAATCCCTGCTCCCGGTTATCCTGTATTATGTTATAGGATGAACTGGATCTTACACATTTATCACTTTGTTTCAAGATCCCCACAGAACAAAGACACTTTGCCTGGTCATTAATGAATCAATTACAGGAAAAATCAGGGAGTGAGCAAACGTTCAAATGTTGTACCATCAAAAAGAATACCTAGTTGGTTTACTTACCCAAACAACTGAAAGCTGCAGTTTTTCACAAATATGTTCTGATATGTTTAATTAGAAATAGCCTTTATGTCACAAAGTCCAATAACATTCCTCTATATGAACATCCTTCAGTTTTACTTATGAAGACACTGGGGTTACTTTTTAATTTTAAAAAATTCATAACCTCATACAGAAAATAAAAGACACTCACAGGCATTCATCACTAGGTCCCCACGAATTTCTGGTTTCCAGTCATCCCATGATGTCTCAAAGCCATCAGCAAAACGGATACAAAAGTTTTTGAAATGCCCTTTACTAACTAGAGATTCTGAAGAACAAGCAGTGATGAGAGTACTTTCAATGGTCAGTACTAAAGCAGAACCAGTGTCAAGGTCTCCAGTGTGATTAGACTGCAAAATATATTAAAGAAATGAGACAAAAGGTGACAACTTTTAAAATTTGGAAACCTCACAGGATTCATAAGATCAAACATCTAGAAAGGGTCAACCCTAGAGAGCTTCATTAAAAAGCAGTTCAGAAAGATGCCTACTTTTAAAATTAAACTGCTCATGTGAAACGCATTGCCATGTGCATTTTTTTAAACTAAACTTGCGAAAGGCTAAATATCTGTTCTTTTCATCTCAAGCCTTTTAGTTTGTGGGGAACATTTTCATTTTGACAACCATCCCTGGTGTGTAAGGCCTTCCTGAGCTCTGTCCATCATGCCATTAAAATATTATCATTTTTCAACTCCTGAAGCACAAACATACCACGTTGCCAATCCTCAACTCAGAGTTTTTCTTAACACTGTTTTGCCAGACAAAATACTTAAAGATAAATTCATTCAACAACTGGTTACAGGCTAAGATAAATTATAACAGTAAAATGTAGACCTCTGTGTTTGTTATAACTGTAACTTCTTAGCCTAACAGGGGGTTCATAGCCTTTTCCCTCACACACATGTGCATGCAGATATGTATTCCTGAGAACTGGTCCTAAATCACAAAGAGTACATTTTTGCTTTATCCAGTACACATAACTTGGAAGTTTTGTTACCATTAAATATTATAGTTTAAAAGAATTTTGAAATTCCCTACCCTGTTTTAGATAAAGTTATTAAACATTATTATATAGCATCCTTAAATATCCTTTGTTTCTATTTTATTATCAAGTGTATGCCAAAGATGTCTTGGCTAAATACAAAACAAATAAAAAATTTTGAAAACTAAGCTGCTTATTTTCCAAGGTAAAAATTAAGATTTATTAGATGGGTGTCAATCTCATTACTATTATGAGGCATATCAGAATGCTTCAGAGAAAAGTCTCATGAAATTGATATTTAATACACTGTGGATAAATAATGGTTGAAGGAGTTTAATCTTAATTGCTATCTACTAAACTCAAATTATAAACTGTTATCCTGAAAAGCTTATTGTTATACTCTATACACATAAAAATGGTTTCTAGAAATGTCTGGCTCTTAATCTTGGACTGTGATTCGATTTTTTATACCTGTGCAGTATTTGTGATAGGCAGGCAAATTCCCAGATCATTCACAGTGAGCTGGAGGAAGAGAGTCCCAAACGCCTGGGCTGACGTTTGCTGGATACCAGGCAACATATCTACCACTTCCTTTGTAGCCATATGAATATCTTTATGTAAAGCCATTCGTTGTTCATTCCAATTGTCATAGGCAGCCTTATAATTCAGCCAAAACAGCACAGCTTTTGATAATTAAGACAGGGCAGAAGGAAAATTAAAATAAAAACTGTAAAGCTATATGGCAAGTAAACCTCTAGAGCTGCAAAATCCTGTTGATTAATAAAAATTACTCCCAGAAAATTGTAGCATTAGAATTTGAAAGGATCTAAGAGGATACAGTCAACTTGAGAAATGAAAAAAGCAGAAAGCAGGCGACTGCAAAGTGGCAAAAGAAGAAAATTCAGGTCCATTCATTCATTCAATGAATTAGTTGTGAAATGCCTACTATATATGCTAGGCATTGGCATGGAATAACAAACGAAAACACACATGGACCCTGACCATATACAGCTTTCTGTTACAACAGTTAAAAATTCTTGAAGGAGAGGTATGTAATATTGGGAGTATACATTAATAAAGTGTGATTTAGAGAGAGAAGTCAAAGACATTTGAGTTTGTAACAAGAATGAAACTTAAGGTAAACCATCATTTAATGCAGTATATACAAGGAGGAGTCTAAAGAGAGAGAAAGATGAAGGGGCCAGAGAAGTAGAAGGAAAAGCAGGTGTTATGTCATGGACACAAAGAGTAGAAAGTACTTTAAGGAGTTGTTGAAAGTTTATCAAAAGTTGGTAAGATGAGAAATGAAAAAAAAAATGTGCACCAGATTTAGCAAAATAAAATGGTAAGGGCAGTTTTCTAACAAACTGATCTTACCACCAGCCAATGCCCACCACTGATTTAAATCTTTTATGGCTTCATAAATGGTTCTTCATTACTTCTAAAATACAATTCCTATTTGCCCAAGACACATTAATTAGATCCTATCTATCGTTCAGCCTTATTTCCCATTATTTTCTTTTATAAAAGTGGCTGCTGTATTTTCTTAGACCTCTGTGCTCATATATATTCATTCATGTTCTTTCTCACTTGGCAAATCTTTATTTAGTTCTTAACTACATGCCTGGGACTGTTCTAGGCCTTCAGATACAGAGGTAAATAGGACAAGCTTTCATTTCCTGTCTCCTTGGTGAACTCCTAACTCCAAGTTGAATCTGAAAATTTAGTTTCTCCTCTGAGAAGCACAGAGAAAGTGAGAGACACCCTCAGATATAAGGGGAAAAAAAAGAAGTGTGTGTGTGTGTGTGTGTGTGTGTTTATATATATATATATATATATATATATATATCTACTCTGTAGTCTACTTTATTCTCTTTCCCACTGAACTGAGAGCTCCTTGAGGGCAGAGATCCTGTTTTCCATATTTGTATTCCACTTCTAGACAGTAAACAATAAATGTTTATAGAATAAATGAATAAAGACAGTGCTAAGACAATTGGGTGCAATAGTTATCCAAGCCAAAAAATTTAAAATTCTGAATCAGACATTCCTATAGATCCATGTAAAAAGCAAATAACTTTAAAAAGTAAAGTAACTCCAAAAACTGATGGTAGGAAGCAAGAAATTTTTTTTGGATGCTCACATTTCAAATTTAAGAGACATTTAGCTGTCAAGCATTTAAACTGGTAAACTACAGATGATTTTTTCTAGCATTACCAAAACATTTCTAAATCTAACAAGACAGTATTGATAGACTTCATCTTACCTCTATCAAAGGCCACAGGCTGTGCATAAACAATTGGTCTATTCAGGGTAATAAGCACAGCTTCCCTATCTGAAGAACCACTGATTTCTTCTCGCAGGGCATTTCTTAACCCAATTCTAGTTTTAAAATAGGCAACCTGATGAAAATCAGAACCAGCTTCCTCATAAACCTAAAATAAAATTAAAAGCTCAATAAAATCAAATAATGGAAAATATTTTAATTTAAAAAATTAGAAGTTTTAACACCATTAATGGTATTGTTCACTAAAAGAACTACAGTACATTTTTCTCTATTTCATTTGTCAGTGATAAATTCCTGATACTCTGTACCATAAACACTTGAAATTAATATACAATATGGATGGGTATATAAGAAATAAATAGGAAGTCATACATAAAATTCATACAAAAGCCAGGATTAGGGCCATAGCCTCAATGGCAATGTATTAAATGTTTCAAGATAATCAGATCCTCTCTCCTCTCAAACTGTGTTTCTATTTGAAAAAATTACTGTTTTTCTAGAGATGACATGAAATTTTTGTTCATTTATTCCCCCACATAATCTTTAATATAGCCACTCAGTTTTGAAAAGTGACTGGTATTCTTTTAATCTTCAAACTAAAGAAGGAAAAAGGTTAAATCTACATAATAATTTTTAGAAAAAATAATAGTATAATTCCCTGATGAGCTGTGAAAGTTAATTTTTATACAACAGAATCTGATTTACTGTCGTATATATACACATTTTTTAAAAACTTTACATGTTTAATATTATAGCATGCAAAATTTGCCATTATCAAACAGGACAGCTAAGAAACTTAGTAACATTTTAAAGATTGACCAATGTTAGTACAAAGTGTTGAAATAAAAAATACTGTTTAACAAAATCAAGAGAAATTATAAACGAATATTTATGAAGATACTAGATTCAAGTTTCATGTGATTGCATTTGCACTGAACAATATACCACCAATATACTCAATGAAATACCAAGGTAAAATTATAAGGGCCTTCTTAAATGATTTTTTATTAGAATTTACAATCAGATTTTACGAACTTCAACTCAATACTTTTTTTTTTTTTTTTTTTGCGGTACGTGGGCCTCTCACTGTTGTGGCCTCTCCCGTTGCGGAGCACAGGCTCCGGACGCGCAGGCTCAGCGGCCATGGCTCACGGGCCCAGCCGCTCCGCGGCATGTGGGATCCTCCCGGACTGGGGCACGAACCCGTGTCCCCTGCATCGACAGGCGGACTCTCAACCACTGCGCCACCAGGGAAGCCCTAAACTCAATACTTTTTAAAGTATAGTAATACTTAAAGTAGTTTAAATTGATGTGCAAAGTTTGAAAGCCAGAGTTTTAATATCAACATATTCAGCACTCACCTGATGTTTAACAATTTGTCCTAATGCCAGATTTAAATCCACTTGGCATTTACCAAACAGTTTCAGATAGCTGCTACTTCCTGGTGAAGCTTTGGTTTGAAGTCGGTTTGAAAGTTCCAGTTCAATCAATCCAGTTTCAAATCTCACAGCTCTCATTGAGGGAGTTGTGGCCGTTACTTGAATGCCCTAGCAGATTATATGTTTGGAGGAAAAAAAGAATCTTAAATCAACAATGTACACAAATGAACACACAAATGAAATCTTTCAATATATGATAAATAAAACAGCCATTTTTTAAACACACATAGGATGCCTGATGAACTAATAAAACTGGCAACATCCTTTAATTTCTCATGTCAGTAGGAACTTTTTTAGCTATTAAATTTTATTCCAGTATTCTGTATTTAAAATATAGACTGTTCATGTGTTAAATACATTAATTACAAGTAAATAACTATTTGGTAAGAATGATTTTTATTTTTAAGAACACTAATATCGTAAATATTGGAAATAACGTTTCTATTAAGGTATTATTTTAACTGGACAACTGTAGAAAATATTTCTTACAGAGTAATTTATAACAGCAATAATTAGAAAAAAAGTCAAAAGGTTCATCTGAAGGAAGTAGTTAAATTGTTACAACTGTATAATATATAGCACAGCTGTTCAAAAAGATAAAGTGGATCTAAATGTTCTGACATGGAAAGGTATTCAAGGTTTTTAAAAATGCAGAAATATATACATATATAAAAATACAAATAGGAAAACGTCCTAAAGGATATTCAATTGTTAAAGCTTCTTCTATGCACGGACAGGGTTATACTTCAGTTTTACTTTCTATTTGGCATACTCATATATCATATGGATTTTCTACAAGCATACATTAATTAAGTAGAAAAATCCTTCTTAAAGAATCATTATTATATTATTATTTATGTTACCTTAAACTGCAAGTTCAGGGAATAGAGTAGAATTTTAGGCTTATCTCCATCTGCTGTTCCATCATGTTCATTCCAAAGAGGAATAGGTTGCTCCCCACCTGAAAGAGGTTAAATAATTGAAGGTTTGAGGCAATTTCTTTAAAAGGAAAATAGTAACTACTTTGTGTGCTTAAAAACACACACACACACAATATGTTCTTTTTCCTGATCATTAACTCAATCTTTAACAGGGAACTTTAGCCATGTCACATTTCACTGAGGCAGATATTATAAGAAGGGACAGTACTGCATATGTAGATATTTATTAAGAGCATTTTATAAGGACTAGAACTAAGATCCCACAAGCTGCACGGTGCAGCCAGAAAAAAAAAATTTTATAAGGACTAAATTAAGACATTATACCTATAATTACACCAAACATGATTATACACCTGAGAAAATATATTTGAGGGAAAAACAGTACAATGAAATAATTTCTTCAACCAAAAATGTGACCTTTGTCATTTATATTTGTGTGTCATAAACAAAAAAGAATGGAAGAAAAAATAAAGGTGGAGAAATAAAAAATAAGGTAATAATTAAGAGTGTGACAATAAACGTTTGGCCTATACATGAAAACAAAATGCGGGCAGAGGACCCTGGGGATAAAATTCCTATTAATAGACCATTTGTTGCCCAGGCACTGTGGCATTCAGGAAATAATGTTCTAGTATTTTAAAATCCAACTTCTATCTCCACTTCTCCTTTCCTTATTGTAAAAACTTTTCTGTATGCTTACCTTTCAAATATTCTATCTTAAAATGATTCATCTTTTTCTATGTATATTGAATTTAGCATCATCCCAGGGAGCAAATATAAGTGGGATGGGAAGTTTTTTCCTAGTAGGTAACCAATTAATGTAATTCATCACATCAACAGGCTAAAGAAGAAAAATCACATTATCATATTACAGGATGCAGAAAAAGCATTTGACAAAAACCAACACCTATTGATAGTAAAGATTCTCAGTAAACTAGGAGCAGAGAACTTCCTCAACTCAATAGAGAATATCTACAAAAAAACCTACAGCTAGTATGATCCTTAACAGTGAACAGCTCTTAGTTTCCTCACTAAGATAAGGTACAAACCAAGGATGTCCACTCTTACCACTTCTTTTCAACATCATACAAGAAGTCCTAGCTAATGCAATAAGACAAGAAAAGGGAAAAAAAAAGATATACAGATTGGGAAGGAAGAAATAAAACTGTCTCTGTTCACAAATGACCTGATCATCTATGTAGAAGTTCCTGGAACCAATAAGTGATTATAGCAAGACTGCAGGATACAAGGTTAATAATATACAAAGGTCAGTCACTTTCCTATATACCGGCAATAAACAGTGGAATGTGAAATTAAAAACACAATACTATTTACATTAGCACCACAAAAAATAAGATACTTAAGTGTAAATTAACAATATATATACAAGATCTACATGAGAAAACCTACAAAACTCTGATAATGTCAGTTCTTCCCAACTTGCTCTCTAGATTCAATGCAACCCCAGCCAAAATCCTACCAAGTTATTTTGTGGATATCGACAAACTCATTCTAAGGTGTACGTGAAGGGACAAAATACCAAGAATAGCCAATAAAATATTGAAGGAGAAGACCAAAACTAGAAGACTTAAACTACCTGACTTCAAGACTACAAGCTAATCAGGACAGTGTGGTACTGGTGAAATAACAGACAAAAAGATCCATGGAACAGAAGGGAGAGCCCAAAAATAGATCCACATAAATATAATCAACTAATCTTTGACAAATGAGCAAAGGCAATACAATTGAGCAAAAGCAATACAATGGAGCAAAGATACAGTCTTTTCAACATATGTTGCTAGAATACAAAAAAATACATGCAAAAAAATACATCTAGATATAGACCTTAAACCTGTCACAAAAATTAACTCATAATGGATCACAGGCCTAAAGGTAAAACACAAAACTACAAAAATCATATAAGATAACAAAGGAGAAAACCTTAATGACCTTCTGTATGACAATGACTTTTTGGATACAACACCAAAGGCATGATCCATGAAAGAAAGAATTGATAAATTAGACTTCTTAAACATTTTTTATTTTAATTTTAATTTTTTTTGGTCACACCACACAGAATGAGGGATCTTAGTCCCCCAATCAGGGATCAAACTTGCACCCCTTGCAGTGGAAGCATGGAGTCTTAACCACTAGACCACCAGGGAAGTCCCAAGCTAGACTTTATTAAAATTAAAAACTTCTGCTCTGAGAAGAGTGTCAAGAGAATAACAAGACAAGCCACAACTGGGAGAAAATATTTCCAAAAGATACATTTGTAAAGGACCATTATCCAAAATATGCAAAGAGCTCTTAAACTCTACAATAAGAAAACAACCTGATTAAAACTGGGCCAAACATTTTAATAAACACCTCACCAAAGAAGATATACAGATGGCAAATAAGCACATCTGAAGAGGTGCTTCACATCATGTAATCAGGGAAATGCAAATTAAAACCACAGTAAGATACCACTACACACCCATCAGAATATTCAAAACCTAGAACAGTGACAAACAACACAAAATGCTGGGGGGATGTGGAGTAAAAGGAACTTTCATTCATTTCTGGTGGGAATGCAAACTGGTACAGTCACTTTGGAAGACAGTTTGGCAGTTTCCTATAAAACTAAACATACTTTTATATGATCCATATGATCCAGCAACCTTGCACCTTGGCAGTTACCAAAAGGAGACGAAAACTTATGTCCACACAGAAACCTGCATATGGATGTTTATAGCACCTTAATTCATAATGGCCAAAACCTGGAAGCAACCAAGGGAGGAATAAATAGGCAAAGAACAGAGGATTTTTAGGGCAGTGGAACTACTCTTACTCTGTAGGATATTATAATGATGGATACACGTCATTATACATTTGTTCAAACCCACCGAATGTACAATGCCAAGAGTGAATCCTAATGTGAACTATGGGCTTTTGGTGATAATGGTGTGTCAATGTAGGTTTGTCAGTTGTAACAAACGTACCACTCTAATGGGGGACTTTGATAATGGGGGAGGCTATGCATGACTGAAGGCAGAGGGTATCTGGGAAATCTCTGTACCTTGCCCTCAATTTTGCCGTGAACCTAAAACTGCTCTAAAGAATAAAGTTGATTTTTAAAAAAGGCTATTTGTTTTGTTCATCTATCACTATCCTGAATATCTTTTACATAGTTTCAGAAAAAAAAATTTTTTAATTTAAAAGACAAGCTCTGCCTCTTACAAAATGTATTACATAATACTTTTAGTTTATAGAAATATCAGAGACACTATTAGTCACATTAACTCCACAGTTTTTACCTTGTTATGAATTAAATATAGACCTGGTCCAACTGTAAGAAGGTAACCTCACTATATATATATTTCTCATTACATATAAATGGCTATACATACTCAAAAATAGACCTCTTCTCTTTACTAAGTCAGTGCTTATCTACACCTTTCTGAAACCCAGGCAATCCATGGGCAATAAGATTATAAGAATTGATTCTTCAAAAAAGAATCTTCCTAACAAACTTGATGATGATTGTGAACATGAGTATTCCTATGCAATAGAAAATGTCCCAAAGCTAAATGTAACGTGAAGGAAAAGCATGAGGAAAAAGTTTAAGAAACAAATAAGGAAAATAATCATGAAGATTATGGGAGAGTAGGGAAGCAATATAGAGATGAGAATACTAAGAAATGTGGCCACAGGGATTCTAAGTATTCCCTCTCAATAATCTGTTACATTCTCTGGTTTCGAAAAAGATAAGGGAACATCTGTGCTCCATGAGGCCCTGGGCCAGCTGGATGATATGTGATTTACATTTCACCTATTTTCCTAGGGTTCATGCTGTCTCTACAGTCAGGAAGGAATGGTTCAGGGAGCAGATCTAGCCACTAAATGACTTTGGCATCATTATCTGATTTCTCTATTCTTCACAGTGATTAGCAAGTCTTCATGGTTAGAACATTAATTTCCAGTATTCTTTTCCAGTTCATTATTCATAGACATAGGGATACACTTTACTTATAACTCCTAACTGAATGTAATTCAAAGGTTAAGAAAAGCCTTTGTTTTTCATCAAAACCACTTTAACAGCTTACAGTACCAGACTAATACGAGGAACTCTATAATCCTAGCTTTTTACCGTAAGATACAAGATTAGTTCATGGAAACGTCTGTTTTTTAGTTATACATATTCAGCAATAGCAGTCCTGAAAATACTCTTTAAAACTCATAAAAATTTACCAACTTGAAATATTCTTTACTTTCACATTATAGACAATGTTCTAATGTGATATCAACCAGGTAAATGGGCCACATTAAAACTTCTATATGGTCTCCAAGTAGAGACACCTTCAGTGGCAGAAGGGGCGTCTGCTACATATTCATCCCTCCCTTAATGGTTTGTATTCAACCATTTTTAGAAAAATTCCAAGACTACCAATTGATCTGATTTTTATATTAACCTGTAAAATTCTATAGCTCTGCTAGGCTTCTTCAATGTGATCATTAAGTAGCTTCCTGACCTCAGATACAACCAGAACCAACCCATGAGAACCAGGAAAATCTCTTGCTCACACAGCTGCTACATAATTTAATTCCCTAATCCATGTTCTGTCCTCCTTCAGGGCCTTATCAAATACTGGTCCATAAGCTCTGCCTGAATCTTCTCTACTTCTCCTTTCTTGCCAAATGAGGCTTCACTTGTGAGGTTTTGAATGTGACTTCCTCTGTGAAGCCTTTTCTGATTCCTTAGACTACGTTAGTTTCTCCTTTGACACAGACATAGCACCTTCTTCTTGTCATTCAGAGAACTCATCACAATTATAATGTACTATCTAGATACTTAATAAATTTGTAAAATGAATGAATTTATCCATCAACATGGAGGAATCTCCTCTTGATGCCAATTTATAGATGAGGCTTAACTACTATTTTAACATGATTATATGCATACTGAAATATTCAGCCTCAAGAATGTTATACAGTCAACTTGTTTTCCACCCTAATGCCTCTTAATACTTTACCTTCAATTAATTGTTTAAATCAAACATATATTTCTGGTTAAAATATAAAATAGTGATTAAGAAGCTCACTTATAATCTGATCTTGAGGAATAGCAAAAATATAATAAGGATTGCTATAGACAATTTACCATGTGGCCAGCATACTGTCACCATCTGATACAGATTAAAATCGAAATCTTAACACTGATCTAAATTTTGTTCCCAAATGATTAAGATTAGTTTAGTTAACAGACACACACTAAGCTTTTTCTTTTTGGAAGGGAAGCATAAGGGACCTTTGTTTAATTTATAAATTGTAAATGCATATATTACATATGACAAAAGTAATAAGCAAAACAATCTGTAGGTGAGAAAGCCATAAAAGGAATACAGAGGGGCTTCCCTGGTGGCGCAGTGGTTGAGAGTCCGCCTGCCGATGCAGGAGACACGGGTTTGTGCTCCCATCTGGGAAGATCCCACATGCCACGGAGCGGCTGGGCCCATGAGCCGTGGCCGCCGAGCCTGCGCGTCCGGAGCCTGTGCTCCGCAATGGGAGAGGCCACAACAGTGAGAGGCCCATACCGCATACCGCAAAAAAAAAAAAAAAAGGAATGCAGAATTTTTAGGGAGTTACTCAACAATTTCATCTAAATGATAGGATCGATACTCATACCACTGGTACATGACCATCATATAGCCAATGAGAATAAAAACCTGCTGTATGTTCTGCACTATAAGTATCAAATCATCTTACCAGAAACTTTTTGTATTACTTCATTAACTTCCTTCATGAACACTTTCTGTACAAATACCAAGTGGTTTAGAAGATCAGTTGTGAGATTATGTTCGAAGGAACCAACCTGCCAAACAAAATAAGAATACTAGATTAACATACTGACTATATTAGTTTAAAATACATCTCACATAAGTCATGCCAAACTCTGAGGAAAAACAATTATCTACATGCTATTTGAAACGAAAATACTGAAGAAGGGTTAAAAATACTCAGATTCCGCAATACTCTACTGGCCTGACATTGTTATGAGCCATTCCCCCCATATTTTAAAATAACAGTAGCCAATAAGGTATGAGAAATCTTTTGAAAATGAATAAAAATTATACTCTATGTAACTTGCTGATTGCAAAATTGAAATTTTATGTAGAGTAATATTTATTTTTAATGACCACTGTTGTAGAGTTAGAAAGATGGACCAGTATAAGTGAAAGAAAATGTATTTACTCATTCAAATATTTATTGACCATCTGCATTAGGTGCTAACGATACAGCTGTGAATAAAAATAACAAAATTATGGCTCTCATGAAGCTACATTTGAGCAAATTAGCAAATCAGATATACTAAAGTCAGCTTTACTATAATACATGTCCCATGATTAGTATAAAGCCCAAAATTTCTGGCAAGAATTAGTTAATAAACAGATTAAATAGAAAGCCGGCCCTAACTGGAGTTGAGTTTTATATTAACGATGAATCGAAACATCCTTATGAGTAAGGCAAATACTTCAGCATTTGTCACTCTGATAGTGTCCATATTTTGATCAAAGTTAACAGCAAAAGAGATGTAGTAGTCTTTTCTTAGTCTAAGTTTCACTGGGCACTTTTATTTTATATATAGTAGTATCAAATGGGCAAAGATGATTTTCACGTGTGTCTATTTTAGGCCATCGTTAAATGGGCAACTCTCAGAGAGATGCAACTTTAGATTCTTCCAAATGTTTGTAATTAACTGCATTCTTAGTAAATCTGGGATGGTGTTCTGCCCCAATTACAAACTTTATACCTTTATAATAGCTAATATTAGTAAGGAACTATGCAATATACTGCATTTGATTTGTTTTATTTTCTGTCAAATGAATCATTAATAACAGTATTGCTAAACTACAGTCTGGAACACTTATTTTTCAGTGTAGAAAGCACAAATGAAATATGCTTTATAATCCACCGTTTAGTAAATAAATATTTGACTTCTAGCATCTTGGACACGAGAAGTTCTAGGACAAGCAGAGTCTAAAGAAGGTAAACCAGACTTAAATATATCCTACTTAGCTGTAATATTTCTAGAAAGACGCCAAAGAGCATTCTTATAGATCCTTTAGATTCTAGAGAATAAAATTTATAAAACAAAGAGTTGGCAAATTGGTTTTTGATAAGGTTGCAATTGTTTCTGACAAACTGACAAAGCAAGCTGAGGGACGAGCACACTGTGTGACTCCTACATCTCTCATTTGATAGTTGGGAGACATAGGGAAAGTTATTTAATCTCTCTAAATTTGATTTTCTACTATAACACATTAGGATGATAACAAATGGCCTACTTACCACAAATCAAATGAAAACATATCCAAATGCTTATTAAACTTGTGATAATTGTACAGATATAAAGGGAAAATATAATGATGGAATCATGTATGCTGGCTTTCAAATTCCCTTAGTAAAGAAACTAGTCTGTGAATCTGCTTGTAATTATTTTATCTCTGTATGACCTTTATATTGTTAATAAGTATGTATACCTGGATGAATCATGTAACCTCTCTAATGGCTCAGTTTCTTTACTTGTAAAATGAGAATAAAACATCTACCTCAAAGGATTGATTTAAGGATTGTACAAGTCAATGAATATGAAGCACCTGACAAATGTTAGATACGCTTAGCGTTTTTATAATCAAATGAATCATGAAAATATTGTAGAGATGCATGTGAAACCCAATATAATAAATATGAATTCAAAGATGATTAAAACAAGAAAAAAAAGCATGTTTAAATAAAACTATAAGGAGAGAGACACATACACATGTGTACGTAAACACACACACACACACCAAACAGAGTAAAAAATTCTGTAGGAATAAATGATTTGATGATTTTCTTTGATCACTACATACTTTGGTACAACTAAAATTTGAAGGCTCCTAAATTACAAAGAGTAAGAAAATTAAAAAGTGAACTTACTTCTGCCACACAACGTAGATAATTTCCCTGTAAATAGTACCCTTGTTTAGAAGGCAGTTCGTCTATACTCCACACCTGGTCTGAATAACTATCATGCTCTTCCATTATATATTTCCCTGACATAGTAACAGGAGGAAGGTTAAGACTGGCAGAAGGAGGAATGGTTGACATATCTGTGGCAGAAACTTTTGAAGTAAAACGCAATCTGTGATTTGGCAGCTCAAATGTGAATCTGGTCTGTGCACCTGTAAGAAATAAGGAAAGTTACTGTTTGTTGTTCAGGTGCTCATTCACTCATTCATTCCTTACTTTGTTCAACAAATGGTGTCTATAAAAAAAAGTATGCATTTTCCAAACCTATGTTGAAAGATATGAGAAGGATATTTTAAATTTGCTTATAAAATATTTCCCATCTTTAAATATATGTATGGTTACTATAAAGCATCAGCCAGTATTATTAAGCCAGCAAATATCATTTATTAAGCCTACTAGGTGCCCAGCATTGTGTTAGGTGCTAGAGAAACACCCGTAAATGTTCTCTTTATTTCACATAAGGTAGAAAAGAAACTGCCTTTATTATGAAAGAGTTAAAACAAGAGAAATTAAAGTGTAAAACAAAACAAAACAACAGCAATCCGCACAGTGTTTTATTCACAGAGAATAGTTAGCAGTTGATAACTTGCCTCTTGATCCTGACTCAGTATGGAAGGAAACAGTGAAATTGTCAAACCAACTAAATTATACTCAATGAAAACATTCGTCGAGTATAAAATTTTACAGAACATGTATCTTTGACCTTAACAATAATAATGGGACCATACTCCAAATAAGAATATGGTCTGAGTTTTAGTTTACTGTTGGTTCTAAACACTTAAATCAACAATTTGGCATGTAGTTGTTCAAACAATTATAAATACACAACCTGTACTATTTATTCAGGCTATATTTCTCCAACTATTTATTGAGGGCATTAAGGCGTAGCAGAAACTTTGTTAAAATCAAGATCTATTATTGCCTATTACATATACTGTCTAATGTATATGTGCATGTTCCTTTCCAACCAATCAAATCTACTGATACTGTTCTGTACATAAGCAATTCTCTCCACTCAAACATTAAACAGCCTATTTTGCCTACATTTAAAATTTATTATATATTCCTAGTATTCTCGATTGTGCCAGAAATAATTCTCTTTCTTCCACATACTAATTAAAGGTCACCTCCTATATGTCACATTCACTATAGTCACTCACTATACAGTAACGTTTATACTTGGAATGAGTTATCCATAAACAGAAACACGCTCTCTCACCAACTGGTGCAACCGTGAAAGGCCAGATAGGTCACAACTGCTCTGATCTCCTCTTACTCACCAGGCAGAGTCATTGACTATGGCTTGCAGGCTGCCCTCCACAGTAGCTACCACTACTATTACTACCACCAACATTACCAAATAAAAACACAGACTGAAGTAATACTAGGCCTCAGGTCATCCCTTATCACTAGTATAGCCTTTTTTTTTTCTACTGTTTTTGTCCCTTTCCTTTATTGCAAGGAGAATTATGGGTTGTTATCTGACTAGATATCTGACAATATGTTTTCTTTGCTCCTAAATATTCATATCTTCCTAGTTCCAAACTGACTATTTGGCTTTTGATCTGCTGCTTCTTTTGGCTCTTCTATTTCATGGATGCCCTGAATAAACAGACAAGAAGAGCCATTTAGCCCAATACCTGAAGGCCCAACACTTCTGACTGCAAAATATGGAAATTCACTTTAAAGTGCTTCTGTTTCTGATAAGAAAAGATGTTCAGAAAAATCCCTCTCAATAAAGAAAACCTAAAATGCTAGAGGGCAGAAATAAACACATACATACAAAAATACATACATGTATGTATGTATTCACATATATGTATATGTGTTTTTAAAATTATTAATGTAATTTATCATGTTAATAAAATAAAGGAGAAAAAATATTTTAATTTCAACAGATGCAGAAAAAAGTATCCAATAATAAGTATTTGCCGATCATTCATAGAAACTCTTAGCACACTAGGAATAAAAGTAACTTATCTTGACCTGATAAAAATAACCCAGCAAAAGCCTACAGCAAACATCATATTCACTGGTGAAATATTAATTCCCTTAAAAAATATGAGTAAAACAAGGATGCCAACAGTACTCCTTTTACTGAACTTGGTAGTAGAGACATAGTAAGATAAGAAAAATAAAAAGGCATAAAGACTGGAAAGGAAGAAACAAAAGTATTATTTGCACATGGTATGAATATCTACTTAGGAAACTCCACAGAATCTTATTAGCAATAATAAAAATAGCTTAATATGGTTGCTGAGTATAAGATTAACATCAAATGCATTTGTACATACCACCACTGGTTTAAAGTGCTATTTATAAAATATACCATTTGTAATAACAACAATAACATAAGGTGTCTAGGTATCTAAGTAAATAAACATATCTTGCAACAGATAAACAAAAACCTTAAGTTGAAAAATTTTAAACTTTATAGAAAAACATTGAAGAAGATCTAAAGAAACAGAGAAACAGACATATGCAGGAATAAGAAGGTTAAATACTATGTCAGTTCTCAAAATCAATACTTTTAGTTCTCCCCCAAGTAAATCTATAGATTCAACTCAATTTCTAAAATAATCCAAACAGGCTTTTTCAGGGAACTTGGCAAACTGATTCTAAAATGTATCTGAAGGAGCAAATAAACAAAAATAACCAGGACAACTTCTAAAAAAAGGAAAAGTCAAGTATCAGTATGACACTGGTGCAAACACGCCACTGAGGCACAATAGAGATCTCTGAAATAGACCCCCATATACATAAACACTTAACAGATGATAAAGTTGGATTATCTATCACTGAAAAAAAGAACAGATTAGTCAATAAATCATGCTGAGATAACTGGTTATGCATACTACTCCATACCAAACTAAAGAAAAAACCAGTCAATTCCTTACAGATTAGGAACTTAAATGTGAAAAGCAAAACTTCAAAATGTTTAACAGTAAATATGAGAGAATCTTCTCATGATCCTGGGAACAGAAGGACATAAAAATTTATATTTTTATGTCTTCTTCAAGACATAAAAATACACAATAAAACAAGAAAATATTAATTCAGTTACATTAAAATTAAGAGTATATGTTGATCAAAAGACCAAAAAGTGAAATAAGCCTCTGACTGGGTGACAATATATATTGAACATATAACATCAAAGGTTAAATATACAAAACATACAAAGAATTTCTGTGAACCAAGAAAAATACAAATGACTCAATGGTCAAATGGACAGAAAACAAACAAGAACCATCAACAGGTGTTTCATATAAGAAAACATATAAGGACCCCTTAACCATATTTAAAAATTCAGCTCCATTAATAACTACAGAAACATAAATTAAAGTACAATGAGATACCATTCCACATTTACCAGACAAGCAATAATTTTAAAGTCGATAATACCAAGTGTTGACAAAGATGCAGAACAGTGGGAACTCCAATCTAGTACTGATAGGAGGTTAAAAACTGGTGGACACAAACACTAAGGAAAACAGTTTTATATTTCCTAGTAAAGTTGAAGATGCATTTACCCTATAATCTAGCTGTATCACTCCTAAGTACATATCCTTGAGAAACTCTTGCACATAGGTACCAGAAGATGTGTATGAGAACAAATGTAATAGCAAAAAAATAGAATGAGGCAAAGGTCCATCAATAGCAGAATAGATAAATAAATTGTGATATAACCACTTAACGGACTACTATATTTCACTGAAAAATGAATGAACCAAAGATACATGGATGAATATAAATAAATCAAAGAAAATGAGCAACAAAAAAATTCCAAGTTAAAATATACATTAGTGGGACTGCACATGAATAAAGTTTAAAACAGGCTACAACAAAATTGGTCATTTATAAGTATATGTCTATGTAATAAAACTATAAAGAAAAGCAAAGGAATGGATAACACAAAATTCATGATAGTGATTATTAACCAAGCACTCATGGGGACTATTATCTGATAGTAATAATATTCATTGAAGGAGCCTTCAAAGTACTGGTAATGTTTTAATCCTTAGGATGTGTAATCGGTGGGTGAGTTTACAGTTCTATAAACTGTGTGAATGTAACTGATATACTTTTGTATACATGATACATTTCAGAATAAAAATACAACAGCAAAGTGCTTTTGGAGAGGATATATAAGGATCACAAAATCTTATAAAAGTAGCTATTTTGAAGAAGTCAAATAACCTCTGATTTAAGCTAAATGTACTCAACGTGAAAATAAACCAAGTTATTCAGGCTATAAGAACCTAACAATGTAGAAATGTATTCAACTTGTAGAAATGTATTCAACTTGTAGAAATGTATTCAATTCAAGTTTAAGTTGGAAATGGTTTCTAAAGAGTGGATAACTCTAAAGAGTTCAAATGAAAGCAGGGTCCATGCTGGTCATTCAAGGAAGTGTATTGCTATTTTTACTTGACTGAATGAAAAGCATCGTTAATGAAATTTAAAAGTGTTTTGATTAAAATTATTTAAATTTTCATAAAAAATCTATAAAACTAAATTTGTTTCACCAAAATATTACTAATTTCTTAAACCAGTCATAAATTTTAAGAATGAATTCAAACTTCAATGTTACCTGTCATTCCATGACTTCTCATTCTTCCCATCTTGTATTCTGCTTTCAGAGATGGTAAAAGTGCTGCTCCAATGGCTATACCATCTAACATGGTGCTGAATTTAAGGACAATAGGCTTCTTCTCTAAACCTTCTGGTAGCTGAGGAAATTCATTTGTTTCAATAGGAGTTTGATTAACACTTGTTGGGGTTTTTTCAGAAGGTAGGGGGGTTGCAATATCTTCTTTTACAGGCTGTGGGCTATAGAGCAAAACAAAAAAGTTTAAAAAAGACAATTAGAACAGCTACTAATAAAATTTTAATTGTATAAAAATAAAAATTGTATAAAATTGGTATTCTCAATGTAAAAGAGCAAAAATAAACTATGAACAGATGTTTTCTTTCTAATACCAGGTCATATTAAGACTTCCTCAGAACAGCCATTGAAAAATGATGATCTAGAAAAGTAAACAAGATGAAGTAATAACAATATAAACTGAACGTTACACTGCCAAGGCCATTCACACCATTAATGTGAAACTGGAGGTTTTCTGATTCCAAATTCCATGACTTAACCGTTGTGCACTCTACTGTTGATTGTTAATACTATTACTATTACTAGCACTATTAATAGTAATAACACCAACACCAACAACAGCAGTAATTATTTGAGTGCTTACTATGTGCCAGGTACTATTCTTATTGCTTTGTGTATTTCAGATAATTTATTTATCTCACAAAACCCTTTGATTAGGTACCATTATCTCCATTTTACAAATGAAGTATAGCGAGAAAGTGGTGAAATCAGTTTTGAACTCAGTCAGTCTGACTCTAGAGTCTTTTTGTTTTTAACTACTCCACTCCACTGCCAATACATTCTAATAAGGAAAAATTCCTTAGGGTATTTTATAACTAAGGCTCATGTACACATTCTGGATTCCATATTCCAGAGACAGGAGAAACATGTTTAAATTATTACTACTTAGTCAACCAGACATGAATTAATATTACATCAGAATTAAAGATCTAGATAGGACAACTGGAAAAATCACTGCTTTAAGACACTGTCAAAATACACACTAGTGTTTTTCTACCTTACAGGTTAGGAAAAAGGAAACATAACAAGACAAATTTTTACCTTTTACTTATATTTTTATTAGTTATTAATTAGCTATAACTTTGGAGACCAGGAAGAAAGCTTGGCAATGCAGACCCAGGGAATAAAGGTTACTGTGCAAAGGCCCCATTTACTGCCTTTTAAAATATTTAAATGGTATATTCAAATCCAGCCTTGAACCATGTACAATAATCTCACATAGAGGTCAGCACAAAACCACGCATGGGACATAAATGGCCACTGCAACTTTATAAATCTATGCACTCACAAATTTCAGTGAGTTCAAAGTAAAGAAATATTGCTACAATCCTAGAATTTGCCTTTTATTAGTAACACGTTATAATGTCCACTAATCTCTAGGATCTCTTAAGCTTTACTGACGCAATATGAATGACTCGCAATTGCATTTGTGACATAGTACTTTAATAATATCCAGAATACGATTCTCCCACAATCATGTTTAGCTACTTTTCACCTGCCCCACTATCCATAATAGTCACTACTTAGATGTAACCTTCTGTCTTCCTCCAAACTATTGTTAACACAGCAAAGAATGACATGAAATACTATATAGAATCACAGATCTTGAATAAATAACTTACACTGTAGAAGGTTGTCTGATGAGATCTGAGATCTGCTTAGATAGCTGGTGAGAACTTCGAACCATCATGCTGTGTAAGGTGGCAGGGTGCTGGGGAATGTTGATGCTGATAGCTCCTACTTTGAACACCGCGGCATTGTTAGTCTTCAACCCCCTCTGGGCACTGTAGAGGGCTTGGGACTTGGCAATACTACATTTCACTACAGTTCTATTAAAAGAGAAGGAGGATCATTAAAATATGGCCAAGTAAAGAGAAATTCTGAAAAAGTATATTGAGAGCAAGACAAATGTTTTTAAATCATTCAATGAAGTAAATTACAAGATTTTTCATGCATTTAAATCACACTAAAGAAATAATGTTTTCTAAACATATGGACATACATTTTATACTGTTTGTACTGAATATTATTCTGTTTAATAAAGAGTTTACAGAAGAATGTATGTATGTGCTTACATGGAAGAGAATACACTGACATATTACACATATACAACACACAAAATCCCATTTTGATTTTTTTCCCCATTCAGAACTCCGTTTTTCTTCAACATATTTTAGGCATCTGTACAACCACTAAGAAAATACAAACAGTGAAAATTAAAAGAAAAGAAACAAACACTCACTATACTTCTTAAAATCTAATCAGCCAAAGAAACTAACCTAACAATCATCCAATATATTAAAAGAAATCAATGAGAAGGAAGAAATTTAACTTGCATTTTCCATTTTTATTTTCAGTGAGTAGCAAAGAAATGATAGAAGTCCAATTCATAATGAGTAACTACTACTTAATTAAAAATTGGTAAGCTTTACTGGTACAGATATAAAATAGAAATACTGTCTTTCTTGATTTCTTGTTCTTTCTTTCCAATGCCTAGAACAGTGCTTTAAACATAGTAGACACTCACTGAATTTTGTGAAATGAATGAGCAGAAAGAAGTACAGCAGAAGAATGACTCAATACAACTGTGGAATTCCACAGATATCACGTGATAAATCATGTATGTAAAAGCCATGATGAAGCAGTCTTGACACACACAGTGGAAAGGTTCATGTCAATGAACTGCACCACTAAAGGCCCAGTAGTAAAAGGAAAGCTTTTAACATATATGTTATCTTTCAAATGAGCAAAGAATGCCTGACAACAGATTTAGCAAAACACACAAAATGCAAATTTCATATTAACTACATGTCAGTTCACACACATTTATCTCTACTTAGGCTACAGAGGATTCACCGAGAATTTATTTACAGTCTCAAGGACCTAAGGAATCATCCATTCATTACATTTAACTTCTATTAGAATAAACCTCGAGAAGCGTAACAGTGGTTCTATTAGAAGTTTTGATTATTTACAGATAGTGAAATCCAGGTATTATACAAAATTCAAAAATGATTACTAGAGAACTATATTTGCTTTCTTCTTCAAAGGAAACTATTTCTCAAAGACTATCACTGACTAGAAAAAGAAAAAAGTAATCTATGGAATTGTTCTAGCTAGCATGAATATAGATTCTAGGATGCTGACTAGTTACTGAATTTTGAATCTTAACTATTTTAATAAATAAAGCTACTATTTATCATCAATGAGATTCCATTTTAAATTCAATTTCATCATGAGCCAGAACACTCAGATGGTGCTAAAATGCAAAGGGCTTTCTAGTAGTGAACAGTATTCACCTACTGAATGAAACTAAGCATACATTTACAAAGAAGTCTTGTTATCATGACAGTCAAGAAATTCTACACCTGTCTTCCTATTTTACCTTTATAATCTATAGAAGTCTGCTTAAATATTACTTGTGATTATATAAGCACATACACAATCCTTGATTTTCAATTATACACCAAATGTCAGAATAGAGAGCTATGGGGCTGACTGCTCTCCTACTGTAGATCCTACTGTGGTATTTCCAGTGGAAATTTTGATGTTAAGGACTTCAGGGGCTCTGTGTTGCCCAACTCCAGAGGGCACCATCACACTGTAGGCTATGTAAATGATGCCCATGACTACAGTGTGAGTAATGTTCCTTGGAGCTAGACAACAGGATAGTCCTACACTGATCAAACTGAGACAGACACTGTAGAGGATGTCTGATTAACTCTTGTACATGTTAAAGATGTAAGGAGACCCAGAATGAGGAATTAAACAATTTACAAGCTGCCAGTATGAATTATCTATTCATAATTTCAGATTTATCTATTCATAATTATATATTCATATATTATCTATTTTAATTCTTAAAAGAGCTGTCACTTAATCTAGATCAAAAAACATGTAGCATATATAAGACTTTTACACAGGAAAGAAGTGGTCAAAGTCTTTTTAAAGAGAAGACTATAAAAACTTGTAGCATGCCAGGCATGCCTCATATATGTAAAAAGTTCACGGCAAGTGACCAAGAAGCTCGGCTCAAGAACTCATTGGCAGTGGTGGGAGGGCAGATCCACTGTGAGCCTGTTATAACCACCACAGTGCCTAATCAGGCAAGGACTTTTCCGCATCTTCTTTTTCTTCCCGTGTCCAGGCCACAGGGCCTTTAAAGTAGGCCAGCCATCCTTGTAGTGCCGGTTGAGACTTTGAGGATTTACTTTGGGGCCTCATTATCGCTACTCTATCTCCACCCCTACCCCACCTCCTTGATCTTGCAGGCCCAGACTTTAAAGGCAGGAAAAGGAGGTAAACTAATTTATGTACCCTGACCCATGCTGCCTGCCTCAGTTCAGTTTTGCCTGGAAATCTTTACAATGTGGACAGAGAGTGTTGGGATCACGTGTAATTCAGTTAACTATTAAAAATCATTGGAGCTTTCTTTCCCATTTGGCAATTGTACCTTACGTGTTAACTCTCTCAGCAGGAAGGCCTAAAAAAGGAGGGAGTGGTCCTATAAGTGGTATTATGACAGGAACTACCTCTCACTTGCTTACTGTTCCATCTCTGAAACCTAACACAGTGTGCAGGCCATAATATGCAACCTAATAACCTAATTAGTTGAGTGGATAAAGATGTGATCTTCAGCCATTAAATAGCATCCTCTCTAAAGTCATACAGTATTGATTTTTTTTTTATTATACATCCAGAGAACTCAGTGATAAAAAAGAGAGAAACAATAAATCTTCTCCAGCTACTACAACTACTAAAGTGGAATTAGCTATTTTTTTATACCTGTTGTTATTAATGATGATATTAATATGGAAGAGTGGCTTCCAAAAATAATCAATTTTCTAATTTAATATTAGTGCATTTATTCTTTTTTAGTACTTCCAGTTGGCTGATGAAGTGACATAGATCACAGATAATCCCAACAAAGGGTTGCTGATTGATGATGTTTTGACTATGGCCTGTTATCAATACACAATGAAACAAATCTCACCAGGTATTGATAATCTTACCAGCCTGGAACAAAATATGCAGATTCATCTATTTATTCAGCATACTGAAATTTTATAGAAAAGGTTGAAAGAGAATATCCATCCTAAGTAACATACTAAACTGTCATGGTGGTAAGACTCATGTGACAAGTATTTAAATATATCACTACCACAAAATATCAGATATACACAGGCCAAATCAAGCCCGTCAAAATACAAAAGGATACACAGTAAAAGCCATACATAAAAGCTGACAATAGAGCAGTGAACTCTCTCCATCTTAAAGACAGAATTATTATTTCATATATTATTCATATTCATAATTTCATATATTAGTGTTTTAATAATTAGTTTTGAAAATTTGTGAAAACTCATTTGCAAAGTTAAAAATTTTAGCTTCTATTATCACATCAAATGTTAACAAGGGTTTGTAACAGGACTTAAAAAAGCACAAAGCAACACACAACTACAGTGTTACAATCTTTCAACAATAAAACAATGTATGAATTACCAAAAAGGTAGTCCTTACCTGTGTATTTTCCTTGAAAATCAGTAAACTTTAATCTATAAAAGGATCTATATTAAAGCTACAAAATAATAACTACATACTTTCACAGCCATGCAGATAATCTAAATATTTTATCTTTAAAACTATTCAATACTATGTTAATCACAAAGTCCATGAAAAAGAATAATAATGACATACAGAAACTCTTGTTTGGCTGTGCTTGTAGGAGATGTAGGAAAATCCTCCAGTCTACAGATGAAGATTCAAGAGAAAGCAGGAAAACAAAAAGGAAGCAAATAAACATTCATGCATAAATTAGTGACAACATGAGCAATCATTTGGAAAGCTTTTATTTCCCATTTTTAAAATTTTCAAGAAAATTTTCGACTATTTTTTAAAAATTCCATTTCCTTTTCATTGAAACTGGAAGTGAAAAGCCAAAGAATAAATCCAGAAAGTCTTAACACTACTAGAGTTTGGCAGTAATTAATGACTTTTATTTTTTTAATGAAAAAGTTAAGGGATCTTGGCTTGAGATTTTCTTAAAGGCAAGAATTATCAACTAATACTTTTTAAAAAATCAATTTTATAAATATGTTTGGTTCAAGAGGATAGAGTAAATAAAACCCACGAGACATCTAAAGAAATTTGTTGTATTTTTTTTTTTTTTTTTTTTTTTTTTTTTTTTTTTTTTTTTTTTTTTTTTTTTTTTTTTGCGGTACGCGGGCCTCTCACTGTTGTGGCCTCTCCCGCTGCGGAGCACAGGCTCCGGACGCGCAGGCTCAGCGGCCATGGCTCACGGGCCCAGCCGCTCCGCGGCATGCGGGATCTTCCCGGACCGGGGCACGAACCCGTGTCCCCTGCATCGGCAGGGGGACTCTCAACCACTGCGCCACCAGGGAAGCCCTGTTGTACTTTTTTGAATAGGTCAAAGTGACCATGATACTTTAAATTTAGACTCAACAAAGGAATCATGAAACCCAAAGTCTGTGGTGACTTCGTGCAGTAGCATCATAGTGAGGGAGAAGGTGCCGAGGTTCAGGTATCTCTTCTTACTGACCGTATGACTTTAAGCCTTTTAGGAAAACACTTTGATATTTCTGAATCTCGATTTATTGTTCTGTAAAGTGGGGATAAAACACCCCAGTTAACAGGACTGTGGTGAGGATTAAATAAAATAATGTATAGGAGGCTCCTGGTCCATGATAGATAACTCCTTTAGACTGTAATTATTACATAATAATACCCTTCTCCTCCCATACTGAATGATCAGAAAAGATCTTGTCTCACAACTACTGGAATTTCCTGGTCTTTAGAAAGACTGCTTAGGAAATGTGATCTGGACCATTTAGGCAGCTGTAATGAAATATACTCTTTGGTTCTAGATATACAGGTCCAAACTGCCTCAGCAAGACTTAGACATCCATTTCATCCATCCATTTTATGTTCCCCAAGACAGTCATCACATTACCCATGTTTGAAATGTTATGAATAGACCTGTAATGAGTCAAATTACAACTAATATTTAATATTTATAGCATTGAACCAAATCCTCTATTTAGTCAGTATTTAGCATGATAGATGCTTTAAGGGACAATAGTAGGACATTAACTAGTTATAATATTAAGAATGAGCAAATCCTCAAAATCTGATCTAAATTATCAAAATACATTTTGTAGTTATAGCATAAAAGTGCTCCACTGAAAGGAAGTTAGGAATGAAGTTTTATACTCCCAAGTGTATGAGCAAAGTCAACAGTTAAATGTATTGACAACCAAATAGTGATCTAAGTATCATGTATAAAGGTAATCATTATCAGAACAGTTTTGGACAGTTCCACAAATAGAACAGATAAAGAAAAGGTGAGAGCAAAAGTCAAAAGAAAAGCAATATGGAATGGTATACTCACTACAGAAAGCTTACCTATACTATTAGAAGGGTCTCATAGGCTTTACTGTTAAATTCTTTAAATGAAAAAATGGTAAGATAAAGTTTGGAAACCCAGCATGAATATGGGTAATGATTAGTTGGGATAAAATCAAGAGACAGTCTATATTCTCTGACTATAATTTTGTTTTAAATACTTAACTATTTGAATTATGTGAGCTTCTGCATCTCATATGTTTAACTGAAATTTGTACTGTAATCATCTTTCCTGTCACACAATCTTAACATGTCCCAGGAGTCCGTTTTTCAGGGTGGAGGGGTGGCAGTAGGCCAATTTCAGAGAAGAAATAAGTTTTCTGAGAACATTTTCATTTGTGATGTTCTTAGTGACAGAATCACAGTGTCTGGCAACATTAAGTAATATAAATCTCAAAACTTAGTAGGTACGGGATTCATCCAATGAATTTTAAGTTTCCTGTCAAACTATAACAAACAAGTTTAAGAGAATAGTAAAAAAACACCACACTTACTGTATATTTGGTGTAATCCCTTCAAGCAGCACAATATTGACCCCACCAATATGAGCAGTGGCACATGTCTCAGTCATCTTTTGATGTAGAACATCTTAAAATGTGAAAAAAAAAGTGTATGAATTCTGGAAATAGAGTGGCACTTCATATTAAAATGTCATTTTATTCATAATACGTTCAATAACAAAAGATAACTTTAAAGGTACAATGAAATTTAAACTATGTCCAAACGACTTTTTAAAAAATTTCCTTGAAGGTTTTTATTTCTATGCATTCACATATACATATGTATTATACGTCAAAACTGGAATGATGCTGAATATGTAGTTTAACATGCTATTCATGCACTAAAGAGCCTAATGACATTAAACAGCCTAAGGACATTTTAAATCTCAGAAGTAAAACTTGGCACAAGAATTTTAAAAACGTTAAGAATAAGAAAAAGAAACTATATACACGAGCACTCTTGATCCATATAAACGGGAAGTTCCATTCTCTGAAGAAAAATTGCCAAGTAGGAATTTGTGAGACATGGCACTGGCTTTCTTCAGAAAAAACGCGCCCCAGGGTTAGAATGTCACCTGCCTTTCATTTTTTCCTTCAGTGTGAAACTGCCGTGGATCCTCTTCAGCTCTGACTCCATGGTTAGCCCACCGATGTCGGCCTCCAGGTGCGTGCGGCTCACCATGCCAACCCCAAATACTATTAGAGTGACGTGCTGAGGCTCAGCAGTTGCCACGCTGCGCTTCCTCTGCGTCCTAGTCAAACTGTTCCTGTCTTGTTCATTCTCAAACACAACTTTACACGTTGGCTCCGTAGGGCTCCGGACTCCTTTAAGTGAACAGAAATATATAGGTTTAGACGTGAAAACTGCAAAATGGAAGGACAGCAACTGCCCTTTCTTTCCTGCACATTCCAAACTGGCTCTCTTTGTCCTCTTCCCCACCAAAATGATTTCTTAAATTTTTCAACATTTTCCCATGGTCATATTTGAAAATAAATAGTACAGTCAGGTGTTTGAAAGCAGGTCTGTGTGACTTCTTTAGGAGCACACTGTGTAAGGGTTAGGAAGGATGGGAAAAAGGGGTAGCAGAATATCTGATCGCCATCACTATTTTCTCTCCTTGGGTGACTGCCAATTTCTGTGCATTTCAATGATCCAATTATAACATTAAGAAAACATGATGAATAAACTTGTCTTTTTTAGTATTATTGATATTCTAAACAGAAAATTTTTTAAATGTGAAAATAGCCATTACCTGCTGGTCCAAATGTTTCTGAAGATTTTTCCAGTATTCCTGTTGGATCAGAGATAAGTGAATAGAAGTTAAGCAGTTTATACATATTCTGCCAGCACTCAGCTGAAGGCTCACTTTGTTCTGACACTGTAATTGAGTCAGAGTCATCCATATGGATAGTCATATGATCCACCACGTCTTTTGAACCTTTCCTAGACACTTTTGAAGTTCTTCTTTCAGACCTTCCTAAGGAATTTTTGTTTCGAGACTCCTTTTTGTTGTTCTCATTGTTGGTCCGTTTGTTCTTTGCATTATTTACTCTATTGCCACCATTAAGACTTCCTCTAGAACTGCGGCTGAAGTCAGAGGAGCGAAAATCCCGATGTTTCCTGGTTTTGAAGGTAGGCGTTGGAGAAGCTGACCCAGCTGTATATCTGCTAAGTTTAATGTCAGTCTGAGTCGCTTTGATGTCATCTATCATCGTACTAAATTGATGAATAAGACGAACTAAAGCCATATCTACATGCTGGCTTATTGACTGACAGGAAATAGTAAAGTTGCAGTGAAAGGTATTGTAATAACGCTTGTTGAGATCATGAAAAGAAAGAGCACTGGTAGAGTTCTGAGGGGTGCACACAGACTTTTCCATTACAACAGCGCTGATGCTAAAGGTTTCCAACATCAATGCTGGTTTGAACTCAAGTGGAGGAAGATTCACATGGCCTTGCCTAAAAATGGAAAAAATGAAAAAAGAAAATGACAAGGTTTTATTTCTTTTTTCCCAGAACCACACAATCTTTATTAACTTGTTAGCAAAATAATCTCCAAGGTGAAGAATAAGCCATTTAACTGATTTTAAGTAAGAGATCAAGTAGAATAAGTTTTTCCAACTTTTTCATAAGTTGGAAACTGGGCCTTAAGTCTTCCTTCTTGATCTTACTCTATAACTAGTCAAAATCAGACTTAATTAATGTTTTCAGTGAAATGATAAAATAATTTTTCTTGCCATCTGATGGCACACCCCAATGGTCTTAGAATTTAAAGTCAATAGTAGGTCAACTAGAACATCTTCCTTAACCATCCTCTACTCTTCTGTTAAATATATGGTTTATATATTTAATTTCATCACATTTTATATATTTTGATTTGCTATTTGAAATGAAACCCTGCTGGCATATTTTGCCAAGTTGAAAGTGCTAAGAAAAGCAACTGAAACAAAAATGAGAAATGCACACAGACTTAAAACCTCTATAAAAGTTGTTTTGGCAAATCCTCTGCATATCTAAAAATTTTCAGGTAGAAATATTATAGACAATTTTAATATTAAAAAGTCAAAATATCTCAGATTTTCATAAATCAACTACTAATAACAATAAACCTCAAGCACCAAAATTTTAAAAAGATATTTTCCCCTCTGCTTCCATGTAAAATATGAATGTGTAGTCACATAGGTTAAATTAAACATAGGATTCTTTTCTATTGGGAGAAAAAAACCCCTCCAAGGTTCTTTGATATTTTCAATTTGACTTAAAGAATTTATAATTAGAGACTAATAATTCCTTAATGAATACTAGTATTTCTTATTTAATAAGAAAAATTCCACTCTGTGGTATAATTCAAGAAAATGTACAAGCTTAGAGTAAGCCTATAATCGATGCTAAGTGTGCAATCAGAGAAGGAAAAATCAGATTTTGAGAATTAGAAGATATAGAAGAGAGACTCAAAAGAGATTAAAATAATCCAAAACTACAAAAACAAGAACTGAAAACATGTAAGCGAGGCAAAAAAGTCTTAAACAGAGGAGATTCAAGTAAAAGGGGGAAGAAATCTCGCTACATAATGAAGCAGTCATTTAAGGCAAAAGCAGCCACACGGGTAAAGTTAAAATTAAATATTTATTAAGCCCCTAACATGTTCAACTATCTTGACTGGAGACAGCAAAGATATAAGGAAACCAATATTTATGAGGACATACTACATGCCAGGACTTATGCTAAATGATTTAATAACTGTTCTGGCTTTATGGTCTAGGAAAGTTATACATGTTTATATAAGAAATTATAACCCAATAGTAAGGTACAATAATTAGTCGAATGAACAATGTGCTACAAAAAAAACCAGACAAGACTAAAATTAATGACCAGGAAAAGTGTACTGTGACCAAAGTTTCCTAATAAATAAGATCTAAGGTGGAGTTACAGGAGATCTGAGAAATAAAAGCTAACCATGGTCTAGTAATAAGAATGTAGAACACTCAGAGGTGGTATGATAGTAGAAAAATTAAAAGGAATGTTAGGTTCAGCTAGACTAAAGACAGTAAGTTCAAAGTCACTCAAAGAATTTGGGAACATAAGAAGGAAAGTGTGGTCAGATGAAGGTCTGGTCTGTAGCAGTATTATATGGCATTTAGCAGGCCAATAAGTAGGCTGTAAATATAATCTAATATCTATAATCATATTATATATAATATAATTATGCATAACCTAATTATATCTGATGATACATACACTATATGTGTGTATAATCCACTTTTATATATACACATATATTTTTACATATTAATATATATTTATATGTATGTATATATTTACATGAAAGTAGGCTACTGCAAATAGAAATACAAATTTAACTCAGGACTTTAAACTCTAATCCAGGAGTGTAAGCAGATATTAATGTTTTGGTGTCTGGATTTGATGATTCCAATGTGAATGGATGCAATTACCATGGTTTATAGTTAAATAACACCAGACCCCAACAGCATGGTTCAAATTTTAACTAAAATTTACTGCATAAAGTATAAACTTGCTGCTAGCTCTTCAGTCCACAAATCACTACATAAATAATAGACATACATCATGATCACTGACCAACCACATTACTTCTGTCAAAGTCTGTCAGTGATTGGTCAGTGCACATTTGTTTTTCATTTCATGCACAAACAGTAAAGCATGTAGTTATATTGCCTCCTTGTGATAAACCCACATGACATTTTACAAAAATGGTTAAGTAAAAGGGAACTGGACAGCAAAGATGAAAATGAAGCAAAATAAGATTGAAGTGATGAAATTCAATAAAAAGTAAATGGAAAGTTGCAGGGTTTAAAATCAACATACAAAAATCTGTAGTTTCTATATGCTTACAATGAGCTAGTGGAAAGAGAAATTAAGAAAACAATCCCATTTACAATCAAAACCAAAATAATAAAATATCTAGGGATACATTTAACCAAGGAGGTAAAAGACCTGTATACCAAAAACCATAAGACATTGTTGAAAGAAACTGAAGACACAAATAAATAGCAAGATATTCTGTGCTCATGGACTAGAAGAATTAACATTGTTAAAATGCCCATATCACCTAAAGCAATCTACAGATTCAACGCAATCCTTATCAAAATCACAAGGACAGTTTTCACAGAAAGAGAACAAAAAATGTATATGGAACCACAAAAGACCCTGAATAGCTAAAGCAATCCTGAGAAAAAAAAAAACAAAGCTGGAGGTATCATGCTCCCTGATTCTGAACTATATTACAAAGTTAAATTAATCAAAACAGCCTGGTATTGGCAGAAAAACATACACAGATCAGATCAATGAAACAGAATTGAAAGCCCAGAAATAAACCCACACATATAAGCACAATTAACTTATGACAAAGGAGCAAAAAACAAACAATGAAGAAGGATAGTCTCTTCAATAAATGGTGTTGGAAAAACTGGGCAGTCATATGCAAAAAAAAAAAAAGAAAGAAAGAAACTAGACCACTGTCTCACACCATACACAAAAATCAACTCAAAATGGCTTAAAGATTTGAATGTAAGGCCTGAAATCAGAAAACTCCTGAAAGAAAACTTAAGCACTATGCTTTCTGATATTGGTCTTTGCAAGATTTTTCTGATATGCCTCCTCAGGCAAGGGAACAAAAGTAAAAATAAACAAATGGAACTACACCTAAATGAAAAGCTTCTGCACAGGGTAGGAAGCCATCAACAAAAGGAAAAGACAACCTATTGAATGGGAGAAGATACTTGCAAATGATATACCTGATAAGGGGTTAATATCCAAAAAATACATAAAGAGCTCATACAACTCAATTTAAAAAATGATTAAAAATGGGCAGAGTATCTAAATAGATTATTTTTCCAAAGAAGACATATAGATGGCCAACAGGTGTATGAAAAGATTTTCAACATCGCTAATTATTAGAGAAATACAAATCAAAACCATGATGAGATATCACCTCATGTCTGTTAGAATAGCTATCATCAAAAAGTAAGAAATAACAAGTGTGGGCAAGGATGTGGAGAAAGGGAATCTTCATACACTGTTGGTGGGAATATAAACTGGTGTACCACTATTGAATACAGTATAGAAATTCCTCCAAAAATTAAGATTAGAACTACCTTATGATCCAGCTTTCCTACTTCTGGGTATTTATCCAAATAATACAAAAACACTAATTCTAAAAGATATATTCACCCCTATATTCATCATGGCATTATTTACAATGGCCAAGATATGAAAACAACCTAAGTGCCCATCAGTGGATGAATGGACACAGAATACTACTCAGCATAAAAAAAGATGAAATATTGCTGTCTGCAGCAACATGGATGGAACTTGAGGGCATTATGCTAAGTGAAATAAGTCAAACAGAGACATACCGTATGATTTCACTTACATGTGGAATACAAAAAACAAATAATAAAATAAATAAACCAAACCAAACAAAAACAAACACCCAGATACAGAGAACAGAGTAGTGGTTACCAGAGGGGAAGGGGCTCAGGTAAGGGAGGGGAGAGCAAAATGGGTAAAGGAGATCAAACGCATGGTAACAAAAGGAAACCAAACGTTTGGCAGCGAGCATGCTGTAGTGTATACAGAAGTAGAAATGTAATGCTGTACATGTGAAACTTATATAATGTTATAAATCAATGTTACCTCAATAAAAAATAAAGTTTAAAAAAGTAAATGGAGTTATAGAAGAAAACAACTGAGTATGAAAACGTTGACACTTCCACTGCTCTAGAAACTCTAGATATGCAGCTAGAGGAACTCAGAGAAGGCAAACTTACTAGCATAAAGAGGAAGTGGTCATGGCAAAAAGGATGAAGGTATCCCAGAGAAAGTGATGTTGGCAAAAACCTTTCTAGTAAAAAGAACTAGTGAAGATATTTCATGACACTGAAAGTGCAAAGGTAAAATGTTGAAAACTGCTGAGAATGGCGTATGACATTTGCTAAGGCACAGAAAAGATGCTCATTCTGTGTTGTAAGTTACATGATGATAAGAAGGTAAGGACTATACAAACTACCCTTTGACAAGTTTTTAAGAAAGAAATAAAACACCTTAATTCTCAATGTTTCTAAGGTTTTAAATTGTATGTACAAAATATTAGTTTTACTATATTTTTCATTTTCCTATACATTTATAATAAACAGTAAGAGACTTTTTAATATTTTGATAAACATTTTTCCAGGTCACAAAACAAAGGTAATTTTCCCCATTAATCTTTATAATCATTAAGGTCACTTCTGCAGTGTTTCAGCTTTCATGGTCATTGTTAATGGTACCACACTATTGTGAAAAGCAAGTCCATACTCTCAGCATGACTTCTACTCTGTTCCTAATAGAAAATACTACCTGCTACAAGTCAACTCAGAAAGGAGGTTAGGAGGAAGTTCTAAGAATAATATATAAAATTACAATCCATAAGATCATAAAAATTAAACTACTGCAACAGTAAATAAAGTGTATTTATCAACATAAGTGCTTTGGCTGACCCTCATACATGTACTAACATCTTACAAAAATATGCCTAAAAATAGGCCTCATAACCTACTGATAAAATCAACAGGTTTTTAAGGAAATGTGGCTACTGTTTCTGTTAAATGGAAGTTATCTTCTCATTAGGCTATTAAAATTACTACCGCATCAGCACTTGAAGAAAGCAAAGTTAAAAAAACAGGTATTGTAACTTTTGTACAAAATTTTACATAAAAACAATCATAATGTAAGACACCTTCTTGCTCTTTTGCCTTTTCTCTCTTTGGCTGTGTCTGAATCAACAATATCTGCTCTAAGGCAGTCCAAAGTTCCTGAAAATGAGAGGTGTTCTCCAAAGTACATTCGGTAGCAGAGAGGCATTGCATCCTGTGACTGGATCCCTGTATGACTCAGAAGAGGTTTGAAAACAACCTAAAAGACATAATACATTTATATTACCTCAACTTAACAATTCATCATTTACTGTGGCTTTTTTCTTACACTCTACCTAAGTACATATTATTAACTGTAGTGTGATGGGGAAAAAAAAGGCCTTGTATAATAAATATAGCTCTAATTTTACTTAAAACTTAACAGTATTTTTGAGCACCTACTATGTGCCACTCATCTTCAAATTAATCATAAGGACAAAGATGCCTTGATCCTACTTAAGTGAAAGTACAAGGTAAATAAAATTGTGAATTAGTTTAAATCATTCTACTTCTTACTTTTAAAAAAGGCTTGAATATCTACTGTGTTTCCATAACAATATGCTATAAAAGGTTCACAAAAGAGTCTATCAATTTCCTGTGTTAATATAAAAACATTTCATATGTTATATTTTTAATATCTGGTCTATTTTTAAGTGGTATCACTTGGTTGCAAAATAACATTTTCTGACAAAGAACTTCCTTTACGTTTTAAGTATCATATATTCTATGGAAATATTAATACATCACTCTGGTTAAATCTCTAGTTAACTGAACTTCATAGTTACTAAGAGGTAACCCAAATAGAAGCAACTATATGTGTGCCATAGTAGATCACTATAATCTTTCTGACTACTCCTTCTCTGCTGCACGGTTCCTTTTCCTCCTTCCACATCCTAAATATAGATGCTATCTATCCGGTGCTTTCCTTGGCCCCCTACTAACTCTTTCACCACACATTCTCACTTAGTGATCTTTTCCTGAAGCTTAAAAAATCTATCAAAATGGAGAAATGCCATTTATGCAATGAAACTCAAGTCTGCACTTTCACTTGTCTCTACATCATCTCATTTGTTTGTGCTTGGGAAAACAAGCTACCCTCGTGAAAACATGGAGGCCTAGAATGAGAGAATTCAAACAATTCACCCCTCACTGGAAACTTAGGAAGTATTTTTCTCTCCCTTATATATCTGCTTGGCATACGCTTTCTTGGGGTTACTCTTTCTTAGATTTGCTCTTTCATCCTAATGGAAACATTCTTCCCTCTTTAAGGTTCAAACCATCCTCCACCTTTCCTAATCTTTGTTATCTACTTATGCCCCTTAGTTAATCCTGCAAACCCACCTGGTATTTTGGTTCTTTTCTTTTCCATCCCAGTTTATCATTCTGAATGGCTTCTTTGGCCATGCAGATAACTCAACCAATGCTTTAGTTCCAAAGTTATGTGACTTCCTTTCCCCCCTCCATAATCTGGCCTTAAACTCCTTTTCAGCAACTTCCAAGACTGTGTATTACATTTCATCACCTCATTTTTCTTGCTACATATGCTTTGGATCAATCCTCTTCTATTCCTATAGCTGGGCTACTAAGGACACAAGAGGTTCTAAATAACTAGACCGTCAGCACTATTAGGCAATCCTTCTGGGGGTCTGGTGGGCTCTCTTTCACATTCACTCCAACCTTTCCATATATCTAAATCACCTTACACAGTTTTTTATTGTATTACTTAATATTAATGTCTCTGGTAGATTTTAGAGTCTTACATGTAAAATAGTATAGTTGTCTCTAAAAATGTGTATTGGATGCTAATAAATACAATGAATGTATATACAGGCCAAAATAGACATAAAAAATATTTCTTTTCTCTCTCTCTCTTTTAATAAAAAGTGAAAGAATCCCTAAAAACGACTCCAATGTATTAGAGAAGTAAATCTCAAGAAAGTTTAAAAGTGCCTGACACATTTCTTAACATAAATCACTTCCTATTGTGAGAGAAAGTTGAGGCTATCAATTTGCAAACTTACCTGTACGGTTATGAACTGTCCTTATTGCCCTCCCAAACATTCTCAGGGGAAAAAGTACTTTTTATGTCAAAAAGTATCTCTCTCTATAAATGACTCTAAATTCCAACACTTCTCATCCCTCCCTGAATCCTTCTCTATCAGTTTACCCTCCTTTCCTTTTTTTTTTTTTTGATCAGAACCTTCCTAATTCCTCCTAAGTAAAAAATATGCTCGAGTCTCTTTCATCCTGAAAAAAATAACACCTCTTAATATCCATAGCCCACTCTCCCACCTGCCTTCTGGTCACTCAAACTAGAAAGTACATTTCAAAGGATTTTGTTCTCTACTCCCTACATTTAGTCAATTAAATAAGATCTCCACAATATTTCTCCTTTACCTATCAAAGCCATAACCATCTAAGCTAACAGCTTCATTACCACTTGTGTGAACTATTTCATTAACTTATCTTTTCACTTCTAGTTTCTCTACTTCAATCCATTTAACACATTGCTACTCATATAGCATTTCCACATGTACAGTTCCAGGCACTTTACTCCTCTGCTCTAAAATCTTCAATGCCTCCCCACTGCTCGCTCAAGTCTTCACATAGCACTAAAGACTATAGGAAATGATGAAATTTAACTTTCTAGTCATGTTATTTTGCCAATCTCTATCTCCAAATAACAAAAATGTTGCTATACGAGACAACTAACTATATGCCACTCTTCAGTTTAATGAGTATCTATAGATGCTTAATTTGTATTTATAATTAACCCATGTACTTTTTAAAGGCTCCTCCTTTTTTCATGAAGGCTTTAGGCAGACAGGCAAGGACAAAGATTTTCACTAGAATTCCACAGTGCACATACTTGATGGTTCCAGCTGCTAAGTACTGCTCAATGCGAGGTCACTATAATTAGGGAAAAACAGACTGGCTCACCTGAGCATCAGCAAGCTGTACAGCAGGAAACCCTTGGTTGGCTTCTTCTACACCTACCACATCATCCTGACTAGTGCTATGCTGAGAATGTGTCCCATCCAAAGTATTCTGGTCACTAGACAAGACAGTGTTGAAGTCTGAGGCTGAGGGTATTGTAGGAAGATTGGGTGCAACACCTAAAAGGGCAAGTGTTCAAAAATAAAATCTAAATTACTGGGAAATGAAGACAACATAAAGGGGCACAGCAAAGTAAACTTATGAAACTTGTATTATAATTGTATTATCAGACCATTTAAGTTGAGAAGGGGAAAAAATAGCACTTTCAGGTTATTTTACAGACATGATTTATTAATACAAAATGAAATTAAACTTTATTTTCAGAATATATCACTCATCCTCATACAGGAAGTATGTATTAGAGCCAGTCACTCCAAAATATAAAACTTTAGGGCTGGAAGATCTTTGAAAAGCATTTGATATCCCATCAGCTTTGCAGTAAGGGACAGAATTATAGACAGTAGCAGGGCTACAAAAAGCAGCTGCAGCAGGACAAAAGCCATAGGCGTCACAGAATCCCACATATAAATTTATTCCCCACTATGCTTTCCCAAGGTGGAACAAAAATGAAATGGCACTATTTCTTTCTTCTGTACTCCCCTTATCCTTTAACTCGCCAGGCAAAGGACCTGTGATAGAGAGGAAATGTTCCTTTCTGGTTCTTTTGAAATTTAAACTCTATGAAGTAGTGAGACTAGCTCCAGAAAAGTGCTGAGAGCTGGTAAAAGCACCATCCTTCTATCTTCTTCAACCAAGGGCCAATACTAAGAATTAGCACGTCTTAGTGCTCTTAAGAGTCACAATTAGGATCAGTTCCAGATTCAAAAGTGGTCCATGCACTGGCAAAAAAAAAGGACTGAGTAAGTAGTCATATATCAACTACTTTTCATAATTTCATATTTTTTGTTTGAAGAAAATTTACAAGTGATCCAATAGCTGTTACACAGATTAATTTCAGCTGCCCTCAGTAACTAGGTTCAAAGGCTACTTCACATATTCTTTTAAAAAATATATACATATTTTTACAATAAAATAATAAATGCATCTAGTGAATTTGGAAAAACAAAAAATAATAGCAAAGAAAAGGAAAGAAAGAGTGGCTCCATTTATGTTACTGGAAATAGCTGGAAATAGCCACCAATATTTCTTTGTGAATCCTTTGCCTGTTTTTCTGCTACTTATAAATATTCCTTTAAAATTAATAAATTTTCCTCATTTGTTTCCCTCCTTGAGGGCAAGAATCTTACTTTATTCCTTTTAGTACTCCTTCAGATTTAATTAAATATTTAAGTAAATATTTAAGTATAAAGAGTATATAGATGCTTGTCATTATGCCTCAGAGGACTCTGGATAAGCTGAAAGTATCTTCTGTATTGTAGGTACATGATGCTGTAATTATACTTTGCATTTTTTCATTTACCTCCTCTTGGTGTTTTGAAAATTAAACCACACACATTAAATGGAAGTTTTAAACTCTTTAAATTATATATAATCTCGCATTTGACATATTTGCCTTTCCACAAGAACACTGAGAGACTGCTTACGACTCTCTCAATTGCAATATTAGCAAAGGCATTTCATAAATGAGCCAATTTCAACTAAACAGTACTTAAACGTTTGAGATTTTTTTTAACTATCCTCTGTAAAACAGGATTTTAACATAACTTCACATGTACCCCTTAGATGGTTAAGTAAAATAATGTGATAGCTCAATACCTGTTGGGAGACTATTGTGTCCTGATTTTGTAACAGGAGATTCTTGCACCACACTTCCTCGATTACCCACAGCATTTGACATCCAATTATAGAAACTCACAGATGATGGTTCAGATAACAAAGGGTGTTCAGATAACATATCAGTGGCCATTGTGTTGCCTGAAAATAAAGTTTTACTGAGTATAGTATTATTTATGTACTAAGGAGCAGAAAACGTGATTTATTTTTTGAAAAGTCAGGTTAAATTATCTGCCTTTTGCATGTCTTTAAACTCACTGCACGATGCTGGTATTTGGATATTAAGGCATTAATAAATAATTTATTGCTATCGTAATGGGAAAAAAATTCACTGCTGGCTGGCCTAGACAGCATTCCACACCATGCCTAGGTTGATAGTAATAGTAAATGTTGCAATTTAAAAATGCAAACTAAGGGCACGAGACACCAACAAGTTATAAGCAGAACAGTTTCCCAAAATACTTTCTCAAAGATAAGGTGTAATACAAAAGACTAGGTATGCAACCAAAGTATATATCTAAATAAACATTAAGTCCTGTTTTTGTTTTCTTAATCTCCCACAGAAGTAAGCTTATAATTGTCAAAACTAAGGATATACCTGTTCTCGTTAGGGAGCTACTTTTCACCGCTGCACTACTTCTTTGAGGGGTCCCTTCCAGGAGGTTGTGCAAGCTTGGGAAGCTTCCAGTCAGGTAGCTGAGTAGGCTCTCCTTCCTTGGACTCTCCTTAACTGGCACGCCTGTACGTCCCACATGCACCGGAGAATCTGTGGCAGTGTCACCACTGGTATAGCTCAGAGAATGATACGGGTGAATGCCCTATAAAAGGAACAACATGGGGCTCTTTCTTATGCACATAAAAATGACTACTGATAGCCATGACTACTCACTGTTTTTATTACTAGTTATTGTTTACATTAAAACACCTGTGTCTATCTAAACAGTTTGTGTCTATTAGAATTATGGTGAATCCCAAATGTATGTAATAATGTTTTATAACTCTACAGTACAATACAAAGGACAGCACTTATTATCATTCATTTAATTTTAACAATGATTAATGCCCTTTAAAATCTGAAGAGGGAGTCTGGTGGTAAGATGTCTATCCCAAAATTCTTCATACTATACTACTCTTCTTGGTACTCTGATAATAATTTCTTGGTACTCTGATAATAATTTCTGTGTTAAGACCTGATTCTCTGTAAAGCTCTAATATACCAAAAAGAATTTCCAGCAATTCTCTGAAGAAAAACAAAAAAATCGAAAATTACACAATTGTCCAATCTATATCTGTTCTGTCACATCTAAGACTGGAATTCCAGATCAGTTTAAAACAGTACAAAGAAAGACCATGCAGACAGAAAGATCTTGAAAAGCAGAGATCTGAAACAAAGCACTTTTAATTTCAATTCTTTGGACTTCTGTAATCCATAAACAAAGGAATGCTCAAAAACATTTCTGAGAGAGAACAGCATTATAGAAAACACCTAGGGACTTCCCTGGTGATGCAGTGGTTAAGAATTCGCCTGCCAATGCAGGGGACATGGGTCTGATCCCTGGTCTGGGAAGATCCCGCATGCCGCAGAGCAACTAAGCCCGTGCACTGCAACTACTGACCATGCAGTCTAGAGCCCACGAGCCACAACTACTGACCCCATGCGCCTAGAGCCCGAGCACCATAATAAGACAAGCCACCACAAATGAGAAGCCCACGCACTGCAACGGAGAGTAGCCCCTGCTCGCCACAACTAGAGAAAGCCCGCACACAACGACGAAGACCCAACACGGCCAAATAAAAAAATAAATAAAAATTAAAAAAAATAGCAAACATCTAAATATGATCAGAGCATCTGGAAAAACTATAAATCAGGAAAAATTCTGAGACAGATTAAGGGGTGGAGAATTTAAAGTGTTCCATGGGCTTCCCTGGTGGCGCAGTGGTTGAGAGTCCGCCTGCCGATGCAGGGGACACGGGTTCGTGCCCCGGTCCAGGAAGATCCCACATGCCGCGGAGTGGCTGGGCCCGTGAGCCATGGCCGCTGAGCCTGTGCATCCGGAGCCTGTGCTCCGCAACGGAGAGGCCACAACAGTGAGAGGCCCGCGTACAGCAAAAAAAAAAAAAGAAAAAGTGTCCCTGCCTTGTAACTATACTGCAGAAATAGAATAAGCCTATAGCCCAAACTTTAAAAAATGTATATCAAATTAAATGTTTTAATTAAAAGAACAATACTTACACAAAATAAAACTTTCAAAAGCACAAAAGACTAGTCAATAAAAAGTCAATACTTACACAAAATAAAACTTTCAAAAGCACAAAAGACTAGTCAATAAAAAGTCAATACTTACACAAAATAAAACTTTCAAAAGCACAAAAGACTAGTCAATAAAAAGTATCTCCTGAGCTCCAGTCTACTAGATCCTTTCCCCAAGAAGTCCTCTTAACCATTTCTTATCTATCCTTATATAAATAATTTGACTATATAAACACATATACATATTTATCCTTTTTTAACACACAGATACATATTGTCCTATACTTTATTTTTACTTGAACCAGTGCACTTTGGTTCACTGGTTCAGTGGTTCACCATCCACTTAGAGACCTACTTTATCTTTTTGAAGTCTTCATAGTAGGCATCCATATGAGGGTACACTAATTTATTAGACCTCAAATAGTCATTTGAGGTGCTCATGAGCTCGTAAGTGCTCATGTTCTTGAGCATTTATGATCATTCATTTCTTTAGAAACACTTCCCGGACATAGACATACTGCTAAAAGGCATTACATTTAAAATTTTACATTTAAAAATGGACAAACTGTTCTTCAAAAAGGTTATGCCAGTTTACACTCCCACCCAGTACCGTATGAAAGTGTCTGTTTTCTTAGACATCTTCACCAACATATACTATTGAACTTTCAGATTTTTCAACCTGACAGGTGGAAATGGAATCTCATTTTATTTTACATTTACATTTCTTTAATTAGAGAGAATACATTTTCATATTTGTATATGAATTCCTCTGTGAACTGCCTTTATTTTCTATTTGGTTGTGCCTTTTTAGTGATTAGGAAGAGATCTTTACACATTAGGAAATTAGCCCTTTGTCATATGTCTTTCCATTTTGTTTACAATACTTTTTTTTTCTCTGTAGAAATTTTATATTTCAATATAGTGAAAAATACACTTTACCTAATGGATTCTTGGTATTAATTATTAATTTAAGATTATACCCAGACTGTCAACGGAAGTTAAAATATTAACTATTTACTGTTTTCAGTGCTTAGAAAAGGAAACTACCAAAAAATAAGTAACTCACAACAACAGCAAATAACTTACTAAGTGCTTACTATGAGCCAGGTATTGTTCTAAGCATTTTTCATGTGTCAACTCCATTATTTCTTACAGCAACCTTCTGAAGGAGGTTACTATTATAATCTCCATTTTTAACATATGAGGAAACTGACACACAGTGCAGTTAAAAACTTTAGTCACAAAGCAATTAAGTGGCAGGGGCAGGATTGAAACCAAGGCAGTCTGACTCCTGAGTGGCAGTCAACCACTCTGCTATCCATATGTCTTATTTTATCAAGCACTGGTTAAATTTCTTAAAACAAAAAAAATGTAATTAAAGTCATAAAACTAGCTTAACTCAAACTGTATTTTGATCATGTACTACCTATAAAACTTCTCATTAAAACTAATAACTGTAAGCTGATCAACATTTCAATATTGTTTTTTATTGAATACAATATTCAATAAGTTGAAAAGAGAGCCCTAAGGCTTGGTAGTTAAAGTAGTCCTTGTTCAATATTAATTACTGACTGTTGATATAATTTTCAAAGAAATGTGTAAACTAAAAGTTACTAATCATGTTAATTTCAACATAAAAACACTACTTGAATATTAAGGGCAAATACCTAATATTTACATTTGAGATAACAAAAGTTTAGGTCTTCTCTGTAAGTCTAAGTAACTCTAACCAAAGGCAGCAACAATGTACCTTTATTTTTAATGCAGAGTCACTATGGGTATGAGTCTTAGATAGTTTCCTCATTATCTCAGCTCCAGTTACAGGTCCAGAACTACCAGGTGGAGGCCGGTTGGCTGTTCCCTCCAGCAGCATTGTGTGTTCACTGACTGTGGCTGAAACAGTTCAAAACAATAAGTGGGCTATAGATTATCATATAATCTTGAAACAACAACTCCAATGTTCCTGGTGGTATAACTAAACTCAACTTTTCATATTTCTTGAAAAACTAATTGTGCACTCTGCTATAACATTCACTCGTCTGTCTTTTATTCTTCAAACCCCAGTCTTCTCACTCAGTCTCAAGAAAGGAGCAAACAGCTTCTGCTCAGTCTTTCACATGTCACCCAAATGGCACAGAGATCAAAAACTAATTCAACTATGCTGAAGAAAGTACAAAATGTTCACAGATTAACCTAGGCATTTGCAGATAATTAGAAGGGATGTTTACTGCACTATTCTTTCAATTTTGGGGTAGACTTGAAATTTTTTTAAATAATAAAATCCAGCCTACTACACATAATATATTTATTTGTTAAATACAAAGTTTTTCTAATTTATTTTTTAAAAGCTTGGTAAAGTATTATATGTAAATGTTCTGAAAGCTCTAATTTTAAGACTACTATCCTTTTCCACGGTACTTTTAATTTTTTTTTCAAAATATCACAAGATAAATTTTCATTGAGTACTATATATCATGATAATAAAAATTATCCTTTGAAAAAGCATTTAAGTATGCATGTATATTTCTGTAATGCTTTATCTACTGCCTATGTTCTGGCACAGTCATTATAATGACAGAATTGTGGGCTGAATGCATACCTCTAAACATTATACAAATTCAGAATCAAACAGGCAACAGGTAAAGTTCAAATCTTTAAAAGACTGGTATAGGGAGCATGATAAATAGACAAATAAAAATATAAATTTCAAAAAGAAATTCATGTGTTTCATTCAAAACACTCTAGTTATACAAAGATGTCTGTTAATTGTACTGGGTAGATTAGGAGAAGAAATCTTCTGTATTTCACAAAATTAAACTTAGAAGTCAAGTCTGTATAAAGATTCCAACATTATTACCACTTATTTGGACTAATACAAATCATAGTTGTATAATTAAGCCATGACATTTCAAATATGGGACAAAAATTATTAAAATTATCACAAGTATTAGGTTACCAAGTACATAGTATCTAGCAAAAATATTTACAAAATTACCTGCATCAAATTCAAATTCTGCTCCATCAGCACTGGTATCACTTTGAAGACCACCTCCATTGTCCAGCCCAAGCCCATCTTCATGATCATAGTGCACAGCTGATTGAGGTTTCAGGGGCTGAGCTGGTCGATGTAAACTCACTCCTTTAAAGGCTGGTGTCACTACAATAAACTTCATCCACTGCCTTGCCAGTGCAACTAAACCTTTCTTTAAAGTTACCAAAGCAGGAAGGCCATCACTCTGTAACAACAATGACATGGTTAGGAGTAATCTTACTGTAACAATAATAGTTACTATTTAAGTGTTCTGCATACATTTATTCATTTAAATCTCATAACTCCCATTTAGAGATGAGGAAACTGGAATTTATATGTTGAGTAATTTGTCCAAGTTTACACAGGAGAGTCACTATCTCAAGCTGACTATAGAACTCAATCACTAAACACAATGTTGCATCTTTCTATCATAAACAACCCAGCAGAACCAGGTAAATAAGAGACTAAACATGGGGAGTAAAGTGGGATTCTCCTTAAGAAGCATTCAAAGCACTTCACCTGCTTCGCTCAACTGAAGAATTAAATGTATTTTGTACTACCTGGAATATTCATCAAGCAAAGAGGAAATTATTTCTTTCAAAGATTAGGTAACCACCTCTATTTTAACATTAAAAAATTAATAAATTACTATAGTTAAATGACAGACATAGAAGGATTTGTAACTGCTTTGAAACTTAAATATATGATCAGTAAGAATTACATAATTTAGAATATATTTTATTCCACATGGTGATGATTTTACGAAAGAAAATTTGCCTATTGGAGCCTTAGCCTAAGGAGAAAATATGCAACTCCCCTCCCCTTTCCTACAATTCCTTGCATTAGGAATAATAGCTTTGACTGAAGAGAGCCATTTACTAGGTGGCAGGAATCACCTCATTTACTTTCTGAGGAACATCAGGCCCCTTAGCCTGTCCTTTCATTCCTAAACTCAAGTAAGGAGGGTCATCTTGTGTTTCTTCCTCTTACATGGAAACCATATTGTGGCAGAGCATCCATCCGTGGGAAATGCCTGCCTGTGACTAGATGGGCAAGTTAAACTTGCACTGTGGATCTCCCAGTCTTCAATTCGCAGGGTGGGAGTAGAAAGCACTGTACCAGCCTCAGGTCTAAGTACCTTTATGAAATCCATAATTTACTCCAGTTTCTTTCATTAGAGGTTATCAGGAGCTTGACTGACCATTAATAATACTGATACACTGATTACTAATTTGGCTAAAGCTTCCTGTTGTATTCTCTATTGACCAGAAACTTAGAGAGGAGAGGGAGATCCTCAAGCTCTAAGCCTCTAATCATGTGCTTCCACAGTGCTTTTCTAGTGCAGAGATATACTGTATTTATTCGTACAGTTACATATTCCCCCCTCAGTCATTAATTAGTCCTTATTTTATTAAACATTTCTGTGAAATTTGACTCTAATGATTACTCTCTTGCTTGAAATTCTTTATACCTTTGGTTTCTAAAACCTTCTTTCCTGGTCCTTCTAGCTCTTCTTTTCCCTCCTCAGCACTCTGTGTACCTCTATGCACCCTCTCCATGCTCCTTTAATTTTGATATTTATCAGGGCTCCATCCCTGACCAGTTTCTCACTCAACATATCATCCCTAGAAGGCTCATCCATATCCGCAGCTTCTAACCCTTTCATGCTGGCAACTGCCAAACCATTAATTTGAGCCCAATCTTGTCAATAGCCTGGATATCTAACCACATTTCTCCTTTGGACTTCCCATACTCATCTCAAACCTTGTGGGTCAACGGCTACTCAACAGAATAGAGGCTTTTTTAAAGCTAACATGATTCCGGTAACTCACCATTGTAGCGTCATCAATGATGGAGTAATTTGCCTGGTGCAGGTAGTGATGTAGTATATTACACAGTAAACATGAAGGATTTTCTTGGAGAAAGCGGGCAACTTTTGTAAGTCTGTTGTATTTACTTCTTAAGGGAAAATGTACACTTTTATTCTGTAAAAAGCAAAACAACAGATTCAGAATGACACAGCAAAGATACAACAAACAAAAGATATCTAGAAATTAAGAACTTGCAGGTCTGATGTTTTCCAACAATGATAATAAGGGGTCATTTTCAATAATAAACTTTGTATGATACCTTGTATTGTTGAAAGACATACCTCTAATGCTTCTGTCATTATGCATCCCATGACAGCACAAATTCTCAAGGTTCCCTCGGTTTCTAATTTGTTTAAGGATGACTTGAGTTGATCAATGGGAACAAGCCATGCACCAACAGCTGGAGTTGCAGTGCTTAAAAGGTTTAGCTGCCTTTTAAAATGAAAAAAAAAAAAAAAAAAAAAAAAAAAAATTATAAAAACAAGTGTTAAGGTTTGTATTTCAAAAAATCTCTCATATCTACTGTACTTAGTGGCTATTTTAGTTAGGCAAAATTACCTTTCCTTTTGACCACTAGATAAATTCTGAACATATAAGTAGGAAATGCAAAGAATAGATAAGAGAAAATAAAGAAAAATATAAAAGTCTGTTAGAGGTGAAAAGAGTATATAAAAAGCTTATGGCAGGGTGACATGTAAAAAGAAAACGAAAACCCTAGGAAAGAAGAAGGGTCAAACAAATTGGGAATAATGTCTATAGAAAGTATGAAGTAGGAAAGATGGAAAAGAAACTGGCAACCCTAATACTAGATATATCAGAAAAACAATTCAGAAAATACATGAAACAGAATTGTATGTTACTTAAAATAAAGAAACATCAAGGGATAGTAATATATTTTTAAAACTTTTTACCTAGAAAATGCATGTGCAGGAGATCTCACATTGGTGGGAGCTGCAAAACTAAACCAAATTTCCTTGATGGTCAACTTCATGCTACAGGAATCTGGAGGTGGAGGCATTAAAGGTAGATCTTTTTTCAAATCATCAGATTCAACTCCTTCATCCTATATAAAACAGAGTACCAAAAACATTAATGTATAGTCCCTTAAAACCACTAGCACAGAGTGTTTTACGAACAAAACCTTTCTATCAAATCAAGTTCTACAGATAATAACACCGTGATATAAAACAGGTAACATAAACCTTGCTCAGCCTAATCCTTATTCTGAGAAATACCTATGGATCCTTGAAGCTCCAAGGAGCACAGTCTGAAAAACACTGCATTGTAACGAACCATAAATCAGAGATCTTAGAACTAAAGTATTTCTCTCAATCACTTCATTCAGTCACATTTGTTTAAGGATACTGTTTCTTTTCCTAGATGAGAGAAAGAAGTTTTATGACTTGCCAGAGGTCATACAACTATTAAGTTGGAGAATGAGTGACAGCATTAAGGTCTTCTGTTTCCTACTGCAATCTATTTTCCATTCTATCTTAATAGAATATTTCAAACTTCCAAATAAAGTGCCATAAGAAATACTATTATAGCCTATGTTCAAATAAATAACACTATACAATAAAAAATTCTTAGTTATCCTGGATGCTAGTAATCTGAATCTGTATTGAGAAATAGGAATAATACTTTTTAAACATGTAATCACCACTCTTCAGAATGCAGGGAGGTAAGAAGCATAATATTAAAGAAACAAACAAAATCCACTGCCTGTTATATCTGTTTAATAGGTTTCTAATTCATTTTTAGATATTCTTGGTCAAAATAAAGAAAAGATTGGCATTTTCTTGTGGGATGACTGAGGAATGAAAAGTATCCACAAAACAGCTTTAAATCCTAAATGTTACAAGACAATGTGAACCACAGACCCTAGTAATTTTAAAGTCAGCAGGCACTAAATATAAGTCCACATTCCCATATCTGCAATTCCAAAATCCACAACATTCTGAAAATCTAAATCTGTTTTTGTGGCATCAAAATCTGATATGAACTTGTAAGAGACTATTTATCCCACTTGGTGTTTTCATTCATGTCTCGCTGTAGAAATGTTCAAATATTTCAAGATGTAGTGCTATCTCAGATTCCACTAGGAGTTTACGTAGCTTATACACACACCATATTACCTTTATTTTATTTTTTTATTGAAGTATAGTTGATGTACAATATTGTATGTTACAGGAGTACAATACAGTGACTCACAATTTTTAAAGGTTATACTCCATTTATAGTAACTATGAAATATTGGCTATATTCCCTGTGTTGTATAATATATCCTTGTAGCTTAATAATTGTTTGCACGTCTTAATCATTTATAATGGAATCTAAAAAATACAGCAAACTAGTGAATATAGCAAAAAAAGAAGCAGACTCACAGATATAGAGAACAAACTAGTGGTTATCAGTAGGGAGAGGGAAGGGGAGAGGGGCAATATAGGGCTACGGCATATTACCTTTCTTTTAAAGAAAAAAAATCTGAATTCTCAAATACATCTGGCCCACGGATTTCAGACAAGGGCTGTGAGCCAGGCAACTGAGCATATACAAATATACAGAAGACAGTCCAGAGGAACTTGAACTTTAAAAAACGGGAGAGGGGGGGCTTCCCTGGTGGCGCAGTGGTTGAGAGTTCGCCTGCCGATGCAGGAGACACAGGTTCGTGACCCGGTCCGGGAAGATCCCACATGCTGCAGAGCGGCTGGGCCCGTGAGCCATGGCCGCTGAGCCTGCGCATCTGGAGCCTGTGCTCCGCAACGGGTGAGGCCACAACAGTGAGAGGCCCGCGAACCGCAAAAAACAAACAAACAACAAAAAAAAAAAACGGGAGAGGGGCTTGTAGATAATAAGCAAGTACTTATAACAACATGTGAAGCAAAGTAACAAAAAACTTGGTTTTAGACTGACTGAATTTTTGGTGCCTACGGCACATCTAAATGATGATATCTAAAAGGCCATTGGATACAATTCTGAAGCTCAGGTAAAGGGCTGATGCTGAAGGCATAACTGATGGGAAAGAGCAGTGTCATCAAATTATGGACCTGGACTAGGAAATGAAACAAGTGAGGGAGTGGACAAAGAGCAAGAAGGGTAGCCAAGAACAGAACATGGGGGGGACACCCACATTTATGAAGGACAATGAACTGCACAAGGAGATGGACCAAGAAAAGTCAGAGAACCAAAAGAAAGCAACGTTACACAATTCGAGGACTTCCACCAAGGAGAACAGGATCAGAGAGATTCAGGAAGATACCTGAGTTTCTGTCAAGTATTTTAGAAGGTGAAGGAGAAGGAAAGAACAGATAGGTTCTTCCGAGCTCTTTGTTCAGTGAGCAGCTGCTATATATTTTAATTTCCTTAATTGAAGTGCTAATCCCCACCCAGCTCTCAAATACTTCCAAAGACCTCACAAGAAAACTGTGATTAAAACCCTTTATTATGCATCAAATCAAAATAAACTTTTCAAAAATAAATTCCCAGAAACCTGGGCTCAGAAGTGATTTGCCAATGCATACTAGATACCCAAGACACATTTCTTAGTTAAAAGGTGGTTTCTTTCCTCTTCAACTGATCTAATTTCCAAATGATCAGAAGTGTTATGTGTGTTTAAGAACAACATTTACCAAGTTCTTACTATACTGTAGACACCGAGTTAAGTCTTTCATATGTACTGCCTCCTTCAATCTCCACAACTCTAGGTCAATATCATTATAATACTCCTATTTCAGAAACACAGGAGACAGTAAAAAAAAAAAAAAAAAAAAAAAAAAAGGTGCCAAAGGCTCCCAC
>NW_020173215.1:1404598-1442086 GCF_003031525.2 Neophocaena asiaeorientalis asiaeorientalis | reverse complement strand
TTTAGAGAAAAACAAGAGAAAGAAAAAAAAAAAAAAAAAAAAAAAAAATAATGTGCCCAAGGTCACCAATCAGGTAGTAGTACAACTATTCTGTAGTCTAGAATTTTGAATATTTTCATTATTGCTGTTACTATATTCATCACCATGAAATTATACAATAAAAATATGAAAAAATATGAGTTGCATGTAAGGTGCTCTTCAGGCTTCCAAACGAAATAGGTAGATATTGACAAAAATATTTAAACTTACATGAAATACTACCAATAACAAAACTGTTTATTTAAAAAATGAGTTCTGCTAAAATCCTTCAAATAAGATAAAAATAAAGCCTGCCTTTCTGAAATTCTATTAATTCATTAATTCAACAAATATAATTAAGTACTTAACATAAGCAAAATATTATGCTAGGTACTATGACAGATATAAATATATCTATAATATGGTGCCTACATTTTAGCAATTATACTCTAGTAGAGTATAATCACCAAAATGCCTTGGCTACCATTTAAGCAAAATCCACAACATGGAAAGACAAGGAAATATACTCCAGAAATTAAATGTGAATTAGGTATGTAGTTTTCTATTTTATTTTCCCAAATCATTATTATTATTAGAAATTCACCAACTTGTTCATCGGAAACAGAATTTCCATTTAAGTCTGAAGAAGGGCTTGTTCGGTCACAAGGAAGATTATCATCAGAGACATCAGTATTATAGCCGCTGCCAGTTGGAGAATCAGAAGAATTATTGGATGTCAGCACTCCACCCCTTTCCGTGACATTAGCTTTACCCATAGTTCCAAAAGTATTATATAAAACAGCACCAGACTGTCTTCCTCCTATACAAACGAAAGAATTTATTTATTAAAAACACTGGGTGTCTCAATGCTGTCTCTATCATATCCATAAAAATAAAAAATAAAAATCTCATGAAGATTTTTTTCTCACCAAAACTTTGCCCTTATCTATAAAAGTGATATAATATTGCAATATCAGGTAAGGAATTACAGGCATATACACTACTATTATATATAACTAAGCCTAAAAGTCTTATACACAATTCAGCTTTCCTATTTTAATGTATTAGTCAGTAATGTAAAAGAAAATAAATATAAGTCAGTATCGCTGAATAAAGGATTTACAGTATTTTCATCGTATATGGCAAGGCTCTACTAGTCAAAGATCCAGTTTCCAAAGATGCAAACTTCCAAAAGTTACGAGGCTTTATATTTTATTTGAGAATTTTTTCTGAACTATGCACTGCTTTGCTCAGGCATTTTACATGTCTAGATGCTCTGCTAGTTTTGAATCACACAATAATTTCATTATGCTCCACTTACGCAATTGGGATGGGGCACCCACTCCTAGTAAATAATCCCAGATGCCACACTTTCTGCTTGAATATGCTGATTCAGGTTACTGAAAGTCATGATTGTTCAAAACTTTTCAGCAATGTGTGGCCAATTTGTTCCCCACTTAAGCAGAAATTTTTATAAAAAGCTTACCTTTTATGGTTAAATTTTCAAGTCCACATTCAAACATTATCCAACCCCATTTTTCTTGGCTGGGACCTATTCGAGTTACATCTGGAACAGCTTGCTGATCAGTTTCATCCACAAAAGCAAACTCATCCAACTCTTCAAGAGTAAATAAAACTTTGGACTTCTCAAAGGGGATAGCAGTGATGGCACAGGTACCAATATCTATTATCAAAAGAAAACAAAATGACCATTTTTAAAGACAGAGGTTTGTATCTTTTTTAAAAACAACAAATAATGTAAGCATGTGGCACAGGGGTTGTCTTAAAAGATATCTTAGTATTCTGTCAAAAAGAAAAATAAACAAATGAACCAACCAATTTCTAAAATAGTGCTGCCTAATGTCATACTACTTAAAAAGTGCCAGAATCATGTTGAAGTTAGAGGGAGAAAAGACGATTCCATAATTAATAGATAAGTGCTCAGAGACAGGATAAATTCATTTCTGAGAGATCATAGGGTACTCTAAAACTCTAAACTTAAAAAGTTCCTGAATAATTCAGCTTCATAGTAAACTATTTTTAAATACTTTCTCATCATTTTACAAAATAAAAAATTATTTTAATTAATTACCTAGCCTTAGGAAAAACATATATTTTCCAGGAAAACTATAGCTTTCACTCAAAGATTGCTTTATGCTAACATATTTTATGTAACAATTCATCACAGATATTGCCATAATTCCATCCCTTTCAATATGCAATATGGGAGCCAACATCCTGAGTGTCTGGCAGAGATTTTTAGTTTATCTTACTGTTTTTTCATTTCTTTCTCTGATTACAGCTAATGAATACAGAAAAGCAAAAAGAAGATAAAAAAAACACATGTAAATTTACCACCTAGAGATAACTTGTTTACATCTGAACTAAGTTTTCTTCTAGCTCTTTAGAGATCATTTTACAAATCCAGCTTTGGTTCCCACCTTTCATGTAGCAGTCAACTATGATAATTTCCTCAGTTCATTAAAAATTCTTCAAAGATATTAAGAAGCACAGCCATGTCTATTATTCTTATTGCTGCTATATTTTACAGATCCGACTACCTGCTTTTGATACCACTATTAATTCTTTTTAACAAAGCTGTGCCTACAGGATGATTTTAAAAAGAAAGAAAGACTATAACGATCATACTCTCTGTGTTCTACAGTGAGCAAACAGATACCATGAAGAAAACAGATGCGAGATAGAAGCAGTTTCTAATTTGGGGCCATACCACCCACCTTCCCACCAAAGTTTACCTTCCATCCTGCGTAGAATGTGAGTAATGAATAGTTAAAATACTATGTGTTCAATATATACAGAAATACCTTTCTCTTTCTTATATTGATAAAATACTCAAATTGTAGCAAACTTCAAAGGAAAAAAAAATTGTTTCCTTTTGCAAAATCCTCTTACATTTATACATGTCAAAGAAAAATATATTGTAGACTCCTACCCGTTGTATCAAGACCCCTCAGTTGCCCATGAACTCGATGAATGTTTAACTTGGCTGCAATCTCTTTGCCTTTTTCCGCTCCAGCGTTTGATCTGAGAGATCCTGATGACTGAGGCTGCATCTTAGTGGCATGAACATACCTATCAAAATTTGATGTTCTACCAGGGTCTGCACTGTTTGAAGTCTCTTCAACCACACCTCTTTATGAAAAAAGAAAGTGTGATGGTTAACACTTAAATAATACATAGTTCAGTAAAAACATTTAACTAGTATTTTTTGAAATTCCAATACCAGTTCTGAGTTTTAACATTAGAATTTTCCGAAATGTATTAAAAGGATGGTTAAAGCTTGCTTTTACATCCAGCAAGATAGTCATGGCTCAAATTAATAAACTCTTTCTTACCTGTTCATACGAACTTGTGTAGCAATTCTGTCAAAACACAGTGCTACTAAGGAAACATGAGTCACACTTCTACTAGGAGCTGTACTCGGAGATTCTTCCACTGAGGCTTGTAACAAACATAAGTTCACCTAACACACAAAATGTCACATAATTCAGAGTTGAAAAGTAAAAAGTTATCACTTAAACATAAGATATATAGGAAAATGAAAAACTGCCATTAGGAATGGCATATCTATGTGTATGAGAGTAATGAAGGAGAAGCTTATAAACTCTCATAAAATAATAATTAAATTCTTACTGGATCAATGTGAATTATTTTAGTAAATATTACCCAACATTCTGCTTAAGTAAACTATTTACATTACATTAAATGTTACATTAGATCATCAAGGAAATAAAATATATATTTTTGATATTACAATCTATTCTACCACCATTCAGTTTAGTAAATACAAAGGATAAAAACCACCAAAATATTCTCTTTCAGGAAAACTTGTTTAAATATTAAATTTTTACCTTTGGTATGCTAACATTAGCCTGAAGACCTTTAATTGTTACATTATCTTGCTTCATTGTAAGATTTGTCTGTGCTTGTCCTTGGTTAGTCATTCCTATGGTAGAATGTTCAGTTTTTGTTCCTCTAACATCCTGTTTGGAAGATAGCTAAAAAGATTGAAAGCGGAATTATTATTTCACAGACCTTTCGTAATTTCCATATCATCTACAACAGCAACTTGTTATTCACTGTGCTCCTTTATACCCATCTAGGTACCAGCTGCCATCTGGTTTAGCATTCCCAGGCTTAAAGTCCAAACCTTAGAAAAGCTAGAAAATAGACTGGCAGCCCCAGTGTTGAGAGAAGTGATACAAAATAAAGCAAAATCAGCCTACATAAAAACATGTACTTGAGAACATATTTGGTTTCTGATAATTAGCTCCTTGTTGGCTGGGAATATTTTCAAATTTCTTTTTTGATTTGTACTCCTCTAGCCAAACTACCTATCACATGAAATGCCAATATATCTTGAATAACTGGATCACTAAAAACAATCAGCTTTACTTTCACCTTGCCTCTGGTCCGTAGTCCAAATGCGACTCAGATACAACTGAAAGTCAAGTGGACAATCACTAGGTGAGGATTAATCACCAGGATATGACTGCTAAGAAACTGGCTTTGTGACTAGGACCACAGTGTTAAGTAAAATATCGCACACCAGAAGACAGTGAGTGACTTGATTCACCGAGGTGAACAAAAATAACCTCAAAACTATTAAGATACAAGTTATCTAATCACAGAGGAAAGCCAAAATAATATGCAGATTTGCTTTCTTAGTAAATGAATGTACCACTCCTAAACAATACTCATTCACTCAGGACCAAAGCTCTTTAGGAAAGGCTTAGAATTAAACTACTTCCAAAATAAAAGAAAAAATAATGCTACACTTTAAAAAATATTTTACTCCTCTCATGCTGTCTCTTATGGAGCCAATGACATATAAAGATTATTTAGAAATGTTCACGTATTCCAATTTAAATGACTAATACAATTTTAGTATATTCAAATTTTTTTCAAGGTTGGATATTATGCACCTGTGAAGAATACTCAATTTGCCACACTCACTGAACAAAAGGTTCTTACATTTTCTGAGAAGGTAGTCTTGCTATTTTGGACAGCTTCCCTGAGGACTTTGACATGTAGATCATCCACAATTGCAGCTGGATGTCTAGTACTAGCACAATGAACCATGGCTTCAATATACCTGAGGGAAGAAAAACAGTCTATGAAACATTTTAATATCACTTATGATCTAGTTTATCTAATCTATTCCATTATGTTCCATTCTAGATTTTATTCATCTTAGTTTTGTCTCCCTAGATAAGACTATATCTCCTTGCAGGACAGACAATATATTATTTCCTCTTTATACCTTCATTAACCAGACAGTAGTAAGAATATCAAACTTAATAATTAGTTCCTGGGTATTTGATAAATTTTATGCTTATCACCCCAAAGGCAAAATGTAGAAAATACAATGTAATATAACATTATAATATTGCAATATATAATTATTTAGGCTGAAAAACTAACAAATGATAACTGAAACAGTCTTTTTAAAATATATTTTCATTTTTATTCAATCAAAATAGCCATCATCGTTCTTTTTCATGAAAATACTATATCACATACACTTATTATTTTATAAAATAGTAGTTGTAGTTTTGGACAAAATTAATACCTGTCTAAAGCTTCAGCCACTAGGGGAGTCAGAACAATATCAACGGTTCCTTTTACTTCAACTATGGCTGTTGTTCTGGTCTGAGAGACTGGTTGATCCAAGGTCCACTCTTCTGTTAATGTTTCATCATCTGTGTTATCAACAGCTTTCTTTTCCAGAGGAGTATATGGTGTACTATACAATTTAACAAGCAAAGTATATATTAAAAAGACCAGTATATATATGAAAAAAATAGAAGTTGGAGCTTCCTTAAGATGAGTGACCCTTAAACTTATACTTATTTCAACTAAAAATTTCATGAAATTGGACTAGATATTATATGTCCCAAATGCTCTTCAAGGACAAGACAAATGAGGCAGTAAAATGCAAATTGATCAAAGATGGTTAATACATCAAATGATAAAAAAAAATTTGATATATTTACTTGGCAGGGCTCTACCAAAATATGAAAATTATAATACCGAATTCTTGTTAGTTCCCAATTTTAATATGCCAAGTTATGGTTTGCATAGTATGTCTAAAAGAAATGTTACTGACTACTTATACATGTAGGCAAAGCCATGAAAGACAACAGAGTTGAATTATTTGGGTCAATTTATTCAAAAAATAAAGACTACAGTCAAGTAAAGAGTGGTTATTCCTCAGAATGAACTCTCTGTATCTCATAATCAAGAAAGACTGACTTTAAACTTCAAAAGTATATAATTTTTACTTACTTTGAAGTTGATCCTGAAAGCTGCATTCCTCTGTCTAGTAAAGAGTTAGCTGTGAGCCCTTGTTTGATAACCTAGAATAATATAAAACATTACTTATAGACTAGAATTTTAATATTAATTATTCTGTAATTTTATGCTATAAACTGATACTTGTGACTATCCAAATTACCTTGTTAATGTGATTTTGATATGTATGATATAAATATTTAACAAATTGAAAAAAATCACAGGAAATATTCAACTGGTAATTTCATTTTCTAATTATTCAGAAAAATGACAGAGTAGGGCTGTGAGGATTCAGCAAGAGTAGACTATACAACTAAAGCTTAAAAGCAAGTGCTTCAAATGTCTTTCCTCCATAGTTCCTCTTTAAATTGTGCTTTTCTTAGAAAAAGCTAACTTTAGAGTCTTGTAGCACAATCAACTTTTAAGTGGGAAAGAATCCCAGAGTAACATTAAATTATAGGAAAAGCTAGATTGTATTTTATATCCATAAAAGATAACAAATAAAATAAATAATGCACTTGAATAACCAAACTAAACCCCTTTAAATGCTAGCCTGTTATTTAGATTTAATGAAGAAAAATAACTTTCTTATGTTCTATTTTTGAAGTTGTTTAAAGATATGAATTCCTTGACTTATTTTCTCCAGAGATGTGACTGCCTAATCAAACTAGATTTATTGAAAATACTACAATAATTCTAACCTCTCACAGCAATTCTAACCTCTATTTTTCAGAGCAAGTGCAATTCAGTTTTATACTGGAACATTCATTTACCAACATATTTTCACATGGAATAAAGAGAACATTTTAAAATGTTGGCATGGGTAACTTATCTTAGGCAAGATAAGAAATGGGCACAACCTTAAAATCAAAATTTTGTGACTCTTTGTTTCTTCTTCCTTCAATACATATTACTCAAATGCATTTATCTCTAAGGATATTTCACTCCACTTATCACATTTCCATCACTAGGTCCAAGCCCATCATCTCTTGCACAGGCTGCTGCGACAGCCTCCTAGGTGATCACCCCAACTCCTCCTTGCATAATGACAATTCTGTTCCACTTAGTAGCCAAAGTACATGAGATCACATCACATTTCCTTAAAGCTCTCATGAATTTCCCAATGAAATTAAAATTCTAATTACTGATACCCTGGTCTACAGGTCCTTAATGGCCTCGCCTTTGTTCAGGTCTCTAACCTCACCATGTGCAAAGCTCTCTGCTAACTCACTATGTCTCACGCACACTGACTTCTTTCCCACTTTAGAACTTCAGCAAGGCCGATGCCTGTGCCCTGAATATAGTATATAGTGCCCCTAAGTCTTCCCTTCCTCAATTCCTCCTCATCCTTTAAGTTTCAGTTTAAATATTACCTCCTGTGATTGACCTTTCATGTCAATACAAGCTAGGCAGCCCCACTCCCCATTATTCTCTATCCCAGCATCCTTTATCTTCATAACACTTCTGAATTTATAATCATATACTGTACTTATCCATTTATCTATTTACTGCCCGTCTCTCACCCTAAACTATAAGCCTCATGTCTGTTTCCCTCACCATTGAACATCAAATGACAAACACACAGTAGTATATAATAAATATCTGAATATAATATGAGAATATTAACATTTAGACACTTCAAACAAGTATATATGTACATGTTAGTATATACCACATGAGATTTTTGAATTGTTAATCAGTTCTATAAGATTTTATATGCTCAATTTTGGTCTTTAAGACACTAATTTTTTTTTTTTTTTTTTTGCAGTACGCGGGCTTCTCACTGTTGTGGCCTTTCCCGTTGCGGAGCACAGGCTCTGGATGCGCAGGCTCAGCGGCCACGGCTCATTAAACAAGTATATATGTACATGTTAGTATATACCACATGAGATTTTTGAATTGTTAATCAGTTCTATAAGATTTTATATGCTCAATTTTGGTCTTTAAGACACTAATTTTTTTTTTTTTTTTTTTGCAGTACGCGGGCTTCTCACTGTTGTGGCCTTTCCCGTTGCGGAGCACAGGCTCTGGATGCGCAGGCTCAGCGGCCACGGCTCATGGGCCCAGCCGCTCCGCAACATGTGGGATCTTCCCAGACCGAGGCACGAACCCGTATCCCCTGCATTGGCAGGCGGACTCTCAACCACTGCGCCACCAGGGAAGCCCAATTTTGGTCTTTAAAATCATAAAAAGTTCTCTTATAAATTTATAATTTTATAAAAATGTCTTCATATTGGATATTATCACTAAATTTATTTTGACCTATTTTTAGCCTTCCTAGAAAAAAAAAGCTATTTACAGAATACATTACAGAAATGGACAATAATTAATTAATACTAAATTATAAGATCTCAAATACCAAGTGTACAGAACTGGATTTGCATAGAAGCAGTTAAGGATTAATATAATAGAACACCAACAATTAAAAACTATTTCAAAATTTTACTTTTAAGACACAGAAAATATGAATTCACAGAGACATGATCCTAATCTTAGAATATAATGTTGACACAGACTATACGTTAATTGTTAATACTCTGACGATCAAATCTGAAACTATTCCTTAATTTTATACGCTTAAATTTATAATACTCATCAATAAACCTGAGGCCTACTGTCGTACATGAAGCCATGACTTCAGGAATTTTATCTTTAAGAAAAGCAGCAAAATGACTGAGAGAGTAATTTTTTAAATATCTTAAAAATCAATTTTCCTACATAAATTTATCAGTGGAAATTAATGACTTGGCTTCTACCTTAAAAGTTGGAACAGAAAGCTGTTCAAATGATGATGAGCTTTCTTCACTGGTTGGTGTATCCAGATCGAGGGGGCGATGCAATGAGGACTTAGAGGTTCTTTTGTTGGTTGGATGCTTCACTGACCAATTAATTACTTGGAATTGTGTAAGGTAAGTCTGATAGCAATTCATCACAGGTTGCTGAGAAGTAATCTGTTCGCTCTCTACTGTTTTCTCACTTTCTACAACATACAGATGCTCTATAACATCATCCTCTCCCCCTAATGCAGAAACAAAGGAAGCCTGGGAAGGATGAGTTTTGAATGGCAGAGTCCGAGGATCCTGAATGCTTTCTCCATGGCCAGTAAGTGGTCCTTCTACACTGTGATATATGGAACCCCTACTGTAGTCAATCTGCTGGGCTTGCTTTTTCTTCTTTTTTCTACCTGGATAAGTCCCAGGGCCTTCGTCACTGCTAATGGGCTCAAATTCTTCAGCTGCAGAAAAGTAAGCTTCACTATCAGCCATTGACATGCTGGAATCCATTGATCGATACTGATGAAATGAATTAGAGTCTGCTGATGGTGTATATGGAAATGAACCAAAACTTCTTCTCTGCTTTGGTGAGTCTAGTACATTTTCATCACTTCGGGAGACATCACTACTAAACTGGACTCCAACTGTAACAGGCTGCTTGTCCCCATAAAAAGCAGCAGTAAGGCTCTTGGTACTTCCAAGTCGGGTGGAACATCCAGAGGCTTGTCGTTTCAAGGGAGACCTCAGAGGAGACTGACCTACTGACTTATCCTGAGTATTAGGAGACACAGGGCTATTTCCTGAAATTTCCGTAGGAATGCTAAAACAGAAAGAAAAACTATTAACATTTACTGCACACCATATAATTTAAGTATAAATAGAAGTACTTATAAAATCCTTTCTGTATATATTAATCATTTATTTTACAAATAAAGGAAGTTGTAAACTTTTACAATAAAATATCCATACAAAGTAGCAAAACAGTACAATATATGTTCCTACTCCACAGAGTTCCAAAAAAAAAAATTGAGGCAACTTAAAACACAATAAAAATTTAAAGAAACCCAGAGTATAATCTTCTATCCATAATCCATGAACACTAATGCATTTATACGTTTATTTTCCCACATCCTTTAAAAGTTTATGTAACAAAATATACCAGGGGCCTTTGATTAAATGAGAGGAAATGAGAGAGGGAGAAGTCACAGATAACCCCAATATTTCTGACTTCAGCAACTGATATACTAGTGCCGTTTACTGAGGCACAACAAGTTGAACATGATAGGCACAAGATCATTTTTTAGTATGTTGAGTTTGAGCCCTCCATGAAACATCAAGAAGGTAGCTAGGTTCATAGGGACAAAGGTTTTGGATGGAGTTTTTAACATTTATAAGATGTTAGCTACAGATCATAATTGAAGCCAAACAGTTACTAAGACTGCCTAGGGAAACAGTATAGAGTCAGTGGAGAAAAGGGTACATAACAGTCTTAAGGGATAATGACATTTAACAAATGGCAGGCTGTAACAGGAAGAGAAAGAAGGGGAGGGAAAAAAAAATGGAGGACTTGGAAATAGAGATGGAGAAGGAAAAGCCAAGGAGATGGGAGGAAAATCTGAAATGTGCTATCAAGTCGAGAGGAAAGTGTATTTCAAGAAGCAAGTAATCAACTAGGGGCCAAAAGAAGGACCAAAAAATATTCAACACACTGGAAGGATAATATCCAAATGTTAACAATGGTTCACTCTCAGTGGTGGGATGACAAGAAATATTCATTTTTCTTTTACTTTTCTGTATTTTCCTAGCATCTGGAATGAATATATATGTATTACTTTTGTAATCAGAAAAACAACAGCAAATGGACATTTAAAAATAAGTTCAGGAGGAGAAAAAAATTCTCTACAACAGGTGAGTTGAGAGGAGAGAAGTTTTCCTTGCCACAGTTTTAAGCACTTGTAATCCTACGATCAGGTTTCTAAATCTAATTGAATACTGACCTCACTTGGCCATCATCTCTTTTCGTACCATGCAAGAATTCTTTTTGAACCAAATGATTATCGGCAACAGAAGAGGGACTTTCCTTTTCACCAGCCAATAGAGGCTGTGCAGCACTAGAACTGCTATTCTCTTCTGAAGAAGAGGATGAGCTATGAGATCGTAATGGTACTTGAAGACTAAGGTGCTGAGTTTTTCTCTCTACTTCTATTCCCACTGATTTGTTTTCCCATTCTTTCCTCTTCATGCCATTCACATTACCTAAACAAACAAAAAAGTGAGTTACATAAACATAATAATTTCAAAAGCAATCTATGAAAAAATATGATAACTTAATCCAATTCCCTGTTTTTAAGTATATAATCATTTAAAAAAAGCACAAGTAACTAATTTCACATAGCAATATGCTAAACACTACAGAAAGATATCAACATAAGTATGAATCCAGAGTCCATACACAGTGAATTTTCTTTTTTTAAGCTATTTATATGAAAATTTTCCAACTTAGAAAACTTTCAAGAGTGGTAATCAAGCCATCAAAGATATTTTACTCGAAATTACCTATCTTAAACACTTTGCCCCCATTTACTCTATTTTTATAAATAGACATAATATTTTTGGAACCATCTGAGAGTAATTTGCAGATGTAGTAGGCTTTTACCCTAAACTTAAAGGTTTCTTTCCTAAGAATAATACAAAAACACAGTATAATTATCAACTTGGTATATTTGGTGTTTATACCATACTGTTATCTAGTCTACCACGTGCTTTCCAATTTTCTCAAATGACCCAATAATGTCCTTTAAAGCACTTCTGCCTTCTCCAGTATAGGATCCAATCTAGGTCTGTATATTATTACATTCAGTTGTCATGTTTTCTTTAATGTGGAACATTTTCTCAGTCTTTTATAAGAGCCCTGTGATATGTTATGTAAATTGGGGGTGGAGAGGGATAAAAGGAGAATTCTATAGCTGCTTAGATCCAAAAAATAACTACTGCCCTACTTCCCCTCTCCTCCAGCCATCCTTGTGCTACTCAAGAAAGAAGAACATACTAGTAGGAGAAAACATCTCTCCAAGCAGAAGGCACTTCTAGATGGAACTTAAGCGGTAAGAAGACTTAAGAACTTACAGTATAAGTAATATTATTTGCTTCTACCACCACAAATGTAAAAATCCAACAAAAGTCAAAAGAAAAATGGGTTTGAGTCATTTCTAAGTGATAGGAAACTAGTGTTCATTGACCTTCCAAGGAAATTCTTTAGTTCCATCGATATGCCCTCCTTGATTCTATCCTGACACTGTACATCTATATGTGGCTCCTGGAATACACAGGGACTAATTCCAATCTTCCCTGCACAAGAAACTTATGGCAATTTACCAATTACAGCTCATTCCTGAGAAAATCACTAGGAGACACAGACACACCCTATTACACGGTATAAGAACTAAAATGAGGTTTCTTTTGTTTACTGTTAGAGAAATTGCTATTTTCTCCCTTTTATACCATGTGTAAATTCCCTGTAGATTTTCTTCCTTGAGTTTGCGATAGTTAAATTTTGATCTGCAGATCAGAAAATCAAACAACAACTTTATAAATAGTGCCAGCTCTAGTAAGGTGGAAAGAACTAAAGTGGTTTCGATGACTGTAATTCTAGTTTATGCTCAGCCATATACATGACTTTTTGACTTCATGCAACTCAGCCTCAGTGACGACCTCAGTTACTTCACCATATACAGGGAAAATAAAGAACTCACATGGTAGTTTGTGGATGAAATAAGAAATGCCTGTGAACACCTTTAAAAACAAACATTATTCAAAAGAAATAAAGTAATATTATAAGAAGACAGCTAAGTAAATTTTATTTCGTATGTTTCTTGACCTTTAAATGTCAAGAAGTTTTGGTGTTTGCTGATTTTATAAGATAATCTACTCTTATTCTAGTAAAACTGCTGAAGTCAAGTAATCTTAAAATAACATGTACACATTTATTAATATTCAGTGAAATATCATTTAAACAAGAATTTGGCATATGTAGTTGTCTAGCTCTTTCCTCTAAGAGCTCCTTACACATGAAAATCAATCCAATAAATTCTTAAAGTTAAAACTACTTCTTTTCTATCTTTGTCTACTGACAAAAGGCAGAGCTAAGTTAATGTTTCTGAATGGATCAAGGAAAAATAGCTAAATACTGGTGAGATGTCAAGACTTTTCTACATTTCACTTCTTGACAGCATGGCAACTTAAGCAGTTAAGTATTGCACTTAATTGTAGGAATACACAACTAAGAAACACAAAGGAAAATGAATTTCTGAAGTCTTTGGAGAAAAGATGCTAGATAAATATAAATCCAGTATGCCTAAAGCCACCATTCACTGTTCATATCAAACTCATGTATTTGCAAAGTTATCCTACAGGCTCTAAGACCAAATTTCTCTTCTTGACATGTACAGTTTTAGTAAGAAGAATATTTTGCAAAAGTAGTGGATAAAATGAGGGCCAATAGTATAAATATTTCTATTGATAAGTTTTTCCTATAAAAGTAAGCTGGTAAAACAATCGTTACCTCAAAGCATAGCTATTCCTAAGTATATTTCTGGAATCTGGATTCTAGGGAAATAATGATATATAAGGAAATATTTAGAATAAGTTGGGCTAGGAAAAATCACCCATGTTAACAGCAGAAGATCTGAATAGTAGATCTACTTTTGCCTTGTGCAACTCTGAAAAACTCACTAGTCTTATTTGGCTAGAGTTAATCACCTGCAAAACAAAGATTATACTAAACCCTACATGTAAGACTGCTCAAAAAACTAAGTTGAACAAAGTAACACTGAACTTCTCTCAGAATGGCATAGGGATGAAGATAATAAAAGATTAACACAAGTGACAACACATTACCATCTACAATTTTGGGAACTTCTTTAGTAATGATCCGTTCTCCAGGCTGTAGCAGAGACTGTCCATAATACATATCAGACTCTGCACTCGTGCTTGAAAATGCAGAGCTACTGGAAGGTGTCAACTCTTCAAGTCTGAAGAAATCTAGGCCAGTTACTGTGCCGCCGAAGAATCTGCAGCCACCAAGACAACCACACTTGTTCCTACACCTCTTATTCTTCAGGGTATCATCTGGCCACAAAAACCACAACCTAAACAGAACCCAAAATGAAACAAACAAAAGAACAACAACATAACAAAAAATCATTAAGAAATCAGAAACTTTTGAGCAGATAATCAATTAAATATAACAGTTAATATTTTTTAAAGAAGTTTGTTTTTACAATGGACTATCTTTTTAGTTACTTTGCCTTTCTTAAAAAAAAAAAGTCTCACCATGGTGATATGAAAATAGGTAGGAACAATAATGAGAAATAGAGCACATGTTAAAAAAAAAAAAACAAAGAGCTAGGGCTTCGCTGGTGGCGCAGCAGTTGAGAGTCCGCCTGCCGATGCAGGGGACACGGGTTCGTGCCCTGGTCCGGGAAGATTCCACATGCCGTGGAGCTGCTGGGCCCGTGAGCCATGGCCGCTGAGCCTGCGCGTTCGGAGCCAGTGCTCCGCAACGGGAGAGGCCACAACAGTGAGAGGCCCGCAAACCACGAAAAAGAAAAAAAAAAGCTAAAAAAGCATATATATAAAAATTAGACATTTAAATCCAGTTTAAAGACAGCAGTAAACATTCTCAAAAGAACTAAAAATTTAAACATTAATCTAAAAAATAGCCAAGAGACTTCCGTGGTGGTGCAGTGGTTAAGAATCTGCCTGCCAGTGCAGGGGACGTGGGTTCGAGCCCTGGTCCGGGAAGATCCCACATGCTGAGGAGTAACTAAGCCCTTGCGCCACAACTACTGAGCCCGTGTGCTGCAACTACTGAAGCCCGCGCACCTAGAGCCTGTGATCTGCAACAAGAGAAGCCACTGCAATGAGAAGCCCGTGCACCGCAACGAAGAAAAGCCCACACGCAGCAACGAAGACCCAACGCAGCCAAAAATAAATAAATTTTTTTTAAATTAATAAAAATTTAAGAAGTAGACAAAACTATTAGTATAGATTATGCTTAATAGATTATTATCTTTAGCATTTCAGAGCCTATTTCTAGTACACCAAAATGTTATAAATATGGGGCAAGTAAAAAATTATTTCTCAATAAAATCAAAATAATGCACCATTCTATATTTTAGGAAAATAATTGTAATGATTTTGTAATAAGGACTCTGAATAAAGTATTGAGAATTAAGACAATAAGATGTCTGTAAAATTCTGTAAAATGTCTGTAAAATTCTTCAAGCTCTGTGAGTGACCCCCACAGAAAACTGTCAGCATTTATTAACTCCCCTTCCTTAAAAAATATTATATAAGTCTGGGAAATATATCTTTATTCCTTTTTTTTTTTTTACTTTAATAAAACCTCATATTAACAGTCTATTTTTCTAAGCATTTCCACATGCATTATCTCACTGGATCCTCAGGGCTCTCATAGGAAGACAGAATAGGTATTGCATTTTCACTTTATATTCATTCATTTATATTTCCTGAACACATCTACTGTGTGCCTTGTATTGTGCTAGGCAAAAATGACATAGCCTTATCCGTGTGAAGTTTACAGAACAGAGGCAAAGACAGGCCACAAATAAGAATATCTAATCATAAATTACAGTAAATGCTCTGAGGAAAAGAACAGGGTGTTGTGACAAAGAAAATGCACGTAACCTTTCAAAAAATAATATTTGAGATGTGAAAAATAAGATGGAATAAATATGTCAAGCTAGAAGTGAAGAAATTAATATATCAAATTAGGAGAGGAATATCCATCTAGAGAAGACAGAAGGAAAAATATGTATAACATATGTAAAGCACCTGATGCAAAATCTGGAATACAGAAGTTGCACAACAAATGTAAGCTCCCCTTCCCTGTCTTTATATAAACCAATGTGCTAGTTCTCAAACTTCAGCTTGCATTAGAATCACCGGGAGGGCTTATTAAAATATGGAGAACTAGGCTCCACCTCCAGAGTTACTGATTGAAGTCTGGGAAGGCCTGATTACTAACAAGTTCCAAGGAGGCCTTGGTGCTGGTGGTTTAGGAACTATACTTTTCAAAAATACTAATCCAATGAAACTAATGGTCTGGGAGTCCAGTAACTTTTCCAGTTTTATCAGAAATGAATACACCTACTCCCCAAAACTCCTGGGAGTCAAATATGCACTAAGGCAGCCAAAGCAGAAGATCAGTGAGCTACCATGTAGGGAGAAGCAATTCACCACGGGCCCTAAACAGCCCTACTTGTTCTTGCTGGATATGCCAAGAATGCAAGGCTCTGACCAGGCCATTTCTCAGGATTGTGCTGATAGTAAGCAACCTTAAGGGATGAGGTAATGTCTCACCCTGGAAAAGAGCAGGCTTGCTTCCACTTATTATAAAAGTAGAATTTTTATTCTTAGGTAGAATCCCTAAGCTCAGTGTGCCTCTTCTGTAATGCATCCCACTATGTGTAAACATCCATCATGGGTCTTTTCTGACACCCCCATGGGACTCAAGGATAGGGGTACCAGGTTTAGCAAATAAAAATACAAATAAGTTTGTCCTATGCAATATGTGGGGTGTACTTATACTAAAAAGTTATTTGTTGTTTATCTGAAACAATTGTAACTGTGCATCCTGTATTTTATCTGGCAATCCTACTTGGAGGGCACAGGGAACCAATGCAGACATTTTTGACTCTGGCTAGCGCTTTTTCTGTAAGTAATAAAGTCTTCTGTCTCTCACCAGGTTTCTTATATCTTCTGGCAGCACTCAGGAAACTGTGGCAGGATAATTTGTCAGCTTGTAAGTAGGATAAAATCTCAAACTCCTCACAATTCTGAACAAACCACAGCACTGAAACTAACCTAAATGAGGCCCTAAATCACATGAAGCCACCTCCTTAGCTTCACTAATACCTTGTACTACCACCTGACCTATCAGAACAGGCACTGGGTTCATACTCACTGGCTTCCTGAGCAATATTTAACAAAGAAACCAAAGTTTCTTTAAACAATATTCTCCACACATGAGTTTTCGTACTTAGATTTACAAGATATCAACATCTTAAATAAACCTAAAAGGTTAATGTAATCCCAATAAAAACCTCAAAGGGAATTCTTTTAACTAGAAAAACAGTTCTTTGGGAAAAGTTAATAGATGAAAATATTTAAACATTTTGTGAAATGAGTATGTGTTAGGTATTAATTTTTCCTCTATATTTGAATAGATATTTGCAGAAAAATCTATTTACATCCTTGGCTGTATTAATGCACACACACCATTAAAAATCCAGATGGTTTAGAGTTTTTCCTCTATATCTGAATAGATATTTGCAGAAAAATCTATTTACATCCTTGGCTGTATTAATGCACACACACCATTAAAAATCCAGATGGTTTAGAGTTTTTCCTCTATATCTGAATAGATATTTGCAGAAAAATCTATTTACATCCTTGACTGTATTAATACACACACACCATAAAAAATCCAGATGGTGTGTATTAATGCACATACACCATAAAAAAATCAAGATTGTTAGGAACAGAAAAAAATAGGAAAGTACAGGGGTCATGCGATTACTAGCAAAAAGAGTGTTCTCAAATTAGTACAAGAAATTACAAAAGGGAAAGGTTAACATATTTGAATACATAAGAATTAAAATCTGTTTAACATAAGAATAAAAAAATACAAGAAACAAACTGCAAAATATTAGCATCAGGGATCAGAAAAGGGCGATAATCTATAAAGAGCTCTTAAAAATTGGTAAGAAATATACCAAGATTCCAATAAATGAATGTATGTAGAATACTAGCAGGCAATTCACAAATGAAGAAATAAAAATAGCCAATAAATATTTGAAAAAAGGTATTAAACTCAAAATAAATGCAAAATAAAGCAAAGAGATACCATCTTTCGGTTATTATAAAACACTCAAAGGGTAGCAAAGGTGCAGTAAGACAGAAACTCTCCTAAAAAGCCACTGGGAATATAAAATGAAATAATCCTTCTAGGAAGTAGTTTGGGAATGCATATAAAAAGCTCAGTTTTTAACACAGTCATACAACCCTTTAAGGAAGCTATTTAAAGGAAATACCCAGAAATCCTGGGAAAAGCTTTGATGTATAATGAAAAATTTAGAAACAATCTACGTATTTAATGTAAGGGCAATGGCTAAGTAAAGCACAATATACCTTTTTGATGGGTGCATTATCATTTGTTTAAAAGGAGCTTGACTCACAGCTTGCAGACGCCAGCCTCCTGACCCAGCAAAAACAAGCTGCCCAAGGGCTGCAACCAACGAAGAACCCACAGCCTCTCCAGTCTCCTCCCTTCTCTCCTCTGTTCTCCAGACTTGCCTACGGTTTGCCACAGTTTGCTTGTCTTGAACTGCAATTCTTTGCTATTCCCAAAAAAACTCATTTTGCTGGTAAAAACAAACCAAAAAATGGGCTCTTTTGTTTTTTTTAAGGGCAACATTACATATATGCAGGATTTTTAAATGTAAATACAGGATGATTTCAAGTATAAGAAAAATACACTAAAAATACTGGAAAGAAATGTAACAAATTCAGTGTAAAAGGGCTATAATTATTTTCCTTTATTTCTTAATAATTTTCTCTATTTTTAAAATAAGCTTTATAAACTTTAGAAGGGAAGAGATGAGGGATGGAAAAAGTCATACTATCATTTTAAACAGATGTAATTCAGTAAGAAGCTTTGTCAACTTTTTAAAAAGCAGATATAATCATTTCTTAAGGTTGAGGTACTCTGAGTCTTCCCTGCAGTTGTGAAGGCCTACAAAAGAAGTTTTGTAGAATACATGGTGATTAGTAATGGTGTTTTCTAGGAATGACATATTGGAAGTGGAGGGCTGTGGTGATAGAGAAGGGAGTGTAGTGCTTTACAAAATGTTATTTGGGGGCCAGTAATTTATACTCGTTTCACTGTTGACATACACAGCATGGGCTTAGAAACACATCAAAAAATAATGTTTTTTTCCAGCAACCACACCATCATCAGATGATGTATACAATGTGATTACTTAAATATAAAATCTTTATTTATTCATTGAGGTATACCCAGCACAATCACATTCAGTCTTTATTTTAGACATTCTTATTCCATTCTTAACGGTAGAATTTCCTCTATAATTATCTAGTAATTTTCATCTGAACTTGAGACTATTACCATTCCTAAATTTCACTTACCTCTTAGTTCTGGTATCATGAGTTTCTAAGAAATGTCTTTGCGCCTCATGTTTAGAATGATGATCAGCAGCTAATGCAATATCAACAGTAATAAGTCCTAAGTTGGCTGACCCAGCTTCAAGCCAGTAGGCCCTCCGTAGCACTGCAGGCTGAAGCCCAACTCTGGAATTATTCAATTGTTCAATGTACTGTCTCACTTGAAAATCCTGAATTGCAGCACTTATTCCTTCCCCAACCGACTGATTGTGGAGATTACAGTTTGCAACCCGAATTGCACCCATCTAAAGTTGAATGAAGAAAATGAAACAAAACTGTAGTTTCTGTATTTTTAAGCAACTTAGAGTAAACTATAGAATAAGTAATTATTTCAAATTGCATGAAATATAAGGAAGAAAAGAAAGGGAAAGGAAAAAAGAGAAAGGGGAAATAGAAAAGATAAATGCAACAGAATAAAAATAAACATTCAACTTAAAAAAGAGGATAAAAGGAAAAGAACATAATTCCAAAGGAAAATGAGAGATGGAGGAAAGAAAAGTTAGAAGAGTAGTAAGTAATGAAATCACAGAATCTTAACAAGGCTTGATTTTAAACAGTAACCAGTAAGCAGCAGTGGCAAACAAATGTTTCCAGGAGCCAGACAGGAAATATAAATGAATAAAACCTAAAGGGATTCAAAATTAAATCTTTTAAAAACATTACCAATTTACGTTCCTGCCATATAAGCACGCTACCGGTTTATATCCCTGCCATAAAGCAAGGTTATAATAATTCAGTTAGAGTAAAAAAGTAGTGAAAGTGTGCCTTTAAAAGTTAAGACTGGAAGAGAACACAGATGGTATAAAATAGAAAGCTATCTCCTAGAATTCTGTACTATTCTGCGAGATGGCAAACTATAAATATGTGTTTTATTTCAAGAAATGGAGGTTTGGTTTGGCAAAAAGGAAAAAGAATTACACTGGCCAAGAAATAGACAAATGTGTACCTTTATATTTGTAGCACAGCCATGCTCCACAATATAAATATCAGCTCCATCTACTGCTAAACGAGTCATAGTATACTTCAAATCATCTGAAGTTGGACAAGGCCCAGGAATACAACTCAACTAAAATGAAATGGATTGAACAATTAATTCTTCACCATCAATTCATTATTTTGATACATAAATCTGCTTATTTAAATAAACACAAGTCTTGTAACATGTGTATTTTAAAATATCAATTAAATTTAACTTTTTTATAATGATAAATTATATATTTATAATTAGATATATTTATAATGATGAACAAAATAATCAGCAATTAAAGTCTTGCCAATTAGAAAACTAATCATAAGCAACCATGTGTCACTTTCATTCAAAAGTGGCATGTGGCAATACTATACTGACAGAATACATATAAAACTTGTTATTGAAACTCAAAAAGAACAGCCAAAGGAAACTGATAAACAACTTCACAGGTTTATAAGGACTGTATAGGAGTTTAAAGTTGTAAGATTTTCTTAAGAGTATTTCATATTCCATTCACATGCACATTTTTACACACATCCACAAATATATGAACTGTAAATGTTATGATGATATCTAGGAAAATCCACACAAATTTATTTTTGTTTTACTCCTAAAACATAGATTTGGTCATGATTAGGTTGGAAGATAACATACATATCCCCAACTTCAATGAACTTCTTTGGGAAATGGCAGCCCTGAATAAATTACCAGCCCAACAGCTTGGACTCTGCTCATCAGTGGCAGAGCCAGGACTAGAAGGCAGGTGTCTTGTATGATAGTCGGTGCTCTATACTAATATATTTCCTCCACACGAAATAGACCTTAAAAAAAATCTGACCTAAAATGACAGAAAGAATATCAGTGGATGTGTGGAATAGTGTCTCACTGCGAAGGGTCACAAAGGAATTTCCTAAGGTGATAGAAATGTTCTAGATCTTCATTGGTGGTAAGGGTTATACCAGTACATATAACTTTTCTCAAAACTCAAACTTAAAAAGGGTGAATTTATTGAATGTAAATTATGCCTCAATGAAGTTGATTTTTTTAAATTATAATACAACTTAAAAGCTTTGAGTATAAGTAGGAAAAAAAAAAGAGGGAAGAGATACCTACAAGTATGTACAAATTATTGGTAAGAAACTAATGACTAAGGAACCAATTCCCTGGAGCCTGGCATTGCGTTTATAACAAGAAAATAAATAATTTTATCACCAATTACAGCTGTTTCCTTTATTGATGGTAAATTAACACAGGTTACAGATTTTCTTGGACATAAAATTAAAAGCAGAATGAATTACTTCCAACTCACAGTAATATAATAGCAAACATACAGTTTGTATAACAAAAGAAAAAAGAAAGGAAAGACACATAGAAAAGCAACTAGAAAGAAAAACTAAACTGTTAGCAATGGCTATCTCTATGTTGTAGAATTAGGGTAAGTTATTTTTCTTTTTTGAAACTACAATGTTTTCCAGGTTTTCTCAAAGGAGCATACTTAAAAAATGTTCCCCACCCTAAATGCATAAGGAACAGTGCTTACTACAAAATAACACTCTGCATCTCTCTGCCCCTGTACATGATTTTAGGAATTACTATCTACTTTTTACAACCCTCTTGAAGGTACTGTAATGACCCTTAGTCGCGGTAGTGCAATGAGGTAGAAAGAGTGTAAGATCTGGAGTCAGGAAACTTGGCAAATGCCCCACATTGCTAATCATGTTAAAGGAGAATATGTATGTTCCAGAAGGGTCTGCAAACAATGCCATGTAAGGAATTTAACCTTCTTCCTCCAATTTCTAAACCTTCTACATAAACACACATCCATATCCCAAAGAGTTAGTATAATAATGCAGTAAGAGATAAGACATAATTTTATAATATCTCCATTTATTTGTGAATGTATGTTTTAATAATTACCTCATATTTTAAATATTTACAACTAAATAACAAGTGGCTATACATGTTCAAAATAATTTTAGTAATTGAAAAAACTGAACTTTGGTGTTTACTTGATGCTATGTGTAGTTGATTTAAAGCTGATATCTCTTTCACTTCGAAAAAAGCCATAAATGTTTATAATACTGCTAACATATCTGTTAACATACCTTGGATTCACAGAACCGACGATCAATTCCATGCTGACATACTATTACTGATTTTGGTCTTTCCAGTTCATACTCCCGACATACGACATGAAAAACAAATGTCTGTCCCCACTCCAAGAGACAAGCCAGCTGCAAATAAGCCATGACAGGTTGACAACACTGTTAGCATTCTAAACAATTGTTCAGAGTTTAAAAGCTTATCAAGAATATTAATACAGCTTGAAAGAATCCAAAGAGTGCCTTATACCTGCTACATAATCTACTTGTTAACCAATATCATTTTTCTACCTTGACATCATTTATAAGCTTGTGTTACTTTTCATTTGTGGATGACAAAATGCATTGCCAAAATGAAAACTCATTTCAACTGAAAAATTCAACTTCAGCAACCTCTAAAGCAAGTATTTTTTTCAAGGTTATATCTTTCTTCTTATATGATTAATCGGAATCCTCTGCACAGAAAAGCACCTAAAATTCTCTACCTCATAATAAACCAAGCTTTGAAGTGAAATTTGTATCTATTAAGCTACAATTTTAGAAAATCAGGTATTCTGAAGATTGAAGAACTTTTAAGAATAGAAGTTTAAGTAAGTATATATCAATTTTTCATCAAATCTTGAGTTTGAGAAAAAAACCTTAATTTTATAATTGGTTAGTTTACAATAAACACTGAGACAGGGGTATACACGGTATTATTCCCCCCCCAAAAAAAGTACATATCTTGAACTCTCAGAAAACACGAATTTCACTTTTAAAACATACAAAGAAGGGAATAAACACTAAAAGCACCTATGGATTCATGAACCTTGCAGGAAACAGTGATGCCATGATTCTAGTGCAGAAGAAAGAGAAATGTTTCATCTTCTAATTAGGGCAACATATATGAGAGTCTAGCAATCTTTAGATTAAAGGAATTGTGTCCAATCTTAGAGGGTCAGCACAGCTTCACTGCATGCTTGCTGGGAACAAACTGTTTTGTTATATGCTTCAGTTTTTACTTGTATATTTAGAGACAGAAAATGGCAGATAAAAAGACAGTTATGAGGCTACTGAGCAATGAATATTTGTTTTCACCATTATATATTTCTTTCCATTCATTATATAAAATATCCCTTTTCAATTCCATTCATTTTCCTACTATTTCTAGAATCTTAATTTTTGCTGCCCTCCAACAATTTCCTTCAGATACACAAGGTATCTAGTCTTTATTCACCTGCTTGCTGCCACTACCTACCTCTAAATTACACGTATTTCATACTCATTCTGTAATTCTTTATTAAAAACTGAGTATGTACCTTTCTACCACATTCCAATCTTTTGAAACACCAATTATGAAACGCACATTATAAATACAGGCATACCTCAGAGATACTGTGGGTTTGGTTCCAGACCACTGCAATAAATTTGCAATATAGTGACTATCACAATAAAGCAAGTCACAAATACTTGGTTTCCCAGTGCATGTAGAAGTTATATTTACAAGTAACTAGTAGTCTATCAAGTGTACAATAACATTATGCCTAAAAAAACAACATACATACCTTAATTAAAAGATACTTTATTGCTAAAAAATGCTAACCTGAGCCTTCAATGATTTATAATCTTTTTGCAATAGTAACTAACATCAAAGATCACTAATCACAGATTACCATAACAGATGTAATAATAATGAAAAAGTTTAAAATATTGCAATAATTACCAAAATGTGACACAGACACATAAATTGAGAAAATGCTGTCAGAAAAACGGTGCTGATAGACCTGCTTGATGCAGCATTGCCACAAACCTTCAATTTGTAAAAGAAAAAAAGCAAAATCTGTGAAGCACAATAAAATGAGGTATGCCTGTAAATGGCTCAACAGGTGAAATATTACAGTAATACAGACATTCAACTAAATTTCAATGGTCCATTTCTAGAACTAAATACAGTCAGCCCTCTGTATCCTTAGGCTTCACATCTGCAGTTGGTTGAATCCACAGTTGGTTGAACCTGTGGATGCGGAACCTGTGGATAGGGAGGGCTGACTATAACCCTTTAGGCATCTGAGACTCCTCAAGACTAAGTGGGACAGTGAGGGGGGGAAGGAGAATTTATCCAAAAGGATCACAACTAGCACTCCAGATCAGATTTTCTTACCAATAAATTCATTTTTATTTTTCTAAACCAGTATCCATATCACTAAGTGGAGGTTCAAACAATTTTATCTTGTTTTGGGACATCACAAGTAAAGAATGATGCTACCTTAATAGTATAAATGCTGTTTTCAAATCCTACTTAAGAAACATACAAGGAAAAGTTCTTAGAAAATTATTCTGTGTACAGGGAAAACAAGATTGTTCCAACAGTGGAGAGCCAAGTAATGTAATTTTAATAATATATAATTTGATTTCCAGAAATTTCTCATCCTGAGTTTTTCTCAAAGAAAGTCTTGAATTCTTGAAAGTATTACACAGAACTATAAAACATCACACCCGTCAATTTTAGGTGGCCCAGAAAAGTGACACTTGTCTCTGACTCATATAATACTAAGAAAATTCTGAATGGCAAGTGGAAATAAAATGAACATTCAAATGGGCATATAACCTATTCTTGGGGAGGTGGGTGAGTAAAGGAAAAAAAAAAAAAAGTCAGGAGATAGCACTCTGAGAACTGAGAACATACCTGTGGTGCTGTGACCTTAGCTGTAAGGCTTCCAGCCTGCACATCAATTAGCCATGCGTATTCTAAGGAATCACTTCCCAAAGTAAGACCTTCTGCTGAGAACATAGCATGTGCTCTCAGCTGGAGACCTGACAAATTGATGTGACCTTCCCTGAGCACTTCATCCACAGGGGGTCGCTGCTGAAAACAATAATAAGACTGTAAGAAGCATAAGAAAAATCAGCATTATAATTGCTAGCTGCTTTTTCCCCCAGTGACAAAAGGTAAAAACATGCTATTTGGAAAATATGACTTTGGGATCCACAAGCTCCTGACACAACTTGTACCCATAAAGGTAGTCTGTGTTAAGCTTCTTTAGTGACATTATCCATAAGAGCCCAACTGCAAAGCGAGACAGCAAAGTCCTAAAAAAAAAATGCAGATCTCTGATCGGTAACTGCCTCAATGAATAAAAAGAAACAAGTATTATAACTGAGAGGGAATGTAAGAGGCCAATCTTTTGTGACAAGGCAGGAATCATGAGATCGAAGTATTAAAAAGAAGAAAATAACATGGAAGAACAAAGACCATTAAGACCATAAAACAAGGAACTAGCAAAGAAAGCCACCTTTCATAAAGATTTTGAGAATTATGTAAATATTAAAAGGATAGATCCATCTTACAAGAATAATTATATATTCACAACCAAAAAGCAGCAACATTTCAAAGAGAAAATTTGTAAGACTTACTCAGAAAGCTAAAGCATATGTCCTAAAATAGGGTATTCCGTGCAACACTGGTTTCACAGATGGTTATTAGAAATACAGAACAAAGTAAGTTTGGTAATGCCCTACCCACCAGTCACCAATTTCTATAGGATCTACCTCCCAATCTCTCACAAATGCACCGAGTTTCTTCCAGCTTCACTGTTATCATCCTGGTCCAAATAATACAACCTCTTGCCAGGATCTCCCAAGCCTTAACTTTTACATATCTCTGGTCCACACTCTACAAAACCACCACAGAGATCTTTTAAAATCAAGTTTTATCATGTTTTTATCTTAAGACTATTACATGCTACCAAAGTACCTCATTCCTCTCCTTGCAGCACTTTTTACACTTGAAATTATTTATCTTAATTTTACCATGACAGTCTTTTTAGTGTGTGTGTGTGCAGGCCATCTTACAGGATTAATGTTCCTTGTTTCAACACAAATTTTGGGAACTGCGTTCATAAAAAAGTGTTTTTAAGAATAGAGTTAAATTGAATTCATAAAGAATTCTTAAAAGTTCATTTCAAATTGTGAGTATAACAATAGCTCTAGAAACTCTTCTGACACATTTTAAAATTTTATTTTCATCTAAGCTGTGTGACAGTATATATAATCACTTAACTTCTCCAGGCCTCAGTTCCCTTCTGTTTTATCTGATGCAGCTGGAGAAGATGGTCAATAAAGATCACTTCTGGCACTGAGATTCAAAAATTCTCAGGATAAAGCTTTTGATAGCTTTTTCTGAGCTCAAAAATACACGTGGATCTTGGCTTGGAAGAATCAATAGTGTTAAAATGTCCACACTACCCAAAGCAATCTACAGACTCAATGCAATCCCTATCAGAATTCCAATGGCATCTTTCAAAGAAATAGAACAAATAATCCTAGAATTCATATAGAACCACAAAAAATCCCAAATACCCAAAGTAATCTTGAAAAAGACAAAAGAAAGCTGGAGGTATCATGCTCCCTTACCTCAAACTCTATCACATAGCTGTAATAATCCAAACAGCATGGTATTAGCATAAAAACAGACACATAAGTCAATGGAACAGAATAGAGAGCCCAGAAATAAACACACATATATATGGTCGATTAATTTACAGCAAAGGATCCAAGAATATACAATGAGGAAAGGAGAGTCTCTTCAATAAACAGTGCTGGGAAAACTCAGTAACACATACTAAAAGAATAAAACTCAATCACTATCTTATACCATATACAAAAATCAACTCAAAATTAATTAGAGACTTGAATGTAACACCTGAAACCATAAAACTCCTAGAAGAAAATATCGGAAGTAGACTCTCTGACATGGGCTTGGTGATTATTTTTTGAATCTAACACCAAAGGCAAAGTAACAAAAGCAAAAATAAACAAGTGGGACTACATCAAACTAAAAAGCTTCTTTGTAGCAAAGGAAACTATCAACAAAATGAAAAGGCGACCTGCAGAAGAAAAGAAAATATTTGCAGGGCTTCCCTGGTGGCACAGTGGTTGAGAAGCTGCCTGCCAATGCAGGGGACACGGGTTCAAGCCCTGGTCTGGGAAGATCCCACATGCCGCGGAGTAACTAGGCCTGTGAGCCACAACTACTGAGCCTGCACGTCTGGAGCCTGTGCTCCGCAACAAGAGAGGCCACGACAGTGAGAGGCCCACGCACTGCGATGAAGAGTGGCCCCTGCTCGCCGCAACTAGAGAAAGCCCTCACACAGAACAGACACCCAACACAGCCAAAAATAAATAAATAAACAAATAAATTTATTTTAAAAAAAGAAAATATTTGCAAATCATAAATCTGATACAGGTCTAATACCCAAAATATATAAAGAATTCCCACAACTCAATAGCAAAAAAACAAACAATCCAATTTAAGAAATGGGCAGACGATCTAATAGCTATTTCTCCAAAGAGGACATGCAGAAGGTCAACAGACACATGAAAAGATGCTCAACGTCACTAAACATCAGGGAAATGCAAATCAAAACCATAGTGAGATATCACTTCACACCTGTCAGAATGGCTCTCATCAAAAAGAACACAAATAACAAATGTTGGCAAGGATATGGAGAAAAGGGAACCCTTGTGCACTGTTGGTGGGAATGTAAATTGGTGCATCCACTATGAAGAATAATGGTGGTTTCTCAAAAAATTAAAAATAGAACTACCATATGATTCAGCAATTCCACTTCTGGGTAGTTATCCGAAGGAAACACTAATTCAAAGAGACACATGCATTGCCATGTTCACTGCAGTATTATTTACAAAAGCCAAGATACGGAAAAAACCTGTCTATCAATGGATGAATGGATAAAGAAATTATGGTGAATATATATATATATACATACATATATATGTGTGTATATATATATATATATATATATACACACACACACACATACAGTGGAGTATCAGTCATAAAGAAATTATGGTGAATATATATACACATACATATATATTTATATATATATATACACACACACATACAGTGGAATATCAGTCATAAAGAAATTATGGTGAATATATATATGTGTGTGTATATATATACACACATATATACAGTGGAATATTAGTCATAAAGAAATTATGGTGAATATATATATACACATATATATGTTTATACACACACACACACACACACACACACACACACACACACACACAGTGGAATATCAGTCATAAAAAAAGAAGGAAATCTTGCCATTTGCAACTGGACCTAGAGGGCAATATGCTAAGTGAAATAAGTAAGATAGAGACAGACAAATACCATGTGATCCCTCTTACATGTGGAATCTAAAACAAAGCTCACAGAATACAGAAAACAGATTAGTGGTTGCCAGAGGTGAGAGTAGGGGGTGGGGGAAATGGGTGAAAGGGGTCAAAAGGCAAAAGAAAATAAAGTGCATTTGGCCTTAAAGTTGGGGGGGAGGGGTTCATGCAGACGAGACAGGGGGTATTGAGGGCATGATGCCTTTATCCGTCACTACCACCCAGCTTGTCTATTTTTATTATTTTTAGCCACATAGGTTATCACAGGGACCATCCAAATGTATTTTCCAAGAATGTCCAGGGCCCACATATGCATCTGCTGTTAGTATATTAGAGTACCATCAGAAAGTTAGCTATTTATGACTTTCGAATGCCACTGGACCTACACAGACACTTAGGTGAGTTTATCTCAGCTATTTCTCAAAGGCAATGAAGTCCACTCTTTGGAAAATACTAGAAAATGAAGGTTGATTTCTTGGTACTTCAAACCCAACATGCCCAGAAACGCATCATCTTCCCCTATAAACCAGTTCCTCCTCCCGTATTCTTTATCTCCCACTGGCTCAGTTAATTGCCCAAGGCAAAAACCAGGCATCATCCTGGATTCTATCCTCTCTCACCACCCACTGCCAAAAAAACAAAAACAAACATGTGGATCTTGGCTTGTCCTAAAGGTAAAGCCTACCTAGTCACCAATAAAGATTATATTCTAAATTTTATTACGGCTTGCATCGTTTAGTGGGTTGAATTGTGTCCCCTATGAAGACACATTCAATTCCTAAGCTCAGGTACCTGTGAATGTGATCTTATTTGGAAATAGGGTCTTGACGAATGTAATCAAGTTAAAATGTGATTACACTGGATTACAGTGGGCCTTAATCCAAGGAACAGTGTCCTTGTAAGGGGAAAACTTAGACACACAGACTCACGGAGAGAATGCCACATGAAGACAGAGGCAGAGATTTGAGTGATACAACTACAAAACAAGGAATGCCAAGGATTGTTAGCGATCACCAAAAGCTAGGAAAAGACAAGGAAGGATCCTCTCCTACGGCCTTGAAAGAGAGCATGGCCCTGCCAAACACACCAGTTTCAGACTTCCAGGCTCCAAAACTGTGAAAGAATAAGTTTCTGTTGTTCTAAGCCACCGAGTGTGGGGTACCTTGCATTGGCAGCCCTAGAAAACTAATATACATCAAAAGATGATCAAGTAAAAAGTGTGTGGTTTCATAAGTCAGACACAATAATAGACCCATCACATTAGATCCTTAACCTTGAAGTTCTGCACTAAGACTAATGCTACCAGAAATAAGCAGCTACAGGTGAGTGACCCAGAACTGAGTCTTGAGGGCAGTCACGGTGTGAAGCTTCCCACCACGAAAGAGTATTAGATAGTATAAAGACAAAAGAAGAAAATATTTCTTAGGAATGCTAGCACTACAAAATGTAAGCAAATTAAGTAGATAAGCAAATTCCAAGAGAATATGTATAGACTATGCTTGTCTTCGGGGTGAATTATGAAGTGTTAACCATCCAGGAAACAAAACATCACTAATACTTCTACTACTGCCTTGATATCTCCATTCCCTGAATTCCTTTTCTTATCACCAAATAAATCACACTTTACACTTCAGTCTCTGTACAAGTTTGCCAGTAATTCTATAATTAGGGTTAATATGAACTTTCATAATAAACTCAATAAAATATTTTTTATATCTACTGAAGTCTTTTGAGAATGCAGTGATTAAAATAGAAGTTGAAGTATCACCAGGTACTCATAAGCGAGCAGAGATACTCACCTAAGATTCTCAGAACTCAGTCATAAGAAGATATTTCCCTTTTACCTTTACTAATTTCCTCAACAGACTGAAAAAAGGAGATGGGTTCCCTCTCCATACACTTGCCTCCCAAAATAAAAAACCAACCAATTCTAATGACCCACTAATTAGAGAGAGGACAAGAGTTATTTTTAAGGTTTCATGTGACAAGTTAAAAGTGTTAACACAAGTGAGATTTTTGTGATGATAGAATAGTTCTGTATCTTGATTTTGGTGGCAGTTACACAATCTACACGTGATAAGATGACACAGAACTATGCACACATATTGTGCCAATGTCAATCTCCTGGTTTTGATAGTATACCGTAATTATGCAAAAGATCAACATGGAGGAAACACAGAAACTCTCTGTACTACCTTTGTAACCTCCTATAAATCTATAATTCTTTTGAAATAAAAGTTTTTAAAAAAGAAATATTCTGTGGCAAAAACTATCATACATTAAGTGTTACGTTTTAGCTACTACAATAGAAAAATATAATCAGTTATGGCAAAAGAGTGAAAAGGGGTATGCTCTTTTAAATAAGATGATCAGTTACTACATAGACTCCATAGTGAGTTATCATTCATTGATGATTCACGGTCAGATTCTTCCTCCTGTTTATAATTTTACTTTGCTTTGTACTAAAAAACATCATAGTTCTAAAGCATACAACTTGACTAAAAGTAGGAAAGAGCCTTAAAGTAGTGGTAGATGCCAAGAGAAGCCATTGGCATTAAAAAATAATAATAATAAAGTAATAATCTACCCAGGAATGTAAAATATTCCCATTTGATGAATGTCACCAGTTCACTTCCAAAAGAGCCTCAGGAATATCTTGAAGGAATTAACAAAGTATCTGGTAGGTACATTAGATGAAAAGAATAAATCATTGACCATGTAGGTACGCATGTTTTCAAGATTTATGGTACTGGTTAATATTAATACTTAGGTTGTGATTTTCAACACTATCTACCAACATTGTATACAATTAGTTTTTCCCTTCCATAAACATACGAGAAAGTTAGAAAGTATTTCTTTCCATTTCTAAAAACAATAGATATTAAATATAATTGTTTGGGATCATATAAATAAAGAAATAAGCAGAGGAAAAAAAAGAAGAACTAAAATTCTTGAAACGATTCTCATATATACACACAATACAAAACTGCTTAATACAGTTAAATTAAAGGACTCTAATTTTAAGAGCTATATATTCCATGCTCTGAAGTTAACACATTGTTTTGACCCCAAAAATAGTAATAATAAATCTCTAAGTCTTTACCATAACTCAGTTTCACATTACCTGATAGTTATCACTGACAAACACATTCAGGGGTGACAGGACAAGTTGCAGCATGGTCTCCCTAAATCCTTTTTTCATTTCAAAACATAGTCTTTCCAAAAAAGCTGTAGGACACTCAGGGCCATCAGTAGTTCCATGCTAAAGTCAAGCAAAATACGATAATCAAGATACAGATAAAGACCAAGGAAGTACAGGAAAATAAAAATTACATTTATACAATTAGAAGACTCATATTTTACAAGGAGAAACAATGCTTACTGACAAAAAAAAGTATTCTGTCCCCAGAAAAAGACATTAGGTTCACTAAGCACCAGAGCTGATTCCTTTCCCGTGCAACCCTAGAAACATGACATGGACCCAGTATGCAGCACAATGCTCTAGGGCCACACCCTCCCTATCTGGCCTGGCTCCAATGGCCATGGGTTCTTTGGACAATATAATCTGATTTCAAGTCAGCCCCAAGAGGCCCAAGGGTCATCCTTTAGAGTAAACCAGGATACTGTGCTGAATCCAAACCTCTGACACAACTCAACCTCCAGGGTCAAGTCTGAATCTTGATTTTGTAATAGGTTTAACATCCCAGACTGGTCTGGAGCTAGAGATAAAGGCTAAAAAAATGTGAAGTCCTAGGACATCCATCAGGCTAACTATAAACCTAGCAACTCAACAGCATGGCAAAATGTTCTAAACTTATATAGAACAGCAAAGAAGGAACTAAAGTGAAAGAAGAAAAACAGAATGGAAAATCATCAGTGATTGGGTAATTATACTATGAAAAAAATAATAAACTAGCTTTATAAAGATAAAAGGATAAATTCAGAAGTGTTTTTGAATGTGAATTTTTTATGTAAGTGTGCACACACAGACACAGTTTCCTATGCTGAGTGGATTTCATAATAAACTCCAGACTATTTCGACACGTAAACACTTACAACAGGAAGACGCCCGTGAACTTTGTGCAAATTAACAAGTACAGTAATATCCCAAGGACGCAAGGTAAGCGGATGAATTGACTTGGCTGAACTTTCATTTTCTTTTTTGTCATTTTCCATTCCAACAGCAGTCCACCCAGAGCTGGATGATGTTGACAGTGACAGAACAGGACTTGAAATAACCTCTTCAAAATCCATATACATGTCATCTTCCCCAAAGTAGTTTTCCTACAAATATTAAGAATAAATTGCCATCAAAAGAGATATGTAACAATAACATTTCATCTTGGAGCCTGAAATCTGTAAACTAAGCAATTCTTTAACCTCTTTTAAAGCATCAGTCTATTTCCTTTAAATGAAAACAAGATACATATATTTAAGGCACCCACTTAATACTTAACTACATATATTTAAGCAGCCACTTACTTGGCTGCTTAGCAAATAACTATTCCGTAGCAAAAAAAAAAAAAAAAAAACCCACAAAAAGTTACAGAAGTTTGTAGTAAAGCTTCATGATAACACCACCTCTAATTACAGCAAAAACTTGCAATTTAGATCCTAAAAGAAACCTATGAAGATTTGAAAGGTTCAGTTGTTTTCAATCTGTGCTTCTCAGAGTTCTGAGGTAATAATACCCAGAGATATCCTTTGAGGGAAGCAGATCAATTCACTAAAAATCAATTTGGAAAAATCCAATTAGCTAAATCTGTAATTTATATATTACAGTTGGAATATTTATCAGGAATGTTTTAACAGCTTTAATAAGAATGCCCCATTTTGGTTACTTGTGACAAAAACATTATAAATAGTTACCAAAACTTCCTTTCACACAGTTCATCCTGGTTTCTTAAGTATTCGAATTTCAGAAGTGTTTCAACAATTAATATCTGGTTTCTTTTGCATCAGAATTTAAATTTCTTTTTTAACTGAAATTCTTTTTCCTTCCTATTAATTCCAAATTTAAATTTTGCCTATTTGATCTGTCAGTAGTAATGAAAAAGTTGTTAAAATATTCCAATTAACACTGTTGACTACATTTGCTCAATATTAAAACCAAGGTAGTATTTTGGTAAATTCTGCATTTTGGTTATTGACATATTTATTTTCTGGCTAGGGTTCTGGATATACGGCCAATGAATATCCTTTCACAGGAAAGGATATTGAAGGGCTTAAGGTCATTCAGTTAATTACTGGCAGGGCAAATATTAAAATCCCAAACATACTGACTTGCAGAACTGGGGTTTTTTCTCTATTCTTTACTGTCATCTGCCTCTATATAATACGGGTCCTACTTAGAACCTGCTTGATTTAATTGTGCTTAAATAACTCCGAAGCATGGACAAATTCAAACACAAATAGAAAGGTAAATAAATATTGGTTTTTATCCTGAATTCCAACATTAAATTTGTAAAACTCAAAATAAATATCTAATTGATTTCAATCAACATTAAAAACCTAGAGTTATTTGGAGCAGTAGTTCTCCCTCAGATCATCTGAGAAGCCTTTTCAAAACATACATGCTGTCCCAGTCCTGGAGATGGGTTCATCAGGTTTATAGTGGCCATGGAGTCCAGAGACAAGTAGAAAATGGAAGTTCCTTTGGTGATTTTACCTGCAAATGGCCTCCAGACCTAATCATCTCTGCCCTACCTTCCCTCCACACAACTTATCTAAGGAGTCAATGTATTCTATTGATGTTTATTAGCTTTCAACATACTAAGAGTTACCAACAAATCATTAGAAATGTTATTTTTATTTTAGCTAATTTTTAATAACACTAGCCTAATAATTTCTTATTTTTAAAAGATTCCCTTGTAGTCTCTTACAATTTTTAACCCTAAAAAAAAAAGGTTCCTGTAGATTCCTACAATTAAAGGAAAAAGATTCTCTTGGGCATAATGTTCAATTTGCTACTAAACCAATCTCCGCTTAATTATCTGAAATAGAAATAACTCATATCAGACTCTTTAGGGATTACTGAATCTCCAACATAATAAAAGACATCTGCTAAGTTTTATTAAATTGTCAATGACTGTTTTTAAAGAGTTATAAAACACTAGGAGTCTTTTATGCGTTAACACATTTGTACCTGTTGAGTATTATCAACAAAATGTACTTTTTAAATCATAACTCTTTAAAAGCTAGCCTAATGTTAAATGTTTAAATGTTGGTGTCTGATTTAAGTTTTGTGAGGAGTTTTAGTATGTGAGTTCCATCTATAAGAGTTAATTTCTTAAGGATTCACTAAAAAATTACCAAAAGTTTGATTGAAGTATCTGGCAAGTAGTAATATATTATGGTAAACTTTTATGATATTTTAACAGTGAATGTATACAAATATTTACAAATACAAATAAAAATCCTATTTCCATTTTAAACAACCCTAGAAAAAACCATTGGCTTACAGAATTGGGAAAATGTATTCTTTTGTCAAGTTTTTAGCATGTATGACATTAAGAATGATAAACTACATTTTCAGTTTACTTACGAGGCCTCTGTAATTTTAATTTCCCAGAAATATTTTATTACATGAGTATCAAGTAACCTAGTTTAAGTAACAGGAGACTCATTTTTTTCCCCAGCTAAAAATTAATACTTATCCAATCATACTCATTTCTCAAAATAAAAAAAGAAAAAGGAAAAAACAGGTATTATCATCAATAGTTAGAAGACAGCTAATAAAATCAGAAATGAAGGAAAAAAACCCTACAAATACTCTGTTTCCAATATCTTTTTTTTAAATCAAAACTTGATAGCCAGGCTTCTCTTCAAGACCAATAAAACTATTTTTTAATATTTTTTATTTTTTACATAATTTTTAAAGGTTATATATACTCCATTTACAGTTATTACAAAATAATGGCTATATTCCCCATTAAAACTATTTTTTAATAAGAAAAACATATATGTCATATATATCCTTAATCCATGGTTACTATTTGCCACCACTGATATGCTATCACTACTTAGATTCAGATTTCCTTCTTCCATTAAGAATAAATGCAGGAATATGGCGGAAGAGTAAGACGCGGAGATCACCTTCCTCCCCACAGATACATCAGAAATACATCTACACGTGGAACAACTCCTACAGAACACCCACTGAACACTGGCAGAAGACCTCAGACCTCCCAAAAGGCCAAGAAACTCCTCACGTACCTGGGTAGGGCAAAAGAAAAAAGAATAAACAGAGACAAAATAATAGGGACGGGACCTGTACCAGTGGGAGGGAGCTGTGAAGGAGGAAAGGTTTCCACACACTAGAAGCCCCTTCCCGGGCGGAGACTGCGGGTGGCGGAGCGAGGAAGCTTCGGAGGTGCGCAGGAGAGCACAGCAACAGGGGTGCGGAGGGCAAAGCAGAGAGATTCCTGCACAGAGGATCAGTGCCGACCAGCACTCACCAGCCAAGAGGCTTGTCTGCTCACCCGCCAGGGCGGGTGGGGTCTGGGAGCTGAGGTTCGGGCTTCAAAGGTCAGACCCCAGGGAGAGGAATGGGGTTGGCGGCGTGAACACAGTCTGAATGGGGCTAGTGCGCCATGGCTAGCCGGGAAGAATCCGAGAAAAAGTATGGACCTGCCGAAGAGGCAAGAGACTTTTTCTTCCCTCTTTGTTTCCTGGTGCTCTAGGAGAGGGGATTAAGAGCGCTGCTTAAAGGAGCTCCAGAGACGGGCGAGAGCCGCGGCTAACAGCGCAGACCCCAGAGACGGGCATGAGACGCTAAGGCTGCTGCTGCCGCCACCAAGAAGCCTGTGTGCGAGCACAGGTCACTATCCACACCCCCGTCCTGGGAGCCTGTGCGGCCCGCCACTGCCAGGGTCCCGTGATCCAGGGACAACTTCCCCAGGAGAACGCACAGCACCCTCAGGCTGGTGCAACGTCACGCCGGCCTCTGACGCCGCAGGCTTGCCCCGCACTCCGTGCCCCACCCTCCCCGCAGCCTGAGTGATCCAGAGCTCCCGAATCAGAGGCTCCTTTAACCTGGTCCTGTCAGAGCGAAGAACAGATGCCCTCCGGCAACCTACACGTAGAGGTGGGGCCAAATCCAAAGCGCAGACCCCGGAGCTGTGAGAACAAAGAAGAGAAAGGGAAATCTCTCCCAGCAGCCTCAGAAGCAGTGGATTAAATCTCCCCAATCAACTTGATGTACCCTGCATCCCTGGAATACCTGAATAGACAATGAATCATCCCAAATTGAGGAGGTGGACTTTGAGAGCAAGATTTATTATTTTTTCCCCTTTTCCTCTTTTTGTGAGTGTGTATGTGTATGCTTCTGTGTGAGATTTTGTCTGTATAGCTTTGCTTTCACCATTTGTCCTAGGGTTCTGTCCATCCGTTTTGTTTTTTTTTTTATTTTAACTTAAAAAAATTATTTTTCTTAGTAATTATATTTTCTTTTAATAACTTGTATTTTATCTTACTTTATTTTACTTTATTTTATCCTCTTTCTTTCTACTTTTTCTCCCTTTAATTCTGAGCCGTGTGAATGAAAGGCTCTGGATTAAGTGCTCCAACCAAAAGACACAGGCTTGCTGAATGGATACAAAAACAAGACCCATATATATGCTATCTACAAGAGACCCACTTCAGACCAAGGTACACATACAGACTGAAAGTGAGGGGATGGAAAAAATATTCCATGCAAATGGAAATCAAAAGAAAGTGGGAGTAGCAATTCTCAAATCAGATAAAATGACTTTAAAATAAAGACTATTACAAGAGACAAAGTAGGACAGTACATAATGATCAAGGAATCAATCCAAGAAGAAGATATAACAATTGTAAATATTTATGCACCCAACAT
>NW_020173215.1:1387749-1404087 GCF_003031525.2 Neophocaena asiaeorientalis asiaeorientalis | reverse complement strand
GAACTTTCCTCAACATAATAAAGGCCATATATGACAAACCCACAGCCAACGTCGTCCTCAATGGTGAAATACTGAAATCATTTCCACTAAGATCAGGAAGAAGACAAGGTTGCCACTCTCACCACTCTTATCCAACATAGCTTTGGAAGTTTTAGCCACAGCAATCAGAGAAGTAAAGGAAATAAAAGGAATCCAAATCGGAAAAGAAGTAAAGTTGCCACTGTTTTCAGGTGACATGATACTATATAGAGAGAATCCTAAAGATGCTAGCAGAAAACTACTTGAGCTAATCAATGAATTTGGGAAAGTAGCAGGATACAAAATTAATGCACAGAAATCTCTTGCATTCCTATACACTAATGATGAAAAATCTGAAAGTGAAATTAAGAAAACACTCCCATTTATGATTCCAACAAAAAGAATAAAATATCCAGGAATAAACCTACCTAAAGAGACAAAAGACCTGTATGCAGAAAATTATAAGACACTGATGAAAGAAATTAAAGATGATACAAATAGATAGAGAGATATACCATGTTCTTGGATTGGAAGAATCAACAATGTGAAAATGTCTTTACTATCTACAGCAATCTACAGATTCAATGCAATCCCTATCAAACTACCAATGGCATTCTTCACAGAACTAGAACAAAAAATTTCACAATTTGTATGGAAACACAAAAGACCCTGAATAGCCGAAGTCATCTTGAGAATGAAAAACGGAGCTGGAGGAATCAGGCTCCCTGCCTTGAGACTATACTACAAAGCTACAGTAATCAAGACAGTATGGTACTGTCACAAAAAGAGGAATATAGCTCAGTGGAACAGGATAGAAAGCCCAGAGATAAACCCATGCACATATGGTCACCTTCTCTTTGATAAAGGAGGCAGGAATGTACAATGCAGACTATACAATGGAATATTACTCAGCCATAAAAAGAAATGAAATTGAGTTATTTGTAGTGAGGTGGATGGAACTAGAGTCTGTCATACAGAGTGAAGTAAGTCAGAAAGAGAAAGACAAACAATGTTTGCTAACACATATATATGAAATCTAACGGGAAAAAAATGTCATGAAGAACATAGAGGTAAGACAGGAATAAAGACACAGACCTACTAGAGAATGGACTTTAGGATATGGGGAGCAGGAAGGGCAAGCTGTGACAAAGTGAGAGAGTGGCATGGACATATATACACTACCAAAATTAAAATAGATAGCTAGTGGGAAGCAGCCGCATAGCACAGGGAGAGTAGCTCGGTGCTTTGTGACCACCTAGAGGGGTGTGATAGGGAGGGTGGGAGGGAGGGAGATGCAAGAGGGAAGAGATATGGGAACATATGTATATGTATAACTGATTCACTTTGTTATAAAGCAGAAACTAACACACCATTGTAAAGCAATTATACTCCAATAAAGATGTAAAAATAAAATAGAGCATATATATAAAATGTACAAAAATCAAGAAAAAAAGAATAAATGTAGTAAGACTAACAGAAGTCAATTCATAAAAGTAATATAAGGGGTACTGTTATCCAACCTTATGTCCGCAACGTAAGAAATAATATGAAGTTTTAATATTACTGAAAGGACTTTGGCCTGACACTTAGAGTTGCTATGTAGTCTACATCTTCAGAAGACCTCTCATTTCCATAAAATGTCCTCATAAATTACAATGCACATTCACTAAATACTCTTCTTAGCATTCTTTGTAATAATAATGCCAGGCCTAGTTTCTATTGGGGATTTTGTGGAAGTCAGTTTTACAGTCAAATAAATACAGGGCAATTTTTTTTTCTAGTGATGTATCCTTTAGAATTTCTTGATGTTTAATTTCAATAACTAAGAAAAATATAATCTCAGTTACGTGAGTTTTTGTATTCTCTGTTTTCTTTTATATATACATACATACATAATACATGTGTCAAACCTAACTTCCAGAAAGTTTTAAAGTTCTAACACTAAGTAGAACATAAGTTATACATTAAAACTAATGAAAAAACATTTAAGACAGGATTTAAGACAGGATTACATCTCCATGTCAGCATGACACTAAGCCAAAAATAAACAAACAAACAAAAAAAAAACAACTTAGAGAGTTACGTGTGACATATATTCCTAATAAAAGGAAGCAGAGAGTTCACTGGGTTAGAAGTTATTTTATAAAATATGTCAAAACTTAAAACTTTTAAATTTGTTTCAGTAGACACTTCATACAAGTTCTGAATTAACTTGATGAATATAAATACAAATATTTAGCACAACAAACTTCTGACACTACTAAAAAGTTGTTGTAAAGTCTGTAATGCACAGTCTGCATCAAAACATAATAAACTACCAACATGGGTAACATATATGGAACAGAATTTATAAAGAAGTCTAAAACAAAGGTATGTCTTTCTTTCTCTGTGTTCTTTGTTATAGTCCTCTTTTTTTTGTTTATGTATTACTATGTAATTTTTTTAGTTAAAAATATTGAGGTTCAATGTACATGTGGTAATGCAAAAACAGAGTTAATACTTCTCTAGTAGTATTCAAACTGATATTAGGGCTTCCCTGGTGGCGCAGCGGTTGAGAGTCTGCCTGCCGATGAAGGGGACACGGGTTCGTGCCCTGGTCCGGGAAGATCCCACATGCCGCGGAGCGGCTGGGCCCGGGAGCCATGGCCGCTGAGCCTGCGCGTTCAGAGCCTATGATCCACACTGGAGAGGCCACAACAGTGAGAGGTCCGCATACCGCAAAAAAAAAAAAAAAAAAAAAAAAAAAATGGAGGTTCTTTTAAATCTTACCTTTATACATAGAAAGGCATTTAATAGAGGTCCATAGAGAGTTATCTGAGAATCTGGAGAAAGTTCCATTTCTACATGAAGTTTATCAGGTGGAAGTTCTGAGGGATCAATAGGTGGACGTGAAGAAGTAGAGGGAGAAGAAACAACTCTGTCTGTTTTCTGGGATGGCCTTAATACAGATAGCATTGTTTCTTCCATTTCTGACACTGGAATAAATTGAGGAAAAAAGAATAATGTTTGAGGGGTGAGGGAGGAAAGCACCTCTTAAAAGTTCTTCAAAGAACTAGTCACTAAGAAATTCTATTTTGCAAATATGAAAGCAACTATTGCTGCTAAAGTATCTGTAGTATATAATGAAAACAAACCTGAAAGATTAATAGTTAAGAATGCAATAAAGTATGGACTTCATTGAAATATGTATAAAAATACATAAATCAAACTTAAAAAAATCGATGAAAAGTTCCCATTAACAAAGGCAACATTCTCATCAAGTTCTGTCAACATACTGTAAATCTGGGTCACAATTAGGCTTTAACTATACTTAGGCATTAAACTATGAAGTTACTTTCACATAAACAGCTATTCAAACGCAGTGTGACATTATCAACATATACATATGAGAAAGTTACAAAAACTATTCTTAAAAACTGAACTCACTGGAAAAATACACAGGAAATATCACTTGACTCTAATTCCACTTTGGATCCAAATAAAGCAGCACTTAAGCCTCAGGTAAACTATAAATGATATAACAGTTGTCAAAATGCATTAAAGAAACTAACATTTCACAAAATCAAGCGCTTTAAATATATAGATTTACATATACCTAACTTCATACTCCAGCTCTGCTTCTTCTAGCTCAGCAGACCTTGAGAAAATTACTTACTTTCTCTGAGCATATTTCCTCAACTCTACAATGACAATAATAATTATAACATCTATCTCACAGAGTTGCTTGAAGAGTTAAATGAGACAAAGTAAACCAGGCAACAGCTTGGCCTAGTATTTGATATATATAGTATTTGATATAGTACTTGATATATAGTAAATGCTCAATGAAAGTTAGCTGTAATTATACCAAAATCCTTAAAAGATTTTAAATGTATAAAATTGCCAATAGATGCATTTCCAAATATTTTTAATTTCTCCTTGTATCTTCGATGTTTATCAATTATAACACTAGATATTTCAACGTACAAATTATATGAAAACACTTACATGACTGTTTTAGCTGTTCATCTGCTTTTTGTGGATAAATTGGATGCCATGTGTAATCAATTGTAAGCATGACACTTGGGACAGTCCAGCATTCAACCCAACCAGCCCTTTGAAGATAAAAATAAAGTTTCTAGTCTGGTACTTATTCCTTTGATTGTATACAGACACCAGTTATAGATAATCAAATTTTACTGTCATTCTTTTAAAGAATTAGAAGAGTAATTTCTCCACATAAACACAAAATACTTAGATCACTAACATTAAGTACTTACTTTTCTTGAGTAATGTTCCGCCATTTTGGTTTCACTGTTTTCTGGCCACTTTGACATTCAGCAGGAATACCAGTATCATGAGTCATTTTATTTGGGTGGCAATTCTTTACCAGCATAAATAATGAATATTTACTAGGGTGGCAATCTGGTAGAAACAAATGAAGATCAACATCTTCTCCCTAAAAGATAGTTTATAATAACCCAAAGTAACAAAATAGGTACATAAATTTGTTAGGTTACTATTTACAGGGAAGCTTATCTATAATAATCAATTAAACAGAAAATAAACATAAATTTGAAAAGGCAGGTTTTACATTGAATAATCAGGTAAGTAACTGGAATAAGATCTTACACTGACTGAAACTAAATTCTGCTTAGAAAGTCAAGAAAGGGACTTCCCTGGTGGCGCAGTGGTTAAGAATCCGCCTGCCAATTCAGGGGACATGGGTTCAAGCCCTGGTCCAGGAAGATCCCACATGCCACGGAGCAACTAAGCCTGTGTGCCACAACTACTGAGCCTGTGCTCTAGGGCCTGCGAGCCACAACTACAGAGCCTGAGTGCCACAACTACTGAAGCTCACGCACCTAGGGCCCGTGTTCCACAATAAGAGAAGCCACCGCAATGAGAAGCCCGTGCACCACAACAAAGAGTAGCCCCTGCTCTCCACAACTAGAGAAAGCCCACGCACAGCAACGAAGACCCAACACTGCCAAAAATAACAAATTAATTAATTAACCTTTTTTAAAAAAGATAATAATAAAAATAAAATCTCTAAGAAAAAGAAAGTAAAAAAAAAAAAATCAGGGAAATTAACAGCACAGTTTCTAGAAAACAGTAAGAAAGTTATCTTCCATGGATTTCCTTGGATATTTTGCATGTAACTCAGTAAAAAAAAATTAAAACTCAGCTAATATAAGCTTAGGTGGAATATGTTCTGTATTTTAAAAATATGATTGTCTATTTTGATTCTAGTAAGTCTTGGTTCCTCAACTGCCTTGTAAGAATTATATCAAAGCATCTTCACTGAGTTTCACTTGTTTTCCTTATAGGTCCCTTAATCTTTGCTCATTTTGATGCTTGGTTTCTTAACAGGCAGCACAGTGGGGCGGTTAAAAGAGTGGAGCCCTAAACTATACTGCCTGGGCTCGAATTCTAACTTGGCCACTCACTAGCTATATGACAAGTTACATAAACTTGCCTCCTCAGTTTCCTATTCTGTAAATGCAGATAATAACAACAACTACTTCAAGAGGGTTGTTCTGAGAATGAATAAATGAGTTACTACACATAAAGCACTTGGAGAAGTGTCTGGCACAAAGTAGATGTTAATACTTGCTGGCTGCTCTTATTATTGTTGCTATTTTTTACCTTCATAACCTCCATCAATACTACAACTACTAATGATTGTATACCTTAAAGTTAGGTGTACCATGAATTCTGAACTCCTAAGAGCTGGCTTTTGGATCACGGGGTTTATTCATTGAATTCATCGTTAAAATTAGGAATGAAATACAGCTGACCCTTGAACAACACAGGTTTGAACTGCACAGGCCACTTACACATGGATGTTTTTTCAACAGTAAATATTACAGTTCTACACAATCTGTGGTTGGTTGAATCTGCAGATGCTGAACCTCAGATAGAGGAACCAAGGATATGGAGGATATAAGGAGAACTGACTCTAAGTTGCACATGAATTTATGATGGCAGGGAGGGTCAGCGTCCCTAACCTCCACATTGTTCATCAACTGTATAGAGAAATGTAAAATCCAGTTCACAGACTAATATTAGAGCTACAATAAGTTCTAAAGAGAACATATAGATTAGTCACAGAGGTCAGAAATGAGCTCTAACAAAATAATCGACTCAAGGAATTATTTTATTTTTTTGCCCAGCTTTTTTTTTTAATAGAAGTATAGTTGATTTACAATATTATATTCATTTCAGTCATATAACACAATTCAGTGTTTTTATGGATTACATGCTATATCAATACAAAGTTATTATAAAATATTGACTATATTCCCAGTACATTACATCCCCATGACTTATTTTATAACTGGTAGTTTATCTCTCTTAATCTCCTTCACCTACTTTATCTCTCCTCCTTCCCCTCCCCACTCTGGTTACCACTAGTTTGTTTTCTGTATCTGGAAGTCCATTTCTGTTTTATCTGTTTTATCTATCTGTTCATTTGTTTTGCTTTTTAGATTCCAAATATAAGTGAAAACATACAGTATTTGTCTTTCTCTGTTTGACTTATTTCACTAAGCATAATACCCCTCCAGTCATTCACGTCATAAATGGCAAGGTCTCATTCTTTTTTATGGCTGAGTAATACTCCAGTGAGTATATATATCACATCTTCTTTATCCATTCATCTGTCAATGGGCACTGAGGTCACTTCCATATCTTGGCTATCGTAAACAATGCTGCTATGAACACTGGGGTACACATATCTTTTCAAGTTACTGCCCAACTTCTTAGGGGAACTTGGGGAACTTAGGGGAAAGGCAGAATATTACAGTTAACTACAAAAAAGAAACAGGCAATTCTGTGCCACTGAAGTTAGTGAACAATGGTGGAAAACCAAAATACTTCAAGGTGGCAATAGGATGGGCAGGAGAGAGTAAAGGTAAGTGCTGGGAAATCAAACTTACTAATAAACCTTGTGGAATAAACAATACATCCAATTATACGTACTCTTAAAGAGAACTTGGTATTACATGTAGCTGGAACAAAGTCCGTAAACGGCAAAGAGAAATCAATGTTTAGTGTTTCCCCACAGGCTGCCAGGTACACTGCAAAAATAAATAAATAAATTTACTTTTAATTTCAAAAAAATTTTCAACAAAAACTGCCTTAAATATACACCTAAACAAAATTAAATTTAATATGCTTAGTGTAATACAAATTCTGAAATAGTTCTCTGAGAGTCTTATAAGACAATGGAAAAGAAGATCAATTCTAGTATCTATTAAAACTATAAAAATCAATACCAGTTCTTTGCTGGTATTTGTCTTAATGAACAGAATACTAACCTAATTTTTAAAAAGTACTTACCATTTTCCTGTTGTTTAGTGGAACAGTCAATCCAATTGTGCTGATTAGCTGCCCAAATCATTTCAAATTGATGAAACATGATTTTAAAATTCCATGTATATGGAACAAATGAAAAAATGTCTGGAGCACTATCACTTGACCAGTCTTGAATTAAATCTAAAATTATTGCGGTAGGAGACAGAATGTAAAATTAATTGAAATTCAGAAAACAAAATAAAAATATTCTAACACCAAAAAGTTTCCTATTGTTATCTAAAAAGAACTTCTATACAAAGATATTAAAAAGCTGATTAAGATGTAGCTAAATGATTTGACAGTAAAAATGCTTACTTACTAATCACAGTTCCAAATAAGAAAACTTTTATGCATTTCATATACCTATTACGTTTTTAAAGAAACTTCAGAAGAGGAAAAAAAAATTACCTGATATTCTGTTACCAAAATACATAACATTGTGGATATATCTCATCCTAGTTCTTTTTTCTATGTAGATTTTTACACTACCCTAGATGTTACGTTACTTTTTTCATTGAACTCAAAATTTTGCCATGTTATTTCGTACACATTAACAAAAATTTTGTTCATTAAAAAGATTCGCAAAGATTTACTTAACCATTTACTGTACTTGGATATTTAGACTTTCTTAAAATTTCTGTTATATATAATGTTATCATGTATATTTTCATGCAAGATATTTTACATATTCAGGATTATTTTCTCAGGATAGATTTAAAATATGGATTTGCTAGGTCAAAGTTTATGAATTTTTTTAAGGCTATTATAAATCACAAAACTGCTTTCCAAGAGTAGTAGATCCATTTATGCTCCTATTAGAAATGTATGGTCAACTATCCATTTCACTGTACCTGTTCCTGCATTATATTTCTTTCTACCTCTCTCCCTTTCTCTATATTTTTTGGGGGGGCGGGCCGGGAGTGGGGGTGATGCGGCTTGATAATTGGTAATTGAAAAATGCTCTCTCACTTTAATTGAATTTCTTAATTACAAGTAGGGTTGAACATTATTCGCATTGTTTTATTCACAAAACAAATACGTACAGAATGTCTACTGTGTCCCAGACTCTGTTTTAGACTGTGGGAATACAATGTGAACAAAACAAAGACTTGGCCTTAGAATTATAGTCAGTCATATTTGTTGATTGCTGATTTACTGTATTGCTGATTTGTTGGTTTAAGTGTTGTTTTTTAAAATTGTGTTCATAGTCTGCTCATAGTTCATAGTTCTTAGTCTGCTTATCCTTTCATACCTCAATTTTTTTTTTTTAACCTCAATAGGCAAAAAGTCTTTACATAAAGATGTTAGCCCTGCTCTATCACAGTGCGTTCCTCTACTTTTCCTCTGGCATTCACATTATTGCATGCACTGTATACTCCCAGCAATGATGTCCTTCAGTAAATGGTCTCCTCCTAAAAGGTGTCAAGCTCATCTTTGTATACTCACAGTACATAACAACAGTGCTATAAAATCAGAACTTTGTGTATTTGAGAGAGGGAAACAACTACAAGTACCATTGTTATAGCACAAATTCTGACAACCAGACAGTCCTGGGTTTAAATTGTGGCTTTATCATTTTACTAGTTACATAATCTTGAACAAATGACTGAAATGCTGTCGGTTTTCTCTTTTACAAAATGCGGACAACTTCACAGACTTATTGTGAGAATTTAGATGATATATGTGAACTTTTAGCACAGAAACTGCCACCAGATAAGCACTCCACAAACAGTAGCACTTAGTATTAAAGATATTCTAAGGAAAATAATAGGCAAAAATAATTAAATATTTAAAGTAGTTTCCTTTGAATTTTAAAGGATATCTTTAAACTGAAAAATATTAGATTCAGTAATGAAATCAGATGTCAAATATCATATGAACTCATTTAAAATGTAGCTGCAATGTACAGAAACTTGTGCACATATATTAGACTCATCTCTTGATAAAATAGCAAAATAATACATTTGATATCAAATTTTAATAACAATTTAAATTAATCTTAGTAAGATGCAGTTTTACTATATCAACGATAAAAGGCATATATGGCTATTAACCTGTTCTAAGACTAGAGAACAGAAATTTCCACTTAACGATTTTACTTTAAATATATTTTTATTTCATTTAACAAGCAATCACACTAGCTCATCATACCTTATAGTATCTATGCCTACTTCTAAAATTTTACTTCTACATACCGCCCTACCTAACTAACCTGACTGCATCCCTACTATCTAACTTTAGTCTTTAACACAGCGTTCAGCACTTAAGAGATGCCCAAAAGTCATCTCTGGGATTAGCCAACTACACAATACAAATTCACCATTCATCAAGCTGATTTTCACACTTTTCTTCCTCATAAACATTTTTGGTTCTGCACTTTTACTCAAACTATTCATCCCTTCTAAAATGAACACACTCTTTGGTAACCTCTTTGTTGCAGAAAAACTCTAACCATCTTTAACAACAGCATGACACTACAGAGACAGTACAGAGTCTACTACAGTCAAAACATTGTTCTTAACCATCTCTTCCACTTACTAGCTTCATGAGTCTGCCCAAGTCATTGAATGTTTCTTCAATTTCCTCATTGTTAACTCAAGGATAACAATAACAGCTATCCCTTTTCAGAGTTGTTGTGAAGATTATACCAATGAACATGCTTTGGAATGTTGTATGAAAACATACTATGCAAATTTTAGTTAATATTACTGAGTTCATTTACAAAGACCATTCCCGATCTTAATGTCCTTCCTTACTTTCTCTAATTATCTTCAGATCGTATTGATTTCCTCTGTATCCACGTCTTACATGCATTTGTTAGCTTTGAAATTCATGCTTGCACTCAATGTGTTTGTGTGTGTGTGTGTGTCTGTGTGTGTGTGTGTGTGTGTACTGTTATGTATTGTTTTATTTGTCTAAGTCTAGTACTACACATGCCAATATACTTGAGACTGATAAATAAATTCCCATAAGCACTATCTCTATAAGTTCTCTCTGCGTTGAGATCATGGCTTATATTTGTTTTGACTCATTATTAACAAGTGACTCTCAACTTATGCTGGTTGCATTTATCTACTTCATACTACTACCTAAAAGACTGAGCTACAATTGCTAGTAAAATAAACACAAATTCAAATAATCTACTAATCATCTAAGGAAACCAACAAAATTTTATAGTTTTTAGCCAATTTCTATTTTAATGTCTTATTAGTTTTTTTAATATCTTATCTAAACATCAGTATATTCTGCAATATAGTTTCCCTACCAGCTTATACAATATCTTTACTGACAAATATTAAAAATTACGGTAACAAAATATCTTTACTAGGAACCTCAAAAACTACTTCCGATATGTATTTCTCTTTAAACCAAAAGCTGCTCTTATTACCAGATGGTCTTACCAAATAAATTTATTTATTTGGAAGCACTTTCTTGATGACGGCCTTAATCGTTTAGATAATAAAATTTTAGAAGTTGTGAAGTTGGTAATCTAAATATTAGTCTGGGAAAAAACTCATCTACAACTCACTTTATAATTAAGTTGATAGGCCAACAACCTACAAAATGTCCATCACCTGGTACTGGGGCTTTGCAATACCATTATATTTTCTTCTCCCATTATCAGAGTAAACCTAAGTCAATTTCATTATTGCCTGTAAAGACCACTTTTGCCTGTTTTACATCTTTCATTCCTGAGGCTCTATATTGTATTTATCATGAAGAGATTTCTGTTCCACATTGAAATCTCTTAAGAACAATTTTATCCCACTAATAACTGGCATGAGAATGGGTCTTGAAGCATATTAGGTATTCCCTCACACAAAATAGATAATTTATTTTCTGCAAAAATCTGTCAACAGAGAAATGTAAAACTGAGAAAAGAGAAAAGCAATTCAAACACTATGACCAAGTATGTTCTCTCCAAGGCTAAATTAATATCACTCTCTGATAGTATCTTTTTTAAAGAATAAATAAGTTTTTGAAGGACTCTAGAAAGATTTCAGAAGTAATATATCTAAATGTTATAGCTGTTAAATCTGGGAGATGAGAACTTAAGTTTTGTACCTTTCTATATTTTTTAAATTTCTCCAAATAAATTTTAGAAAAAAATAACTAAAAAAGTGAAGTTAAATAGGTATAAGCATAAAGATTAGAGAAAGAAAATAATTTAAGAAAAATCACAATTGTAATTTAGGAAATGTGTACTTGTTTAACTAATACAATATTCAGTCTAAATGTAAGCGCTACTACAAAATAAAGTTTAAATTTTGAGAAAGTTATACTTCTACTCCAAGTATTCTTGGCACTGCTAAAGTCTGAGATTGTGAAATTCTGGAGGAAAAACAATGTGAAGTATTGAATGCTTGAAAACACTGGGCTTTAAGTTTAAATAAATACTTTATAATTTAAAAAGAAAGAAACTGCAATCTATTTTAAAAGATTAGCAAAGTTAGAAATGATAAAATCTTAAGTGAGAAGGAAAAGACTATGCAAAGAAGCTATCTATATAAAAACAGATTCTTGAACCAGACTATTTGGGTTGGAATCCTAGCTTGACTTAGTCGCGTAACCCTAGACAAATTGCTTAACCACTCTGTAACTCACTGCCCTCATCTGTAAAATAAGGATAATGATAATAAAATTGACCTCAGAGAATTTATGAGGATTTAATGATTTAATATGTGAAACTGCTTAGAACAGAGACAGACACTAATACACACTGTAAGTTTTAGCTATTATTTTTTTCATAAATCTGAATTAAGTAGTACTTATTCAATATTCAGCTTCACTGACAAAAATTTAACTTGCCAGGGACTCTGTCAAAGTTTCTACTACTGGGACCTTGACTTGAGCCTTGGAGAAGAATTATACAACTGCAAAAATACAGAATCATTCTATCTAATCTCCACGATAAGGCTCCTGATCAAAGCAAAATACAAATATAGAAGACTAATGATTGAATATATTATAGTAATGGCATTATTATAAAAGGCCAAAACTCTAGCAACAGCAAAATTAGGTTAGAAATTGTTATCCCTATTTCACAGATAAGGAAACTGAAGCTTAAACAATTAGGAAATTTGGCCAACATCATATTGCTAGTAAGTAATGTGAGGACAGGGAAACCTGTGAATATCTTAATGACTGCTATACCCACAAATATTAGTACTCAGCACAGAATGCTTGTAAATGATCGGTGGGTGGATGGACGAACAGATAAATGCAGCAATCAGTCAAGCAAATATTAGGAGTTCTGGGGTAGCCACTGATCCTAGAAAAGCAGACCAACTCTGGCTAAACTTCTTACAGAAAGGCTCAAAAAATGTATTTTTATGTAGCAATATTTATGTCATTCAGAGACTAAGACCACATGTTCCCATAATCATAAAATAACGAGTAGCTATCATAATATGCTGCAAGAAATAAAAGAATTTTTTCCACCTAATGACAGCATCAACTCAATTATACATGCCAACAGAAAGGAGTTAAGTAGGGACTCCAAATACAAAAATAACGTATTTGACTATTTGAATATACTGTCTGTGGATTACTAACTAAAACAAAATAGTAGAGCCACAATGATGCCTAATTCAGGAAGAGAAAGAAACTGATTCATCTTCCCCAACTTACCCCCACCAGACCGACACAAAAATGAGTTCTTGCACTTCCTCCTAAGCTCAATTTTGGGTTCATATTTTCCTTGTTTGGGTTAGAAGACAGCATAGAACATGTATATTTAAGTTTTTCCTTTGATAAACTTGGCCCCAAAAGAAGTGTAAAAGGAAGTATGAATTGTGTCATCAAGTCCCTATGTTGAATCTAAAAGCAAAACTTATTGACTATAAACAAGTTTACTATGATAAATCTCAGATCTCATTGTATTTATACTTATTAGAAAATTACCTGTGAAGAAATTCTTCTGTGCAAAGATGAAGTGGTAGGTGGCTTTATAAACCTCTAATTCACACTGCCATGTCTGTGGCATGTTCCATATTCGGGGGTAGCTGGCATTGATGTGAAACTGCAAATCAAATGTTAAGTAAAAATGTCAGAGGTTAAAATATGACATTGTGTGACAGCATTAGAAATGAACTCGCACAAACTGGTGAGTAATTAAAACTTATTTTCCTACTGAGCCAAACAGAATGTCCCTTAGAGGTTTTAATATTGCTGTGGCTAAAGGTCAGTATTCATGGTTACATCCAGCTCCTTAAAATACTAAGCCATGATGTGGCCAAAAAACTTTAAGAACAAATCAGGCTACAGTTTTGATACTGTAGCTAAACAGAGTAACAGCCAACTTCATTAACTCTTCTTTAAACCTAATCTGTTAAGTGAGGGGCTCGGGTCAGGCAGGGTGGAGTGCAATGCATACCGTCACACAGAAGTTTGGCCCCCAGTGCCTCCTCGGTTCTTATTTGACAGCACAGTAGTTATAAATCTGACATGATGCTTTGTGGTACATTCCACCTGCCAAAGCTTGGCAATTCTGCAAAGGCAAGAGCTGCCTGGCCAGGAATACCGTTATTGCACAGCACCATTTATCAGCAATAGCTCAGGAATTCATTAAAATGCTGAATATTCATATTTATAGTATTCATTATATTCTTGGTAACTGCAAAATTTTCTTCTTAATTTACATATATCATATATAAATATGCTTGTTTAGACAAGCAATTAAGGACCTAATGATATCATCTAATATAAAAGAATCCTCTCTAAATATCAGCCATTCTACGCAGTGACTTTTGTTATTATTGTTGTTATTACTGTCATCCCTGAGAAAAAATAATAATCTGCTTGATTAATGAGTTCCTGACCTGCAGTTTTCAATCATGAGCATTTCCATATTTATTCTAATATGGAGCAATTCAGGGTATCAATAAGATTTTCTTCCTTTTACCTTATTCATCAAGTAAAAAAGGACAATGAATTATTAAGCCCTGAGAAAGAATCTGATGGGGCCAGAAAACATACAGTAAAAAATTATCTTACTTACAGCATAGGAGACAGCTAGTCTAGCCATACAATGAAGTTTAAAAACAATACACCGAGAACTTTTCACATTTCTAAAGGCCAAAAACCCATGTAGTGTTGCCTTATATTCATTTCCCCCAAAAGAAGAGCAACAGAGAGATGCCAAAGGGAGTCCACAGCATTGGGAATCTACACCTCTTCCCAAAAACATGGTCAAGAGCATCTGGTTGTTCTTGAATGAGAAGACTGACCTTTTGATGACCTCCTGGCCATTAAAATTTTATATTAAAAAATTAAAACCAAATTTGTATTTTATGGATGTAGGCATATCATCATACACTCTAGACTTACTGCTAACATTTCTGCTTCTAAAAGAGTCCGGTATTGCATGCTGGTAGTGGCATCAACATGTAAGAGTTGTCCTTTAATTGCAGGGGTGTAACCTAAAATAAGTGAAAACATAAAAATTAAGAACCTAAAGAAATACATACATATAATTAAAAAATTTGGACTGGAAACAAATTCCCCCACCACCCAAAGAAGGAATTCCTGAAAAATGGTAATCAGTCACTATTTAAATACACCCCCAGTAATGTGGAGTATACTATCTAATAGGTAACCTTTCTCATTTCGGACAGCTCTGATGGAAAAGAGTTCCATCTTCATATAAGGTCTATCCTGACTCTGCTTTCCAGTGCAAAACTACAAGTCTATTTTCCAAATGATAGTGTGCAAATATTTAAGACTGCTCCCATGTCCTTTTTTTCACTGACTCAAGGGTACATATTTTCAACTACCCCTTAAGTAATGACAGTTGCTTTTTTTTTTCTTTTTTTTTTTCTGGAAATTAAAACACCAGCTTTATTATAGAGGTATTGAAAACATGGCTTTGAATATCCCAATAAGAAAATCTTGAGTTAGTCATAGCTACAGATAGGCAATGCTAGAAATCCAAATCTACTCCACCACCCAGGACAGACCCTTTCACTAAATGACTTTGAAGAGTCTGAAATCTGTAGAAAAGACAGTATTAAAAAAAAAAAAAAGGGAATAGGATGGATCTAACATATCATATCCTTGTTCAAAATCCACCCATCAGGGCAAGTATAGGTAGGAGAGAAGTCAGGAGATTGCACAAATAAATTATTGAAAAAAATGTGTAATGACAGTTGCTAAACAAAAAAACTATTCCTTACATAGTGACAGTTACCAAACAACACAGCCCCACTCTGAATAAAAGCAGAAAGGTTCAGAGTATTTCACTTCTTTTCTTGATGGACTGCCCTCCTATGAACACTAACACTATGAACATTTTTATATGGCTAATTCAACATGCATCCTGCTCTGGGCATTTTTTTTTCCCCAAACAACTGAATCTCTGGGACCAGTTTTTAAATGTTTTCAAATTATATTTTGTTATTGTCTAAGAAGTAAGTCTATTTTTCCCTTTGAAGACAGTCACCTTAAAAGCCACCTAACCTTTACCAATAACTCGACTGGGTTTTTCTTAGACACTTAACTCATTCAGTTCAACAGTCAGTGTGCTGTGGCACTTCCCATGAATTCATAATAGGTATATGCTCAAGATATTGATGCCTCAGTCCTCAGATGGTCCCTTTACCCCAGTGCACCAATAAATGTACCTCCCAAAAATCTGTACAAATATTATTTCCTATATACATCATCAGTTTAAAAGGCAGAGGGACTTCCCTGGTGGCGCAGTGGTTAAGAATCTGCCTGCCAACGCAGGGGACACGGGTTCAAGCCCCAGTCCGGGAAGATCCCACATACCGCGGAGCAACTAAGCTCGTGCACCACAAGTGCTGAGCCTGCGCTCTAGAGCCCACAAGCCACAAATGCTGAGCCTGCGTGCTACAACTACTGAAGCCCACATGCCTAGAGCCCGTGCTCCGCAACGAGAAGCCCCCACTCGCTGCAACTAGAGAAAGCCCGTGCACAGCAACGAAGACCCAACGCAGCCAAAGATAAATAAATAAATCAAAA
>NW_020173215.1:1331534-1387607 GCF_003031525.2 Neophocaena asiaeorientalis asiaeorientalis | reverse complement strand
GCACAAAAAAAAAAAAAAAAAAAAAAAAAAAAAAAAAAAAGGCAGAAGCACTCCCTTAACTGAACCATTCTCAATTCTGTGCAACCCTCAACAGCCTCTTCCTCTACAGAATTACAGATCCTATATATCAGTAATTAAGGCTATCCTGAAAGATGCTTCTTTCCAACTGACTACTCTGAATCCTAGAGAATCTCAAGCATCTGCTTCAAGACTTAGGTTATTCTTTTAAAAGTAACTAAGATAAGGTTTTAGTTCTTCAGTGTAATAGCCCTAAAGTTACGGGGAAAAGATATACTATCTCATTCTCAGTCACTTTTTCAATTAATTATCTAAGCAGGCAGACTCAACTGCTACCTTTTTATGCAAGCTAATAAATCTAGTCAACACCTTTGCCTGTTTTCTTTTTATTGTAGCAACAAAATGAGTGACAGAAACAAGAAAAGAGAGCCAAGAATTACATAAAACTTATTCTAATTATACCTAGCAATAGTAACATTGCTGTTCAGTAATTTAAAAACATTGGTGAGTTGCTACTCTCCATACCCTCAAGAAAGTGAAGAAATAAAGCAGAATTTCACTTCAACTGGTCTCAATTACAAATGTAATAAGAGGATGGGAAGAACAAGGAGAAATGAGGGAGACTATGTAATATTTTGATAAATTTAACAATAAAGTATTTAATCATGTTACTGATTAACCTGTATCAGAGCCCAAATTTTAAATTCATAATGAACTTAGATTATCCTAGCTCAGATAAAACTACAGCTAATCAGGGCATGACAATATTTTAAATATGAAATATTCTGCTTTCTTAAAGTTATGCTATTCAAAGTACCCAGGTTACTTCCTGACAAAAATCTACTAACAATATAACCTAAAACAAAGCCTATTAGTCATTCAATCTATTTCTGCCCATGGACCACGTGCCAGGTCCTGGGTTTGGCACAGGTATACACCAGTGAAAAGAAATACATAGTACCAGCCTTCACAGAGCAACAGACTAACAGGAAAAACATACACTAAGCAAATTACGCACAAACTTACAAAAGAAGTGTAAGGTATAACGAAAGCACAGAAAAATAAGACCTAGCTTGATTAAAACACTTTTCCCTTCTCTCCAAGTGCATGAATAATATACTATTTACTAACTACAGGCACATCAAAATATAATAAAAAGCTGAAAAAGAAAACCCCATTAATTTTAGTCTAACTGGATTAATAATTATTTATATATTAATTATTCCCCTACTAATCACTTAAAACAGAAAAACACTCATCATAGCTTACCATTTTCCTCGACTGTCATTGGAATATTAATTTCTAAATATGAGCCAGCTCCTACATTTACATGTACAGCATTTGTTTCCTACCAAAAGCAAAAAATAATTCATGAGACATTTATTATAATTACACTCCCATCTTTACTTTTCAGTTATTATCAAAGATAAAATTTAATCATCTATAATATTAAATAGGTATTAAAAGTTCCTAAGAGCAAAAGCTCAAATTTATACCAAAAATATACTAAAACAGTTTGGCCAGATTTAAAGGAGAAAATGAATCAGACTATACTATAAAGGTCTATTATTATTAATTAACTTCTTTCTACTATTTGGCACTTAATGAAAGTAACATACGTACAATTATTGGGGGTGGGGGTCAGGGAAGCTCATAGAAATGAATCTGAGTATAGGACTAGAAAGATACTCTGGAAAATAATGTTCAAATTTTACACATAATTTTCTACTATATTATTTCAATAATTACCCTATTTTTGGTAAACAGCAAGTCAATTGTAGCATCTGCAATAATATTCATTCGTAGTTCAAAAGCAAGGATCTGTCTTGGTCTCCCAGGCTGTGCAATTTCAGAGACTTTCAGAACTTGATAATCAGGAGGGAAGAAGAACTTCCATAAACAATCTCTAAATAAAGAGGAAGAAAGAATAATGACAAGTTATTCAAATAAAATTACCTCTGATAAGAGACAAAATCAGTATTATAACTTTCTATTACCACTGTTATCTTATTTAACAATTAGACATAAAATTGAAAAAAAAATTATAAGTCACAAAATAACACCTACCATAATTTCCTTTCAGTAAAATGAAAGACTGTTTTATACTTCCAGAGATCAATGAGCTTTGAGCACTTAATATACTACTATCAAATAAGACATAGGTAAGACCAAATTTGCACTATTCAAACATACTGTGAAAAATTAAAGACTTTCTACAGGTATATCAATTGTGCAAATGGCAAAGAAAGAGCTGAAGGGGGATGGTTTAATTAGAATCATTCCACTCTGGACAATTACTACTTAACCTTTCTGAGGACACTCGCCTGCTTCCTCACCTGTAAAAGAGGATTGTCATAACCAGTCTCAGAGAATAGATCCAAGAATTAAATGACAACATATATGAAAAAGACTTGGCAGTACATGGCACACGGAGAAAGTGTATTTCTATTATTTTCATAATCACTATTAATCAACGTTATAACAATAAGAGTCTAAAGAGCAATAGATTTCTAAAAAGAAGCAAGTGTTTGGAGGCTAGGGCTCTCATGTATCTGCCTCCCCATATCACTTGACAAACATGAAAGAAACCAAGAAACTTTCAATTCATAGCCTTCTATATAATTAAAAATTAGCATGTTACTCATACATTCAGAAAAAGTATCAGTTTCTGACTTTTAAATAGGAAGAGCTGAGGAAGGAGTCATCAGTAACAGGAAATGCTGCTTGGAATAAACTGACTGCGAAAAATCAGATCAACAGAACAAAATTTGCAAACTGATCCATTATAGACACAAAACAAAAATTAAGTCTGTAAATGTTTTGGCTAAGACACAAATATATAAAACTAAGCTTTCAAGACAAAGAATCCATCTAATCATTAGGTGATCATGGACTATAAAATGGGTAGCAGGATATAATGAAAAGAGCAGTGGACTTGAAGGGTTGGTCTGAATCTTGGCTCTAGATGCTATAGCTTTACTATCTTGCCCGAATCACTGAATTTCTGTGTCTTCATTTTCTCACAGGTATAATCAGATCACCACACCTGTCCTTGTGCCTCTCACTGTTATGAAGATCAAGTGTGAAAATATAAATGAAAGCAATAAAAGGCCAGAGAATATCAGGAATATTTGCATTATTATAGTTATCATTAAGGAGTAAGCACGAATTTATAAAGTTTATATTTCAACTCTGTCATGAAAACTCTTAAAAAGAAAAGCTGAGTGTCTTAAAGATTCAGACACAAGAGGGAGGGGATATGGGGATATATGTATACATATAGCTGATGCACTTTGTTATACAACAGAAACTAACACACCACTGTAAAGCAATTATACTCCAATAAAGATGTTAAAAAAAAAAAAAGAAAATCATGTAAAGGTAATAGAACTGACATTAAAATCTATAAGCTAAATAAGGTCATGCTACATCAGAGATCAAAAACAATGCTGAGTGAACTATCCAATAATAAAACAGTTGAGGTTTCTTTCTATATATTTTACACTAATAGGTAGATACTAAAAAAAATGACCTAATGAACATTTCTGGTAACAGTTCATATTTGTTTAGAAACTCAGTATGGAGAAGGTGAAAAGGAAATGGCTACAAGAGAGGAAATGCACAATTTGCATATATAAGGGAGGAGATAAATACTACTATTACTCACACAGGGAAACTAAACCCATGTGATAAATTTCTTTCTTTCTTCTTTTTAATAAATCTGAATGGTTTTGTTAAGTCCAGCTTAAAAAATGTATTGCTGTTCTCTCCTAGCAGTGGCAGGACCTACTGAAGGGAGTTGGTAAAGCAAATTTTTCTTTCATGTTATCTACAGTATCATTTCTCTGTATTATACAAAGATCACCGAAAGAGTGAATATGACTATATATTAAAAGAATTTTAGCTAGGATTTTCATGTAAATATAGCCTAATACTTCTCTTAATGCAATACAATTAAATATAGTTTAAGAAGAATCACACTCTATTCAAATACTAAAATGCAAAAATATTCTGTGTCTGTGTTAAAGCACTGCTGTAATTTTTTCCTTTCAAATATAGCAAGTGTAACTGTTACTTAAGGGAATGTAAAACCCCTCATTTTCAACTATTCCACAGTAAATATAGCATGGTTTAATGTATGAAAAATTTTATTATAAAAGGAAAATTTTAATCCAGTAATTGGAAAAATATTTGTTTTCTAACCGGAAATTTTAAGCTATGTTTACCTTCGGGTCTAATAATCTAACCCAGAACTTAATGAAGTACTGTATTGGCATACTCCAAGTATTCAAATAACACACTTACTTATATATTTACCAAACTACTGTTATTTAAGTAGCTACTTAATGGAGCAGGTATTTCTATATGCTAGAGATACCAAGGTTAACAGAACGTAGTACCTGACAAAGTATATAATTCTTCTAACAATGCTAGGTAGAAAGCACTTTTTTTGTGTTTTTTGGCTGCGTTGGGTCTTCGTTGCTGTGCCCGGGCTTAGAAAGCACTTTTTAAAACAATTTAGTTTGCAAGGCAGAAATAGAGACACAGATGTAGAGAACAAACGTATGGACACCAAGGGGGGAAAGTGGCGGGGGTGGTTTGTGGTGCTGGGATGAATTGGGAGACTGGGATTGACATATATGCCCTAATATGTATAAAATAGATAACTAATAAGAACCTGCTGTGTAAAAACATAAAATAAAATAAAATTTAAAAAAAAACAATTAAGTATAAAAAGAGTGAGTATATCAAGTATCAGCACTCTTAGTAGTCCATCAGTGGCCCAGTAATATCTGCCTCAGTGACTGATTAAGCTTGTATTTCTCCATTCAAGCTAGTTTATGAAAGACTAAACTAGCTTTAAACAATGTATATTTACATAAAAATTTAGATGTTCCCTCATAAATAGTAGTACATGTCCCCTCCTTTGTTTAAAATTCTTCAATAAGTAGATAGATGTTCATAATATATTAAAAACAGAAAATTACTTCAAAATTAATAGAATAACTAAGAAATAAAAAACCCTTTTTTACCTTTCAGGCATTCCCTATTACCTCCAGTATAAAATCTATATATTTCTTAACTACCTACAAATCTCTTTAACAACCTATAGAACTTATTAAGACAATTCTCCACTGCCATCATGCATTTGCAGAACTCCTCCCTTGCCTTGATTACTTATCCTTCCCTTCCTTCCCCGGCTAATTCTTACTTATGTTTCAAAACTCAACTCACATATTACCTCAACCAAAAAGCATTCCCCAGTTCTCTCCTCTTCAATATGAGTTATGAACTTGTTATGGGCTAAATTGTGTCCCCCTAAAATTTATATGTCCTAATCCTCAGTACCTCATAATTTGGCCTTAGTTAGAGACAGGGTCTTTAGAGAAGTAATTAAGTTAAAATGAGGTCAATAGGGTGGGCCCTAATCCAATATGACTGGTATTCTTGCAAGAAGAGGAAATTTGGACACAGAGACCTACAAAACACACAAGAGAGAAGACCATGTGAAGATACAGGGAGAAGATGACCATCTACAAGCCAAGGAGGGAGGCTTTGAACACAGCCTTCCCTCACGGCCCTCAGAAGGAACCAATCCTGCCAACACCTTGATCTCAGAATTCTAACCTCCAGAACAGTGAGAAATTTCTGCTGTTTAAGCCACACAGTCTGCGGTACTTTGTTGTGGCAGCCTCAGCAAACTAATACAGTACCTCTCTAAATTCTTCATCAAGACATTTTACGTACCTCTAATACAGCACTTAATAAAACTCTTTTGTTTCTTTTTTCCGAAACTGAACTATGTATGTCTTTTAGCTCTGAATCTCCATAGTCCCAACAATCCCTGGCATATTCGGTGATTAAATACAAAAGAAAAAACCAAGGAACCAATAAATATTCTGCTCATTCACCATTTTTCTAATGAATTAGCTCCTCCTTTAGAGCAAACTTGCTTGTGCTAATTTCTCTACAAATTATTTGGATTAAAATGTTCAGTGATATCTTACCCTGCCATAATAAAATAGCTTATAAAAATATCAATACTAAGCTAGCCTTTAATAAAAACTATAGTATTATCCCAATATGTTTGACTTAGAAATATAATTTAATCAAGTACCTCTGCCTATCAGCCCATGGCCCATAGTTGAAATCTGTTCCTTTACCACAAACTATATCCAGTCCCCAACAGGGAGGCAAATCTTGTAATTTGCAATCCTCACTGCTCATTTCTCCTTCAATAGTTTCTTCTGTTTCTTCTGGAACAAGTCCTATATTGCAGAATATACAATATGAAGATAGTTACTTAAAATAACCATTAAAAGGCTTCCTTAGATCAACATTTCTAAAAAGTTTTTGATCTCAGGAACACTTTACACTCTATATTGAGGACCCCAAAGTGGGATTTTTTTTGTATTGTATCTATCAAAATTTACTGTATTCAAAATTTGAATTGAGCAATATTTTTAAATTTTATTTTTAAAATAAACTCATTACATGTTGACATAACAAAACGTCTAATAAGATTTAATGAAAATATGATGTGAAAAATAACTACATTTTAGTGAAAACAAATAAAATTTTATTTCATTTTGAATGAAAATATTTTTTAATCAAAATAGGCATATTTTCTAAAACTAATTTATTGAGAAGTGTTGGCATCGCTTTTATTTTGGCAAATTTCTTAAATATACAGCTTAATAGAAAACAAGTGAATTCTCACAGTTGTTTCTGCACTTAATCTATTGAAGAAAACCTAGCCTCATACAAATAGGTAGACAGAAAAGGGAGGAGTATTTTAATAGCTTTTTCAGATAATTTTGGATATTCTTTGACACTAGACCAAAATTCAACAAGTGGTAATTTCTTAAAGATTACTTGCAATGGGGAATCTGAAACCATATTGCTGAACTTCTCATACTCTGACACGTTAAAATTTACTGATCTCTCTTGCACTCTGAATAAATCTTTTACAGACATCATGAATTGTTCATTTGGAAAATATTGGTTCACTGAGACATGCATATTTTTCCCAAATAGACAAATTCCATTATTAAACATTTAAGAAGTCATATTGTTACTAACACTGGTAGTCTCATCAGAAAAGTCATCAAACTCACAGTGGCAGACCCAAATTTTCCAAAATTCTAACTTTCACATGAAAGCTCAAAACCATAGTTTGTCCCTAGTTGCTCTTCCAAGCACAACTGGTATTCCATGAAAAGAGCAAACAGTTCAGCTTGGAACTCGATCACAGAGTGCTTTTCCTCGAAACAACAGTGTACTTTGGTATGAGGCAGAAGTGTATTATGTGTTCTTATCATTTTATTAAATGAATATTAAAAAGTGTACTGAAGGGTCAAGATTTGATAAAAGTAATTTTTACTGCTTAATCAAAGACACTGTAAAGTGCACTGGCATTTGTTTTATTGTGACTGCGTGGCAGTGAAAAAGACAGGGATTACTAGTATAGTTTGGAATCACTGCCTTGATTCATGCTAAAGCACCAGAAGTTTTGCCCCCTGTAACTTTTACACCATCAATACAACATGGTAAAATAAAAAGGCAAATAACATCCTAATTTTGAACATACTTTGACCTCATAAACCTCCTGAAAGGTATGAAAAATAAAAGTTAGGAAAAAATGACTAAAAATCCAATATTTAGCTTATTTATAAAACTGAGGCCACCTGTGAAGCACTGTAACTAGCTGGACTTCAATCCTTAAACTTTAAGCCTCAAATCCAACTTACTGGGATTTTTTTTCCCCTAAGCCAGCATGAACTGCCTTAACTATCATCACATTCTCTAATGGTTTTCACTCATGGTCATTTGTATTCACAATTTTTGAAGTATACTAGCAAAAATGAAATTTGAAGGAAAGATTACTATATGTTTCTCTTTTGATCTGAAATACTAAAAAATATTCAACTTTTGACAAATGACACAGATATTCTTTAGGTAGGCATTCTCACATCCACATTTACCATTATTAATGCTTATTTATATCCTAAGCAAGGATACTTAAAATATTATTAGATATCAGCATTTCATAGAAGAAACAGAATTGTAGCTATGAAACATATTTTCAAAAAATAATACCTGGCTCATCCATGTAATAGTAGATGTCAACATCATTCGACTGCATCACCACAAAACCTTCTCCCATTAATCTTGGTGGTCTATACAAAGGAAGGTGGAAGGCAAACTAAGTACATCTCCAGAATATAAAATGTTCAGTATGCTAATTAACGATGGTAATGGGTGAAAACAAAAAAGAAAACTAAAAAGCAATCAAGTGTAGAAACTTGAAAAGGGAAAACATCTTTCACATACACAATAAATTGTTCCATAATTGTTTTCTATATTAGACTATATAAAAAATTGGCACTGAAAAAATTTTGACCAGTAAAATCAGTTAAAGAAAGACAAAAAAATCTGTTTTGCATTTCTCATTTTAAGTTTTGAATGAGAGAAATCCATTTAAAACAAAGTTTAGGGCTTCCCTGGTGGCGCAGTGGTTGAGAGTCCACCTGCCGATGCAGGGGACACAGGTTCGTGCCCCGGTCCGGGAAGATTCCACATGCCGCGGAGCGGCTGGGCCCGTGAGCCATGGCCGCTGAGCCTGTGCGTCCGGAGCCTGTTGCTCCGCAACGGGAGAGGCCACAACAGTGAGAGGCCCGCGTACCGCAAAAAAATAAAAATAAAAAAAATAAATAAAACAAAGTTTAATTAAATACAATGGAAGAACAATGTTCATTGGAATATAATAATCATATTCTGCATTTGCAACAATAAATTTAAAATTAGACTTCAAATTCTACCATTTTATATTAATAACACTATAAAACTGATTAAAAATATCATCTTATATATTGTAAAATAAAGCATAACCTTTCAGAAACATTAAATTAAAAAAATGTTGTAATTTTTAACAACTTTATGTTACCTATTTCCAAGAATATTTAGTTGATCAACTTAAAATAAACTTAAAGCAAACATCTTGAACTCAAATTCTGGAATGAATGTTTCTGTACCATCAATTAACTTCCCTCTACTTGCTTTGATTTAACAACTTTTGTCTTTATCATATACCACAATATCTTCCTTCCATATCAAAATTAACCTCTCAATCATCAGATAATATAACACATACAAATTCAACAATCTTCTTCTAAATATGTATTAAATCACAATGGTTAGGGTTTAATCTCATTATTTAATCTCCATGTTTATTACTGAAGAGTGAAAAATACAATTTTAAATCTTCTTATACAAATAGCAGGACACTTTTTCATTTTACTCTGTAGTAATTTTCACAAAAACCCAGATTTATTTTTTTCAGTATTACAACTTGCACCCATAAATATAGAATTGTGTGCGTAGCTTATACTCCAAGATGCTTAGCAATTCAGTGATCCTGAAGAGTGTGAAACCAGGTAGACCCAGAGCCTCCCCGGTACTCAAGCTGGGAAAATGACTGTGTCATTCTAGCCAATCCCTAGAAAATCTAACAGCAACTAGCCAAAAGTTGGAACTAAAAAGAAACAATCATGTTTCTCATACCCTCAAACTTTATATTGCCTACACACAAAGACAAAAGCTGAGACAGTGGAAACTCATCACATGAATACTTTTATGACATGAATACTAAATTACACAAATTTAACAATAGACTCCTTCACAGAAAAGGATAGTGATTGAGAATAACAAAGATTACAAGAGCCCTCACCCCACTCATGAGCATGTGGCCTGGGAGTCAGATGCGAGTCAAGTGTCTGTTACCTGGGGACCTCGGTCCTCTGGAATGGAAGCATCCCACCACAAAGAGGGTAACTCTAGTGTGCGTCATTATTACAATGTGTCTCCTAAAAGCAAGGAGCTACTTCACTGAAGGAAAGCAAATCTGGAAAGCTAAGTGGAAAACTGACTGGGACTTAAATGTCAACTGAATTCCAAAACTGTCTTAACTTCATCAGTTTTCCAAGAGTAATTCTGATTCAACTTTCAACTTTTCATTAACTCCAATGATACTCTACTGTAATGAATTTGTTGAATTTACTATTTATCCATCCCTTCTGAAAATAAAAACCTACCTGTAATATGTATTTTCTAACATACAAACATCAGGGCTCAATTGCCCAAAATAAATTTCCCAAATACACTGAGAAAAGGATAGAAAAATTATAAGCTTATAAACAGTGCCTGACATATATTAAATGGCAATAAATATTAACTATTACAATTAAAGAACAAGAAAAATAGCTCATAGAAAAATATTTAAAATAGGAGTTTACCAGTGGATAGACTCCATTCATTTATCTTATAAAGCAGGAATACGCTCAGTTGATTTAATAGAGAAATATATGTAATTATTGCCCAACTTATAGCAAAGAAATTAAAAGAATACTAAAGATTCTAAATGATAAGCTACAATAGGTATAAAGAAGTTATTTGTTATTTTTATGACTTTCTTACTCATCATTTTGAAGACCAACATATCTTGGACTAGGAACAAGCATGACTCGAACATTTTCAAGCTTTCCCTTCACAATATGCATGAACTGATCAAGATGACTGGAAGGTGGTTTTGTAGTATAGGTTAAGAAAGCATCATCAAAGTTGATGCACAGAGTTTGAGGTTGGTAATGATTTCCAAAGGCCAAGCGTCCCTAAAAAAACAGATAAGAGATATTATGCCATACTATTTAGGCTGTATTTTTTTTTCTCAGCTGACCTAATAACAAGCATTTTCAAGCAACTACTAAATGATTCCACTTTAGCACTATATACTGTTTAAATTGCCCCACTGATCAATTTAGACTAGTGTTTAAAGAAATTTGAGCACTTGTGAATAAATAAATAGCCTTAAAGGTCTATACATTTGGGCTAAAATGGTATTGGTGTTGAAATAATTCTTTCACTTTATTAATAATGGAACCCAAAGACCTCTACAAAATTACTTTCTTAAGTGAAAATTATATTTGCAAAAATAAAAGGTTCTATTATTAACCCATGAAACATTAATTGTAGTGGAATTTACTTACCGTGCTCACATTGACCTTTATGACTGGAATAAGTGATCTCCATGAAGATGTGGGGTCTTGAGATTCTGTTTTTACTTTAACTCTGAGAAAAGAAACAAAAATTGACATATATGAGAAAAATTTAAGTACCTGAGAATACTGCTGACTTCCTCACAGTACACATTATTATTATTATTATGTTTTGGCTGTGTTGGGTCTTTGTTGCAGCGCGCAGGCTTTCTCTGGTTGTGGTGAGCAGGGGCTACTCTTTGTTGTGGTGTGTGGGCTTCTCACTGCAGTGGCTTCTCTTGTTGTGGAGCACAGGCTCTAGGCACGTGGGCTTCAGTAGTTGTGGCTCGCGGGCTCTAGAGTGCAGGCTCAGTAGTTGTGGCGCACAGGCTTAGCTGCTCTGCAGCATGTGGGATCTTCGCAGACCAGGGATTGAACCCGTGTCCCCTGCATTGGCAGGCAGATTCTTAACCACTGCGCCACCAGGGAAGTCCCACAATACACATTATTAATACCAGCTATATCTTTCCAAATATATCTAATGACTGCTCAGTAAACAAAACAATGACCATCTAAGGGACACTAATATCCCTAAAATGTCTCCTAGAATGTACTCTATCACACACCAATTTTTATATAAGAAGCTATAACAAAAAAGTATATTTTGAGAATGACAAGCTTTAATGACAAAGTATAAATTATGATGTGCTGTCATTATGCCTATCACACTGCATTATATCATTTTACAAGACAGCAAAAACTATAATTAAAACAAAAATTACCAAGATATAAGTTACTTAGATGTTTTAAGCGTTTTAAGCACTTCTGACAGTTCAGCTGATCCTTCTCCTTCCCTACTCCCGCCACTCTGTGCCAAAATAATTTCCTCTCAATACAATGAAAAGGATAGACCAAGAGTAAGAAAAAAGGAATTGGCCATACACAAAGTACACAAAATTTAAGAAATGAAAAATTCACAGCAATTCACTAAAGATTTCATATGAAAACTCAAGGCATGTCTCTTCAATAATCCAATAACTCCTAAATCACACTTCCGGAGCCATATTTGTAAGATGGCCTTCAGTGCTTAAAACTAAATTCAAAACTAACCTCACTACCACCCCCTAACCTTTCTCTAATGTTCCCTGACTAAGCATGGCTACTGCTTAAATTAGAAATCTGGATTCACTGTTGACTCATCCTTCTTATTTGTTCTCCACATCTAATTCATCACTTTCTTAAGTATTCATCTGCTTAAATGTATCTGGAATCCATCTCCTTATCTTTCTTCCCCTTGCTAACAACCCAGTTGATGATCATCTCTTCCCTGAACTGTTACTACGTCCTTCTATCTGGTCTCCCTGCCTCCAGTCTTACCTCCCTCCAATCACAACACAACACTGCTGACCTGGGGTAAGGCCATATTTCTAACCCAGATCCTGCTAAACATTTAGTCTAATTTATCCCCACCTCAAATAATCCACTCCAGTCTCAGTAACAACGTCTCTACTGCATATGATGTTTCTTCTCCATGGTAGAACTTTCAACTCCTTCTCTGCTTAATTCATTCACCTTTAAGGTTCCTACCTTCCCGAATCCTTCTATGTGTGCCCAGAGAATTCTATTCTTGTCCCTGCTATATTTCTTGCACTAAAATTGCTTGCTAAGTGTTCTAACTCCCACAATAGGCTGTAAATTCCCTCAAGATAGAACAGTTGTCATATTCTCAGTATCTCCAGTACCTCAAGCTCAGTGCCTGGGACATAATGTGCACTAAATATTTAATTGAGAATAAACATCCTCATCATCTACTTTAAAAAAAACAAAACTAGGGCTTCCCTGGTGGCGCAGTGGTTGAGAGTCCACCTGCCGATGCAGGGGACATGGGTTCGTGCCCCGGTCAGGGAAGATCCCACATGCCGCAGAGTGGCTAGGCCCATGAGCCATGGCCACTGACCTGCGCGTCCAGAGCCTATGCTCCACAATGGGAGAGGGCACAACAGTGAGATGCCCGCGTAACGCAAAAAATAAATAAATAATAAATAAAACTATTATGTATACAAGGCTGGTTCAACATTCAAAAATCAATTAACAGGCTACAAGTGAAAAATCAAAGGATCATACCAACAGATACAGAAAAAGCATCTGACAAAATCCAATACCCATTCATGATTAAAACCTCTAGTTTTACTAACTAGGAATAGAGGGGAACTTCCTCAACTTGATAAAGAATATCAACCAACAAAAACCTACAGTTAACATGATACTTAACAGTGAGAAACGAGAAGCTTTCCCACTAAGATCAGGTATGAAGCAAGATGTCCCCTCTCACCATTCTTTTCCAAATTCATACTAGAAGTTCTAGCTATTGCAATAAGACAAAAAAAGGAAATAAAATGTATACAGATTGGGAAGGAAGAAATAAGACTTTCTTTGTTTGCAGCTGACACAATCATCTATGTTGAAAATCAGAAAGAACTGATCAAGAATACGCTTAGAACTAATGACTACAGCAAGGTTGCAGGATACAAGGTTAGTAATATGCAAGAGTCAATCACTTTCCTATATACCACCAATAAACAAGTGGAATTTGAAATTAACACAATATCGTACATTAGCACCACAGAAAATGAAATAGGTATAAATTTAACAAATTTTCTACAAGATCTACATGAGGAAAACTATAAAACTCTGATGAAAGATATCGAAGAGAACTAAATAACTAAAGAAACATTCCATGTTCATTAACAGGAAGACTCAATACTGTCAAGATGTCAATTCTTCCCAACTTGATTTATATTCAATGCAATCCCTACCGAAACCCCTGGATATTGGCAAACTGATTCTAAAGTTTATATGGAGAGGCAAAAGACCCACAATAGCCAAGACAACACTGAAGGAGAAAAGCAAAGTTGGAGGACTGACACTACCTGATTTCAAGACTTAAATGTAAAGCTATAGTAATCAACACACTGTGGTACTGGTGAAAGAAAACAAATAGGTCAGGCTTCCCTGGTGGCACAGTGGTTGAGAGTCCGCCTGCTGATGCAGGGGACACAGGTTCGTGCCCCGGTCCGGGAAGATCCCACATGCCATGGAGTGGCTGGGCCCGTGAGCCACGGCCGCTGAGCCTGTGCGTCCGGAGCCTGTGCTCCGCAACAGGAGAGGCCACAACAGTGAGAGGCCCGCGTACCACAAAAAAAACAGAAAAAAAACAAACAAAAAGAAAACAAATAGGTCAATGAACCAGAACGGAGAGCCCAGAAACAGATAAAATAAAATAATATAATTCTATATGCACCTTAGCTATGTATATGTATGTATAGACTTATGTATGTGCATTCAAAAGAATAAAAAACAAATTGATAGTAGTTATCAACAACGAAGGAAGTAGAACTGGTGAGAAGAATAGACCCGGATTGCTTTTTCACATTACATAATTCTGTATTATTTGAAATTTTTGAAGAACTATATACTTATTTGTGAGAATAAAAGTTTTAGTTAATCTACAAAGAAAGATTAGGCTGTGTTTAGGTAAACAGTGTTAATAATACTCTAATAAAAGTGGATGTTTAAATGTTGGAGATTAATAAAATTCAAGTCTGACAATCAACCTTTCAATTTTGGACTGGGTTCTTGTTCTTCCATTTTCTCGTGTTTTATCATCTTCTTTCTTGGGTAGAATTATTGTTGGCTCCAAACCAAACAATTCTTGAAGATGTCCATAAAGATCCGAACGATTATACACATGAAATTCAAAGTCATTGACTGTGATGTATAATCTAGTTTCTGCCTTTGGATCTAAAAACATCAATTACAAAAAAAAAAAAAGTTTTTAGTCAACTTTTTAAAAACTTTAGTCAAAGTTTTAAGTCAAATCTTTTCCACAGCTAAAGTAACTCAAATGATTTCTTTTAAAAGAGAAGTCTATGATAAAAGGGAATAATATTTTAAAAGCAATAAAACATGGTCAAAAGAAAGAAAAAAGCTGATTTACTACAGTATTTCAATTTAGCACTCTAAAAGCAATCTGAATTTCTACATTCTGGGCGTATAACAACAAAACTTAAAGACTGTATGCTAAGAACAGCACAATGCCAATAACAGAGTAAAACTTTACCCCAATATAGCCATAAGTGTATACTAAAATATAAATAGTAAATTGTTCAAAGCATGATGCATTTAAACATCACACTATTATTTGAACTTGTGCATCATAGAAACCAGGACTTTTCATAAATACTAGTTTGTTTTTTAAAACTACACAATGCTAAAACAAAGATTCTATAAACTGTAGACTCAAATAGTAATCTCAAATAAAAGACAATTATAGTAAATATAAGTGACAATAGTAATAAATCCATCTATAAAGTACAGATGGGGCACTTGTTCCTACTGAGGAAATAATCTAAGACAGTGCATCTCATGTCAACCAAAAAGGGTCAGAAGAAAGGTACCACAATCAGTGCTTTATTTTGTTATAAATGATACATGTGTTTTTTAAGACTTGTTTTTCAACCTTTATCTGTTTTTATCCCTGTCAAACAAATTCAATTGAAAGGCAATTAAAATTAGATATGACCAGTTAGAATAATTTAATTTTTTTAAATGGGTAAAGAGAATTACCAACTTTCATTTTAGTAGCTTAAGCTGTGGTTTAGTAAGGTACCAAATTTCACCAATATTAATTTCTTCTCAAATTATTAGCAAAACAGCATATGAGATGTCAAACACCCTAAATACATGTAAATTTTAGTTTAAATTAACAAACGAAAAATACACTGCCACTCATATTTCAAAAATAAGCTGAGGAAAATGAATCAACACATTCATATTTTTATACAGTAATGCTTTTAGTTTTACTCCAATCAAGGTTTTTTCCCTCATTACTTCCTGAGACAAGAGAGGAAAAAGAGATAAACACAATCCTTCAAAAAACTAATGTTTAAGAGCTGCAACTTTTCTTATATTTTTTAGACAGCTCTTGACCTATGTTCTCTCTCCTATTTCTTCAGACTTATCAAATGGCTAAAAGCTAAGACGATCCCTAAGCTATTACATAAAGTGTGTTCCCCTTATTCTTGCTGTAGGTCAAATTCTTAAAATTAAAATAAAAATAAGAAACACACTTTTTAAAAATACATATGAAGTATTCTAAGATTTAATAGCTATAAATATCATTATCTTTTTTTTTTTTTTTTTGCGGTATGCAGGCCTCTCACTGTTGTGGCCTCTCCCGTTGCGGAGCACAGGCTCCGGACGCGCAGGCTCAGCGGCCATGGCTCACGGGCCCAGCCACTCCGTGGCATGTGGGATCTTCCCGGACCGGGGCACGAACCCGCATCCCCTGCATCGGCAGGTGGACCCTCAACCACTGTGCCACCAGGGAAGCCCTCATTATTTTAAATAAGTAAATCAAACTTTATCACTCATTAGGTTTTAAACCTTTCTACAGTAATCATTCATGACCTCTTCTCAAAATGTCAGGGTCAAATATCCAGCAGCCTACTCAAATATCTCCAATTTGATGTCTAACAGGCATCACGCACTTGACATACCCAACCAAACACTCGATTTTCCCACCCAAACCTACTCCACAATATTCCCCACCTTATCAACAGCAAGTCAATCTTTTCAATTGCTCAGGCCAAAAAATTTGACTGCTCTCTTTCTTGTCCCAGATATTATCAGCAAATCTTGTCAGCTTTTCTTTCAACACATATCCAGAAACCACTCCTCACCACTCTGGCGCAAGTCACCATCAACCTGCACCTGTTTTAACACAATAGCCTCGTAACTACTCTCCCTGCTTCTGCCCTTATTTCCCTTATGCCTGTGCTTTACACAGTGGCCAGATCTTCCAAAAACCCTAACTAGGGCTTCCCTGGTGCTGAAGTGGTTGAGAGTCCGCCTGCTGATGCAGGCGACACAGGTTCGTGCCCTGGTCTGGGAGGATCCCACATGCCGCGGAGCGGCTGGGCCCATGAGCCATGGCCGCTGAGCCTGCGCGTCTGGAGCCTGTACTCCACAACGGGAGAGGCCACAACAGTGAGAGGCCCACGTACCGCAAAAACACAAAAACAAAAAACCCAAAAAACAAACTGTACATATTTAAGGTGCACAGTATATGGCTTGATACTTTACACATTGTAAAATGATTGCCACGACCAGGTTAATTAACATATCCATCACCTCACATAGTAACAAGGGGAGGGGCCCCCCACCCAAAAAAAAAAAAAAAAAAAAAAAAAAAAACCCTAACTAAAATCATGTCACTCTCCTGTTCCCTAATTTTCTGATGGTCTCCTCTCTCATTGATACCAAGTTCCTTTAAAAGTGACCTATAAAATCTTATAGGATCTGCACTCTTCTCCCCTTCCAGTCCTCCCTCCAATAAACTGGCCTCCATTTTGGTTATAAACAGAACCTGAACAACCAGGAAATGTCCTTCCCCCAGATAGTCACAATAACTCATTTCCTTAACTTGCTTCATGTTTCTGTTTAACCATCCCCTATCAATGAAGCCTCTCCCGACTTCCTTATGTACACAGCACCCTCCCTGCAAAACAGCACTCTCTACTCTACTGACCCGACTCTGACTCTCCTCAATGCCATATTTTCCTCACTCATTCCTCGATGCTACATATATTTACTTGCTAATTATCTGAATCCTTCCCAAGCAAGGATTCAGAATGAAGCAAGCTCTTTAAGAGAAAAAACTTGTTTTATTCACTATTGTATCTCTGGTGCCTAGAACAATTCTTAGTACATAGTAGGGCTCATTTGTATGAAAGAGGAACAGAGCATCTTATCACAAATCATACTCCTAAGTAAAACAAAAATATCCTCAAACAAATAGATCTAAGACTTTTTGGAAACCCAACATGTGGAAGCATAATAAATGCAAAGTAGGTTATTTTTCTATTCCCACTTTGATCTATACAAGTAGGAATTAATCATTATGCAATTCTTCAAGGTCATAAAGCAACTCAATCAAAATTTACCTCAAAACTCATTTAAGGCATTTGTTTTCAAATTTACTTTTGGAACACTTGATCATGATCCCTGAATACAAATGCCTTGATCGTTAGGAATATACTATAAAGGCCAGTGGATGAGCTATAGAAGGAGCCATGGGGAAAATCAAGAGTCTGGACTAGCTCCTAATTGGATCAGCAGTGATGAATAAACAAATGATGACTGTATAAAAATGGAAACAGGATTACTCTCAATTTGATCTTCAACTTGCTGGACACGCACTTCTGATTCTCTTCTTTCAATATAACCGATACAAAAGAATATGGCTACATTAACTTACTAAAGACAACAAGGTACAAAGATAAAGGTATTAATCTCTGAAAGTATTTTGAAAACACTGATAAACACTAAATACTTAATATTAAAACAATGCAAGATCCTCTCAACAATCCCTACCCATTTTCCCAACTGTTTTTTTTTTTTTTGCATTATTTATTATTGATTGTCACCTCCCCCAACTAGAATGTAAACTCCATTAGAGATGATTTTTTCCTGTTGTGTTCACTCTTCTATCCCTGGTGCCTAAAACAGTGCCTGGTATGTAGAAGGGGCTCAATAAATATGTTAAATTCTTAAACAGAAATAATAGATGGGCTTTTAAATTTTAAGTAAGATTGAACAAAATACCTAGATCACTCTTTTCCTTCCAAAAATCACTTTAGAAAAATACTGAAGAAATAGTGAATCTATAAGCACTTTAAAAGCAGCATTTGGTTTCATATTTTTAAATAGAGAGATTTAGCTGAGTTCACACTCAACTTCTTTGTTCTATTGCTTCTATTTGTTTCACCTGAATTACTAATATTCCAGCCAGCAAGCTATGTGATTAAACAGTAAATCAGATCTCCAAGCCTGGTTGATCTCCAAGCTTACATGGCCTTATTCTCTTCAGAGTCTTTGCCCAGGATCTTTTCTGTCAATAATCCCAGCTTTCTGCCATCCCCAGGAATATTCCATATGGCAATTCCCTCTCCATCCGTCAACCCCTATCCCAACAAACACAGATGCAAAAAGGTGGCCCAAGAGCACACCCATAGAGACAGAAACATAGGAAAAAGCACATACACAGAGGTGAGCACACATATACAGAGGGGGGCATTCACTCATTTAAGCACTCAAACACAGAACCACTCACAAGGACAAACACATACATACGTATATATGTACTCTCACAGAGCCACATATGCAGATGCATGAATACAAGTAGTACTGTACTAGCATATTCAGTACTCAGAGCATCACCCTCACAGAGGTAAGTACGTACATACAGAGCCCACATGCAGAGGTACCCCACACACAGACAGGGATACCTTCCCAGGTCAACAGGGCACATCCTGATAAATAAACACCTGCCCTAACAGATAGATGAGCACTCTACCAAAAGACAGATAGGTTTCAAAGGCATGTATCTCTCACATATAGACATGTGAGTACATGCATGCATACCCACACACACACATAACTAAGAAGGACCCTGTGAGAACTTCTCAGAATAGAGAGCCACCCATGTCCTCTGCCTGCCTTTTGTCTCTAGAAAAACTTTAGTCAAAGAATTAATTTAATCAAAGAAGTGGAAAATGCAGAAAGAAAGGGAAATAGTCAAGCAAGACAAAATAATACTTTAGCCATTAAACAAAGTCAAGGACCTTTAGTTCTCCCTCAAGGACTATGGATAATATTCTGAGCCATGTCCTTTGAGCTGTTTTGCAGATACTGAAATCCCCATCAGGTGGAAGAAATTATCTGTATGCTGCCCACAAGCACGCAGACCCCAGACTGATTGGAACCAGAAGGCTGATGATGCTGACTCCCCATTACGTCACCACCAACCAATCAGAAGAATGTCCACAAGCTAATGACAATTTGCTCCTTGAACACTGTAAGATTCCTCACTACCCGCTCCAGGGTGGGACACACAGTCTTGAGGACATTAGCCCATTGTGGCCCCCTTTACCTGGCAAAGTAATAAAGCTATTCCTTTCTACTTCACCCAAAACTCTGTCTCTGAGATTTAATCCAGCACCAGTGTACAGAGGCCTAATTTCAGCAACACACATATACAGCTTTTTTGGGGGGGAAAGAAGAAAGTTGGGGAATCCTACACTAGATTCTCCAGGAATTAGAAAGAGGCAGTAAATAAACAGTAGAAAGGATATAAGATTGGATTCCTGTAACATTATTTACCAATGCTGTGAGCTAAGGCAAGTACCTTAACCACGCTGAGCCTCATTTTTCTCATCTATAAAATGAGAATACCTCTACCTACCTGTAGGATTGCTGTATACCATAAATACTAGTTAGTTCCCTTGACTTTGCAGGTCAAATCCTTACTAGTCATATAAATTATGTATTCACTTTTGATTTGTACTGAATTCTCTTCTTTTTAAATAATTTTTCATTTCATAATATGACATAATGTTCATCATAATAACAAAAGCAGCTCACCTCTATCGAACAGTTGCTATGTTCCAGGAACTGTTCTAGGCACTTTACTCATATAATCTCATTTAATCCTCACAACAACCCTAGCAGTCAGAGCCCAAGATTATATAACTAGGAAGTAGACTAAAATCCAGGCCTCTAAATAGGTTCTTAACCACAAAATAAAATTACTTATCAATTATATTAATAAATGTAATGACTATTTCAAAAGTAAAAAAGTTATTAATCCCTGAAAACAGAAATGTACAAAACGGGTCCAGTTATTTCTTTGCATTTTATAAAAAAAAAAAACTGATCAATAGTCAAAACTTAAATGTAGTATTTAATTGTTAAATTCTGGTAACACTAGATTTCTCACTGACATTTATCTCTCCTGGAAATTTTAAAAGCAGTTTTTAGGTTTCATTCATTCTGATGATACTGGGAGTCAAATGGAAAACTTTATTTTATACATAATTTAAGAAAGGTATAATCAACTGGCTCTTTTAAATCTTCTCTCTACATTAACACTGCTCTACCCTTGAAGGCAGAAATCTTCTCTTTCTCATACTCCTTGTCATCTAACATTCACATAATGGGCTTCCCAAACTCATTTTTTAATAAAATACCCAATAGACAGAAGTATAGACATAAAAGGCTCTTAACAAGCAGTTAATTTATGGAGGAAAAAAGTAAATGAATGTTGTAGAACAGCTTAAGTCTCCTAAGCAAACAGCTAATTGAGACTTCTTGTTTTCCAAAGGGAAATCAGGAAAAAGGCACTTATTTAATTATATAATTGGGACACATGTTATTTGCAGTAAAAAATCTAAAGTGCAGAAGTGCTGACAAAGCCCTGTAATACTTAGAATCGATACTTAGCACAAAGACAAAATAGTCTGCTGACCTTTTAAGAATTGTTCAGTAGAAAGCCCAGAGATAAACCCACGCACATATGGACACCTTATCTTTGATAAAGGAGGCAGGAAGGTACAGTGGAGAAAGGACAGCCTCTTCAATAAATGGTGCTGGGAAAACTGGACAGGTACATGTAAAAGTATGAAATTAGATCACTCCCTAACACCATACACAAAAATAAGCTCAAAATGGATTAAAGACCTAAATTTAAGGCCAGAAACTATCAAACTCTTAGAGGAAAACATAGGAAGAACATTCTATGACATAATCACAGCAAGATCCTTTCTGACCCACCTCCTAGAGTAATGGAAATAAAAACAAAAATAAACAAATGGGACCTAATGAAACTTCAAAGCTTTTGCACAGCAAAGGAAACCATAACCAAGACCAAAAGACAACCCTCAGAATGGGAGAAAACATTTGCAAATGAAGCAACTGACAAAGGATTAATCTCCAAAATTTACAAGCAGCTCATGCAGCTCAATAACAAAAAAACAAACAACCCCATCCAAAAATGGGCAGAAGACCTAAATAGACATTTCTCCAAAGAAGATATACAGAATGCCAACAAACACATGAAAGAATGCTCAACATCATTAATCATTAGAGAAATGCAAATCAAAACTACAATGAGATATCATCTCACACCAGTCAGAATGGCCATCATCAAAAAATCTAGAAACAATAAATGCTGGAGAGGGTGTGGAGAAAAGGGGACACTCTTGCACTGCTGGTGGGAATGTGAATTGGTTCAGCCACTATGGAGAACAGTATGGAGGTTCCTTAAAAAACTACAAATAGAATTACCATATGACCCAGCAATCCCACTACTGGGCATATACCCTGAGAAAACCAAAATTCAAAAAGAGTCATGTACCAAAATGTTCATTGCAGCTCTATTTACAATAGCCCGGAGATGGAAACAACCTAAGCGCCCATCATCGGATGAATGGATAAAGAAGATGTGGCACATATACACAATGGAATATTACTCAGCCTTAAAAAGAAATGAAATTGAGCTATTTGTAATGAGATGGATAGAACTAGAGTCTGTCATACAGAGTGAAGTAAGTCAGAAAGAAAAAGACAAATACCGTATGCTAACACATATATATGGAATTTAAGGGAAAAAAATGTCATGAAGAACCTAGGGGTAAGATAGGAATAAAGACGCAGACCTACTGGAGAACGGACTTGAGGATATGGGGAGGGGGAAGGGTGAGTTTTGACAGGGCGAGAGAGAGTCATGGACATATACACACTAACAAACGTAGTAAGGTAGATAGCTGGGGGGAAGCAGCCGCAAGGCACAGGGATATTAGCTCGGTGCTTTGTGACAGCCTGGAAGGGTGGGATGGGGAGAGTGGGAGGGAGGGAGACGCAAGAGGGAAGACATATGTGAACATATGTATATGTATAGCTGATTCACTTTGTTATAAAGCAGAAACTAACACACCATTGTAAAGCAATTATACCCCAATAAAGATGTTAAAAAAAAAAAAAAAAGAATTGTTCAGGGATTTTTATTTCCTTTATGTATTTAACAAACAAGATCTAGATGCTACAAATTTAAAATTTGTATTTATATTATATTATATTAGGCTAAAACTTATTAGGCTAAAACTTAGGCTAAAACTTCTAAGCAACAAAATAACAGAAAGGGACATACTTTACCATCATCCTTTCGCTTCTCAACAGCCCAAGAATTCCTCTGGATAAGAAGGATGCACGCCTAGTTTGTCAGACTAGTATGAATTTAAACACTATGATATATCACCACATATTAAGAGGCAACTGGCCCTGCTATTTATTTTCCAAAAGAATCCCTTAAAATTAAATACCCTAAAAATAAATTTTTTGACTGATATCCTCATTAAGTGGCCTTTAGCCAACAACCATCTATAACAGATCACTAATTCGTGACCTAGGGCATAATTTACAACAAACTCTATGGTAAATGAATTAGATGTGTTCTGTTTTCTCTTTTTTAAAGGGTTAAACTGGACAAGTGACAACTTTAAATCTTTTCCTGGCTTAAATTATCCCAACCAAGCTCTATGGCATAGTAGTTTCAGCACTTAACACACCTCTTTTCTCATAATAGAGCAGCTCTAAAACTTCCTAATGAAAATCTTGGCCCTACCCACCAATGGGGCCTGTCTCCTTGGAAGGCTAGTGGCCATGTATCTTCTCAGGCACATGCCCCAGTTAGGCTTCTAAATTTTCCACCAAGAATTATCAATCATCTCTACTTCCTGCTTGGTTAACTGTCAAAGCACATGGATCTTTCCTTAATCAGCAAGAAGTAATATCCAGAACGTAAGGTCTTGCTACTGAATAGAGCTCACTATTTTAACCTATATTCCATAATATTGTCCAACTTTTTATCAAAAGCTTACTTTGCAGCCTATTCATTCCTCTACACTATATTCTACTGATAAATTCTGTCCCTTATAAATGCTAGACTAATAATGTACTTAGACCAAACTGCTTATTCCTGCACTGTTATTTGGCATTGTGTCTTTACCTTTGAAGGGTGTAACTGTGAGCACATTGTTAAGAACGTCATCCTTTACAACAAAGAATATCTTTTAAAAGCATATGGAAGAGAAACTTCTTTGACCATTCACCAAAGCTGTGCTATTCATGAGCACATACATTTAAATTTTTAAATGTAGGTAAAACTATGAGCAAATAATTAGAATTATAAAAGTGATAACTGATAAAGTCTACCAACTTTTAACATCACTGTAAAATGGAGGGGTGAGATCTTTTTTCTACTGCAAACTGTTGGCATAAAAAAAAATGAGAAAGAACAATTTGGAAAAAATAATTTAAATGTTATTCAATATTAAGAAAAACATAAAATATCCAAAAATTATGGTAATATTTCTGTTCTACATTATGGACAATTACAGAGGGAGAGCAGAGACACAGATTTATGTTAACATTAAGAGTGACAAAAAGAATTCAAGACACAAAGAAATGACAGGGGAGAGCCAGTCAAGGAAGAGCTAATATTTGAGCTATTACATTAGTCTTGGGTTATGCATCTCAAGTAGTGATTACATTTTGCTATATTCTTTGAAATGAGCTAAGTTCATATCACTCCCCTGCCCAAAAACCTTTCACGGCAGTGGCTGCCAGGTGTTCAATATCCTCCATAACACAGCTTCCAAATTATCCCCTATTATTCCTTTACCTTATATTTACCACCAAATGGAGTTGTTAATTCCTAAACATCCGTTTTCCAACCTTATTGCCATTGGTCAAACCAGTTATTCCATCTGAGCTACCCTCCCACCCACTCCGCCTCTGCATGACACAATCCTACTCACTGTCATCATCAAGCATGCTGCCTAAGAGATGGAACTTTCACAACAGCCCTCCATCTACCATTCTGCTTCTTGACCAATGGGCAGAACTTTCAACATCATCAAACCATGAACCAGCTGGGACCACACCAAGTGGTCCATACGAAAGTTGGTATGGACCAACTTTGAAGATGGTTCTCAGTATTTTTCCTTAACACACACTCATTGCTCCATTTTTTCTTTAATTACAATTGTTTGTACGCATGTATTCCCTCAAGTGGATGTGGATAGCACCTCTTTTTTTTATCCCCCACTCCAACTTAACACAATGATCAGTAAAGTGAATTCAAAATAAAAATCTTTTCAATTAGGTAAAGATTTTTATCAAAAGTTACCTCTTTCCTAAAGAACTTGGGTCAGTTACTCTTGACCCTCATCCATGTGTTTTGGTGAATAGCAATCCACTTTAAGATGTTACATTTCATGATAAAATGAATTATTTTCTTAAAAAAAAAAGACTATAAACAATTTAGGATGGTATTCCCTGTGTCAAAGAAAATTCTGAAATGGGCAATCGCAGTAGGCTTAGTTTAAGTCGTTCAGTTGCCTCTGGATACTGCAAATGTCTTCATTCCTCCCCATAAGCTGTGATCAGTGTTTATCCATAAGAATCTCTAAGGAAAATTCTTAGGCCACATTTGACAAGGTTGTCTTATAAATATAAGAAGCACTAGACTGGAAGTTAGGAGACCTGGGTTTTTGTCCCAATTTTACCAGCTATAATCACAGTAGTTTCTGATTTTCCATCTGCCAAATGAGGGGTTTTGAGAACATTAATTGTTTCCAAATTGGTAACAGATTTTGAGAAAAATTGGTTGTTTCCTAACTGTGTTCCTTGGAATCCTGGGGTAAAAAGCATGGGGTGGAGGTGCCCTAAGGCCGAATGGGCTTCCTCACCCCACCGCCCCCTACAGCTTTATCAGTTCACATGAACATTTTAAAACACTAAAAAAAAAAAAAAATTGGGAATAAAATTCCTAATATAAATATACAAATAGTTTTTTTTTATCACAAACAAGCTATATAAATGAAGAGAATTTTTGTTTCAGCTCCACTGTAGTAACCTTGTTAACAACAAAGCTTATGTTAACTAAACATGTAAAGAGAAAAAAAAGAAGATTAAATCAAAACAGCAAGTCACCTAACAGACTACAAGATTAAAAGAAGCATGATGTGCTGAGGAAAAATATTCTCCTAAAGTAATCTATCTCTAAGGGACAAATCAGATGGACTTTTCGAACTAAATCAGAGGCAGAAATACTGGGCCTGCACAAAGTTAAGTAAATGTGTTAGAAGCTGGGACTGAGCTCAAAAAAACTTGGCTCTCAGGAATGAGCTTTAACCATCTCTAAAGTGTAAGATATCTTTACTTAACTGCCACCTTTAAGACTTAAAAATTAAAAAAAAAAAGGCAAGAAAATTCTCTCCACAACATTTAACATGGTTAACAGTGTAGCAAAGTGACTCAAAATTTTGAATTTATTCAGATTTCATAAAAAGTCAAAACTTAAAAGATTCCCAATGCACTAACATAATATCTAAAGAACATTTTTTTTTTTTCCTGTGAGAATGCTTCTAGTAAATGCTAAGAAAAGAGGTAAAAAGGTTGGTTTAACAACTGATATTCTAAAATCACAGACTGAAGACTGGTAATAACATACAGCCAGCCATTCTTAATCACAGATGAAAGATTGTAAAAATCCTATTCCAAAGTCCCACAGAATACTTTTATCATATGAAGTCACTCAGCCTCTGTTCAAAATTATCTAATGTACAACTCTAATTTTTAGAAAACCTTTTCCAGACATGAAATTTGCCAATATTTCTTCTAATCATTCTGATTTCATTACCTCTTCAGATGTCAAATTGTAACCAACTAATGCCAACCTTTTCAAGGTAGAGTACATTATTACGTATTATATAGGAGGGGCAAAAGATACGTGGGAGCAAGGAAATGACAGTTTAAAAAAAGACTAAACAATGGTGAAACAATAGCAAAATCTAAAAGTAATTTAGGATAGCTCAAAGTTTTGATAAGTTTTAAAACTTTTGGAAATTTAAATCTATTTTCCTATACAAACAAGTTATATACGATGGTAAAATTCCGAGATGAGCTCACACACACACACACACACACACACACACAAAACCCAACATTTAATTGCAAAATTCCAAAGTTATACAGAGCCAACCACCATTTCAGAATCTCAATGGGGTGCCAGAAACAGAGGTCTTCATCACAAAGAAAAGGTGGAAGGGTTTCGTCCTCTTTTGACCTTACACTCCCAGGTCCCACTTAAAATCTCTGTAGTTATCAAAGTATGGTCCAGGGACCTCTGGGGAGATACTGAAACCCTTTCCGGAGGACCACAAAGTCAGAATTATTTTCATAGTATTATACTAAGATGTTTGACTTTTTCTCATTCTCCCATGAGTGGACAGTGGAGTTTTTTAAAGGCTACATGAAGTATATGGTACAGACTGAATATAAAAGCAGAGGTGAGAATTCAATTATCTTCCATTAGGATATTTCAAATATTTGCAAAATATAAAACAGTGTCACTCTTTTCACTAATTTATTTGCTTTGGAAAAGTTATTCTTCATTAAGATTGTTATTTATTTTAATATGTAATGGATTTATGATAGGTATTTTTAATGAAATAAAAATGTTTCTATAATGATCAGGCTTAATTTTGAATGCAGTAAATATAAATAGATATAACTTACATGAATAAAAGCTCTTTGGAATCCTCAATAATTTAGAACAATGTAATAGGTTCCTGAGATCAAAAATATTTGAGAATCAATATTCTAGAAAGTAAAGACAAGGTGTACTCTCCTTGAGGCCACTGGTGTGGTTAATGTAGAGAAGGAAGGGTACATTCACAGACAGGAACACCTACAGTTGTGAAATGAAGATTTGAGGACAATATTCTGAGAGAAAATTCTGATGATAAAAAGCAGAACCAGAAGAGAGTCAAAGTCTGCAATTCCTCTTTTCTGCTCATCCTTACCATAGTAGATAAATGAGAATTAGTCACAATGTCACGTAAAAGTATAAATAAAGTCAAAGAAGCTGAAAAGTAAGAGAAGTGTCTTAGTAGAATGATTAAAGAGTGCTAGGAAGGCCACTCTAACCACAGTATGAGATTAAGTCCATAGATGTAATAGGAGGTAAGGGTGGAAATGTGGGTAAGGGTCATACTGAGAAAAACCCTAAGTAAATAACAGGCTAAAGAAACTACATTTAACCATGCAAGAGGAAAGCTGCTGAAGGATTTCCAGCCAAGGGGTATTAAAATCAGTTCTGTAAACTCCAAAGCTTTTTAAAATATTTTTAACTGTTACAAAATGTGAGACATTCCAACATCTACAAATGAAAATTCTGATTATATGATTGAAGATTTCAAACACATGAAAAAATGAAAGCTCACCATGTTGTTTCTGCTTTGGGTTATACATTTTCCACCACCGAAAAATTATAAATCCATCTTGAATTCTAAGCAAGATAAATTACAGAAATGAAAGCTTAAGTAACAATTTACTTAACTCATTTCTTAATTAGTTATTATAAAATGCAAGCAATTGATAATAAGGAAATACACAAAATTTTCAACAGCACACTAGCATACCAAGATGTTTCATAATCTTCTAGTTAAGAAAGGAAAAGAAGATTTGCAAAGCTCTCAGATTCTTCTATTTAGGTAAACTGTAATACCACATTACATTTAACAGGAAAATAAAGTGTTAACAGAAAAAACTTTTTCTTTTATAAATTAAAAATTTTTTAATTTAAAAAAGGAGTTAAAATTATATAAACTAAAAGCCAAATCTTCAAAGGGGGATTTTAGCACACTAAGGGAAAACTTTTAAAGATTTTCTTTCATTTCTACAATGATACAACACTTCATATCCCAGAAGCATGGAATTATAGCCTAACTTTTACTTTTTACTTTTAACTTGGAAATAATTTTAGACTCACAAAGAAGTTAACTCTCCGTTATAAGTGAGGTACGAGGGCTGCCAAACCCTAGCACCTCTCAACTAATTCCATATCTTCAAGTTTTATCTAAGTAACAAATTTTAAGCAAATCACAAAAATAAGAGTAAGCTTTTCTTTCAAGGCTTACAGAAGACAAAATATATCAAACATATGAACTATCATTTCTTATTATATTCAGATTTCATTTCCGCCTTAAGGTAAAATTAGAAATGCTAGTAAGCGCTAAAAAATTCTAAAAACTGACTATCTATACTAAGGAACTAATGGATGAGAGTTATCAACGTCTCCGATCCTTGCTTACATAAAAAATGACCACAATGAATTCTACAACAAAAATGGTCAGGTAATCTAATGGCTCAATATTTAAAACTACAGATGATATAAGATTATTCATTTCCATAAGCTGCTATTCAATAATATTTTGCCAGCTTAAACCTTAGCTAAATTAATCCACTGATAGAAATATTTAAAAAAATCAATTCACCAAGTATGAGTCACTGAAGAAAATGATTTTTGATTTATGACTTTATTTGAAAAGGCCAACATTTCTAATATGAAAAAGCAAGTCATATTCAATACAGTATCATAATCAAAAAAAATTTTGAAATATTTCAAATTTGTTTAAGATGGGCCCAGATTTATTTATTTATTTATTCTTACCTAATAGACATGTCTTCTGTAATGTAATAGATTTCACGAACCATGACTTTTCCAGAAAGAACAGAGAAAGAAAAGGAGCCTATTGTAGGGAAAAAACAACAGCAATTAATGTAATTGTTTTGAAAGACAGTAGAGCCCTTAAAGCTTTAAATGCTCCTAGCATTCAATTTACTCAATAATTAAATGTTCTCTCCCTACGCCCTTTCTGATATCCTTAAAGCCTTACTAACCTTCTAACATTTTTCCCTCAAATATAACAAAAAGTGCCATACATATCATCACTATGAACTGAGCTACTAAATAACTATATGAGAACATTATTTTATTTTATTTTATTTTTTGAGAACACTAGTTTAAACAGCTACTTCCTATGGATAATTCCCTTAATTAGGCATAGCCATTAAATAAATCCAAAGCAGTGCAGGGGGCAGACAGGAGAAAGAAGAAGAACTACAATCCTGCAGCCTGTGGAACAAAATCCACATTCACAGAAAGACAGACAAGATGAAAAGGCAGAGGGCTATATACCAGATGAAGGAACAAGATAAAACCCCAGAAAAACAACTAAATGAAGTGGAGATAGGCAACCTTCCAGAAAGAGAATTCAGAATAATGACAGTGAAGATGATCCAGGACCTCAGAAAAAGAATGGAGGCAAAGATCGAGAAGATGCAAGAAATGTTTAACAAAGACCTAGAATAATTAAAGAACAAACAAACAGAGATGAACAATACAATAACTGAAATGAAAACTACACTAGAAGGAATCAATATCAGAATAACTGAGGCAGAAGAAGGGATAAGTGACCTGGAAGACAGAATGGTGGCATTCACTGCTGCGAAACAGAATAAAGAAAAAGGAATGAAAAGAAATGAAGACAGCCTAGGAGACCTCTGGGACAGCATTAAACGCAACAACATTCACATTATAGCGGTCCCAGAAGGAGAAGAGAGAAAGGACCAGAGAAAATATTTGAAGAGATTATAGTCAAAAACTTCCCTAACATGGGAAAGGATATAGCCACCCAAGTCCAGGAAGCGCAGCGAATCCCATACAGGATAAACCCAAGGAGAAACACATCGAGACACATAGTAATCAAATTGGCAAAAATTAAAGACAAAGAAAAATTATTAAAAGCAGGAAGGGAAAAGCGACAAATAGCATACAAGGGAACTCCCATAAGGTTAACAGCTGATTTCTCAGCAGAAACTCTACAAGCCAGAAGGGAGTGGCGTGATATACTTAAAGTGATGAAAGGGAAGAAACTACGACTACCCTACCAGCAAGATTACTTTTGACACAACAGGCCAGATAGATTTAACTGATATTTATAGGACATTGCATCCAAAAACAGCAGATTACACTTTCTTCTCAAGTGCGCATGGAACATTCTCCAGGATAGATCACATCTTGGGTCACAAATGAAGCCTCAGTAAATTTCAGAAAAATGAAATCATATCAAGCATCTTGTCTGACCACGACACTATGAGATTAGAACTCAATTACAGGGAAAAAACATGTAAAAAACACATACACATGGAGACTAAACAATACGTTACTAAATAACCAAGAGATCACTGAAGAAATCAAAGAGGAAATCAAAAAATACCTACAGACAAATGACAATGAAAACACGACGATCCAAAACCTATGGGATGCAGCAAAAGCAGTTCTAAGAGGGAAGTTTATAGCTATACAAGCCTACCTCGAGAAACAAGAAAAACCTCAAGTAAACAATCAAAACTTACACCTAAAGGAACCAGAGAATGAAGAACAAACAAAACCCAAAGTTAGCAGAGGGAATTACATTTCTCCAAAAAAGACATACAGATGGTCAAGAAGCACATGAGAAGGTGCTCAACATCACCAATTATGAGAGAAATGCAAAGCAAAACTACAATGAGGTATCACCTCACACCAGTTAGAATGGGCATCATCAGAAAATCTACAAACAACAAATGCTGGAGAGGGTGTGGAGAAAAGGGAACCCTCTTGCTCTGTTGGTGGGAATGTAAATTGATACAGTCACTATGGAGAACAGTAGGGAGGTTCCTTAAAAAACTAAATATAGAATTACCATATGATCCAGCAATCCCACTACTGAGCTCATACCCAGAGAAAACCATAATTCAAAGAGACACATGCACCCCAATGTTCATTGCAGCACTATTTACAATAGCCAGGTCATGGAAGCAACCTAAATGCCCATCGACAGACGAATGGATAAAGAAGTAGTGGTACATATATACAATGGAATATCACTCAGCCATAGAAAGGAACGAAATTGAGTCATTTGTTGAGACGTGGATGGATCTAGAGACTGTCATACAGAGAGAAGTAAGTCAGAAAGAGAAAAACAAATATCGTATATTAACACATGTATGTGGAACCTAGAAAAATGGTACAGATGAACCGGTTTGCACGGCAGAAGTTGAGACACAGATGTAGAGAACAAACGTATGGACACCAAGGGGCGAAAACCGCAGTGTGGTGGGGATAGTGGTGTGCTGAATTGGGTGATTGGGATTGATATAGATACACTGATGTGTATAAAATTGATGACTAATAAGAACCTTCAGTATAAAAAACAAACAAACAAAAAACCCAAAGCAGTGACTAATTCACCATTCTGCTCCATTAATTTGGGTGACTCCAAGAACCAGTCATTGCCTCAAATTAATGAAAGAGTACTTACGTTTGAGAGAAGTTTTATTTATGACCACTAAGAGGTACTCAACTCTAAGGAAGATCAGAAACATTCTATCTGCTGACTCCTCACCCCTTTTTCCCAGTGGTTTAGGGCTTTCTAAGGCATATAACTTCCTAACACACCCTCCTATCTATCTGCAAACTTCCCATTTATAAGTAGTCAAGCTAAATTAATAAAGAAGGCTACAAAATGAAATACACAAGATGATTCCACTTACAGTTATAGATTTTTTAGGTATCAGTTTAAAAAAAAACAGTAAAACTTCATCAAGCATTAGAAATTTTCTTTGGATAGCAGGACCTCAAGAAACTTCTAGTTCCATATTTTGTATGTCTAGATTTTTCAAATTATTTTAATGATTATCTCTTATGAGCCAAAAAAAAAAAAGGCTTAGAAACACTTTAAGAAATAAGAATGAGGTAAAGGACATAACCAAGTGGTAGTTCAACTCTACTTGAAGTATATGCTATATGAGAGAAATTCCAGTTAGATTAGTTTAACTTTCATAAAACAAAGGTAAATTCTTAAAGCTACTATCTGTTTATAAAATACATATTTACAATATACATCTCAAGATTACACAGAAGAAAAAAATTACTCAAAACTTACCAATATGGATATAGCCATGCTTGTATAATCTGTTAAGAACCAGTGTTAAAATAAGACCAACATTCCGAGAATTATAATACGTGAGATAAATAATCCATCCACAGGACAAAATGGTAGCTGTTGGGAGAAAAAAATGCAAAAAATAAAGGATCTCACTATACATTTCCTTTGATCATCTTAGTATCTCAATAAAACTTTGTTAGTGAAAGATCATTTATCATGTTCAGAAACAAGAGGATTTAATTCCGTATGGTAAAATGTCCTTTTACAATTTAATAACTTGAATTTTCAAAACCAGAAGTTGATTCTTTATCCAACTTTCTTCGTTCTCTGTAAGTCATTAGCCAGAAAAACACAGATTTCAATCAGATGAAGTAAAGCAATGTTTCAAGTAAAACTGCTTTCCTTTTTTTCCTGTTTTCTTTTTCACTCCTTTGTACTGCTTTAGTTATTAAACATACACAAAGATGTTCTGGGACGAAAAAGCCCATATTTCTGAATATTATTAAAAAAAACTACCTTTATTAGGCTAAAAGCTCACTTCTAATACAGTCCACTTAAAAATAAAGAAAACGTTTTTTTTTACATCATAGAAAAGTCACTTTTTAAAAAAATTAATTTATTTATTTTATTTTTGGCTGTATTGGATCTTTGTTGCTGCGCACAGGCTTTCTCTAGTTGTGGCGAGCGGGGCTACTCTTCATTGCGGGGTGCGGGCTTCTAATTGCGGTGGCTTCTCTTGTTGTGGAGCATGGGCTCCAGGCGCACGGGCTTCAGTAGTTGTGGCACATGGGCTCAGTAGCTGTGGCTCACGGGATCTAGAGTGCAGGCTCAGTAGTTGTGGCACACGGGCTTAGCTGCTCCACAGCATGTGGGATCTTCCTGGATCAGGGCTTGAACCCGTGTCCCCTGCACTGGCAGGTGGATTCTTAACCACTGTACCACCAGGGAGGGAAGCCCGAAAAGTCACTTTTTAAAAAAATCAACAGTCTCTGCTTTTAAAGTACTATTTGAAAAAAGTGACAATTTTAACCTACTTCAAGATATATCTATATTAAATAGGCCACCAAATACTATTTTGCTGCAATTGATAAGACAATAACTTACTTTTAAAGAACACCAGTAAATATTACTACAGTAAACGATATTCTAAATTTGATCATGAGTTTTTCATGAAAAGTTTATGATCACTTATAAAATTCATAATATTCCCAAAAAACCTAGTTCGTAAACACACAAAACGTGAAACACAAGAAAGTATTTTTCAATAAATTTTCTTTTACTTACCCATTTAAATAGTATAACTATTTTCTAGATTAAGACAGTAACATAAAGCAATTTAATATGTGTAACCTTTTAGCACCATCATATTAAGTTCGTAAAATTTTTTAAAAATTATTTAACATAGGGCTTCCCTGGTGGTACAGTGGTTGAGAGTCCACCTGCCGATGCAGGGGACACGGGTTCGTGCCCCGGTCCGGGAGGATCCCACATGCCGTGGAGCGGCTGGGCCCGTGAACCATGGCCGCTGAGCCTGCGCGTCCGGAGCCTGTGCTCCGCAACAGGAGAGGCCACAGCAGTGAGAGGCCCGCGTACCGCAAAACAACAACAAAAAATTATTTAACATAGATAAAACAAAGCAGTCATTGAGAGTCAAAATACAACATTCCTCAAGGTAGCTTAGATTGATGGTAATAGCTCTGAGGTAGCAAATGCTATGATTTGCCCATAAAAATTATTTCTAGAACAATTCTTTTGAACACTTATTTTCATAGTACAACATTGTTTTAAGCTAAAGTCATTTTGCATTAATTTTTACTGCAAATCACCGTGCGAAGAGCAGGTAGTTACGGGCCCTTCAGAAAGGCAAAAGGTATTTGCTGAGGACTTCCCTGGTGGCGCAGTGGTTGAGAGTCCGCCTGCAGATGCAGGGGACATGGGTTTGTGCCCCGGTCCGGGAAGATCCCGCATGCCGTGGAGCAGCTGGGCCCGTGAGCCATGGCCGCTGAGCCTGCGCGTCTGGAGCCTGTGCTCCGCAACGGGAGAGGCCACAACAGTGAGAGGCCCGCGTACCGTTAAAAAAAAAAAAAAAGGTATTTGCTGAGAAAGTACGCTTCTTTCCCAGAGAGTAACCACCTGAGGATTACGGCCTTTTCACTGTACCATGTCCCCCCATCCCCTTCAAAAGCATAAGGCCATTAGTAAAACAGAGGGATTAAACAATCCCTCAAGGTTTTTCTGGTCGTTGCTATTATTTCCACCTTAAAGAAAGGAGCTGTATACAATGAGAAATTCAAGGTGACAGGAGAAGGGGCACCTAGGAAATAAGAAAGGATTCTGCCGGGACTTCCCTGGTGGTCCAGTGGGTAAGACTCCACACTCCCAACGCAGTGGGCCCAGGTTTGATCCCTGGTTGGGAACTAGATCCCGCATGCATGCTGCAACTAAGAGTCCGCATGCTGCAACTAAAGATCCCGTATGCTGCTATGAAGATCCCGATTGCTGCAACTAAGACCCAGCACAGCCAAAATAAATAAATAAATGTTAAAAAGGAAAAAAGAAAGAATTCTGCCTGTAATTAAACTAAAAGGTAATTTTTAAATGCTGCTTTTATGAAGTTATATTTCATAGTATTGTTTTGCATTTCATTTTATTTTTCGTTAATGATAATTTACAGTAGTTCATGTTTGTCAATTAGGAAAAAAAAAACTTGAAGTTGAAATGGTAATCCAATCCTACCTACAAATCATGAATCATTATAATTCCCTTCATATACACTTCACCTCTGCCGTAACCCTACCATGCATCCTGCAGTGTCATGAAAGAAGCATACGCCTGTACTCAGAAAAAAACAGCTGTGTAACCTGTGTGAGTTAATTAATCCTTATGGGCCTCAATTCCCCAACATGTTAATAGGAAAATAACACCTACCCTCATAAGTCTGCTGTGAGCATTAAGTGAGACAACATATGCAAAATGCCTGTGGCATGTGGCACACAAAGGATGCTCAATAAATATTACCTCAATAAATATTACCATTACCCTCCCTTTCCTCTCCCACCCCATCTTACCCTTCCTACTTTCCTCTCTGTATCTTTCTAATTCCCATGCTAAAATTCAAATCAAACACCATTCTTCCACAAAACATCCTGGGCAGTAACAGCCTACAGTAATCTCTCCCTTCCTTGGTATTTTATTTGTATTTCTTCTTATTTGTTCATACTCATTCATTCACTCGTATTTCTTCCCTCTCTCTGCAATTTAAGTATACACTGTCTTGTATTATTTGTGTACACCTAGAAAAGTTCGGCAATATAAGACAAAAAAACTTATTACTGGAAAAGCCCACTGTCAAGTGCATAAAGAGTGAGGAAAGAGATGAGAAGATTAATTAGGCAAAAACATATTTACCACAAGGATTTATCACTTTTATAATAAAACAAAAGTGTTTGATTGTATGTTGGGATGGGGAATGGAAGAGCTGATCTGAAACAGAAAAGATAAGCTATGTCTTTCTTCTCATCCCACTTCTCCTAAGTCAGACAAGGAGGCAGTCTAAGGAAAACAGCCTTCCAGAGCAGTTTCCAGAGCAAATATTCATAGAAGCATAGATTAAAATCTTCTCCCCAAAAAAAAAAACAAATGGTACTGCAAGCATTCTAACTTCAGTCAACCACTGCTTAAAATCTGGCAGCTGTTAATCCATACACAAAAAACAATAAAGTAGAAGAAGATATATTCTACTTACCAACAAGAAGCCAAACAACATTGGAATTGTGCTCTGTAAGAAAATCTTCTAATTGAGTGATACTAGGAACAATACTCTCATTCTTCCTTTGATCCATTACTTAAGTTTTTCCAGAATAGCATCTAAGGGCCTGAAAGAGTTCAAAGGTTAAATTTAGAACTTAACCTATGTAAGGGGAAAATAAGGTGAATTTAATAAAAGTGAAAGTTTATTAAATCATATTCTGCTTTCTTCAATAAGAAGAAATTTGTTATATTTGCAAAAATATAACAAACAACAAACATGTCCACATTTCTACATAAAATATAAAACAATGTATCATATTTTTAATGTCCTGATTTCACCATTCTAAGTATGAATAGAAACTCAGGTTCATATACTATACTCTGGCTCAAAATAAGAGGGACATAATTATTTTTAAATCTAATCTAAGATATTTATCTTAACAATAAAGGTGTAAGTATTAATCATCTACATTAGACAAATTCACCTAGACTTGTCCTAAAAACTGCTACTTAATAATAATATATTTATATATTAAGTTGTATTAACCCTTCTTAACCTCTATCAGCTGTGCATTTCCATTATTCCATGGAGAAACAATCTTCCTAGTTTAGATTCACTCTGGATAGTTTGGACAGTAAGCAGATCTGCTGCTACCGGATGCTCAGGATAAATTACAACATATGTCAAATTGTGATCAGACATGAAAAATGTATACGTGTGTGTGTGTGTGTGTGTGTGTATGTAAGAGTGTGTGTGTGTGTGTGTGCGTGTGTGTACGTACTGAGAATGAGCAAAAAGTGAGGAATGAAAGTTTTGATTTTATGATCTAAGAAACAAGAGAATTATCCCTCTGATAATACAGTATTAGCATGACTAACCCAACCCACCTATAACAAAATTATCTTGTGATAAATCAGAAAAAGGGGGGACAGAAGCTAGACAAAGAAAGCCATGCAGTTAATAATCCCTTAAGACCAAACAGTATATGTGACTTTTATGAACAACTAGAAAAACAGATTTTAAAACAGGAAGAATATGTGAGGACAACTTTCTAGATGAAATTCAGTACAGTTAGCTTGTCAACTTAAAAGTGTTTTCTGTTTACTCGCCACAAATCTATCTTCATAGATCACAAAACAAGTTTAAAAACTGGGTGAAACAACATTGCAAGATACTATCTACAAGAGATTACAATATTTCATATTTCTACATTGTTGAAATCAGTATAATTTAAAGGCAAATTAAACATGCATTTTTTAAAAATGAAGAGCTCAGTAATAAAAGGTTAATATTAAAAGTGATATGCAAACCTAAGGGCAAGATGGCTAGAGAAATTTTTTTAATGTTTTCAGTAAACCTTTTTTCCTATGTTTTAGAGAGTAAAAAATGTTCACATATTGAAAATACTGGTGGTGGCCAAAGGCGTGGGGTGGCGGAAATGATTGAAGATGTTCAAAGGGTACAAACTTCCAGTTATAAGATAAATAAGTTCTGGGAGTGTAATGAACAGCATGGTGACTATAGTTAACAATACTGTATTGCATATTTGAAAGTTGCTAAGAGATCTTAAAATTTCACATCACAAAAACGAACAACGTGTAACTATGCAAAGTGATAGATGTTATTTAAACTTACTGTGGCAATCATTTTGCAATATATACATATATCAAATCATTATGTTGTATACATTAAACTAATACAATGTTATATGTCAATTATGTTTCAATAAAACTGGGAAAAATGCTGTATTTTTCAAGGCTTTGAAAAATCTGTCAACTAGCAACCTAAAATTTGGAGGCTAACTTTTACAACATGAGCTTCCTTTCTTCCCTTTTCAGTTTTGTAGACTAGAAGAAGTAAAATTTTTAAAAGAGAGAAAACACTTTGAAAAGACCTATAATCTAAAACCAAATATTTACATATTATGTTTTACATATTATAAAATAACATCTATACCTATTTCATACTTATTTTTACCATTTTACAGATGTATCACCAGCACACTGCTGAGGATGAAAAGAGCACGTGGTGACTCCTAGGGGATGCTCCATGAGGGATGTACCCTGGCATTCAGATCTCCACATAAAAGGGAAAGTGATCTATCTACCAAAAGGATCTACAGTCCTCATGCAAAATCACCTGGACCACCCACCACTGGAACAACCCACAAAGAGAATGTAATTAGGAAGAGGGTATTCAAGTTACCAAGAGAGAAAAATGCAGTATCACACAGTTTTAACCAACATTTGTCCAATTACTAGTTAATGCAAAACCTTTAAGAGAAATCAACAGACAAAGCCTCAATAGTTAAAAGAACATATTTTGAGCAAATACAGAAGTAAAGGCTAAGACTTAACAAGAGCCCTAAAGTAAACAGTAGACCTTCTGGCATAAAGTAAGTGAGTAAAAACAACACTGGACACAGAAAATCCAGACTGAAACGGGGCTATATGCCTTGCCACACTGTTTAAGTGGCACACCACCAATCCTTTAAGGAAGAGGAAGTGGAGACTGATATAAGAACCTACAGCAAAACCTTTTCATGGAGCAAATGATGGAATAAAAAACAAATTGGTTGTTTCCTCTTCCTCTTCCCTTCCTGAACAGTTCAGTCTAAAAGCCATAACGTGGGACTTCCCTGGTGGCACAGTGGTTAAGAATCTGCCTGCCAATGCAGGGGACACGGGTTTGAGCCCTGGTCCGGGAAGATCCCACATGCCACAGAGCAACTAGGCCCATGTGCCACAACTAGAGCCCCCGAGCCACAACTGCTGAAGCCCGTGCACCTAGAGCCTGTGCTCTGCAGCAAGAGAAGCCACCACAATGAGAAGCCCACACACCACAACCAAGAGTAGCCCCCGCTCACCGCAACTAGAGAAAGACTGCGCAGCAACAAAGACGGAATGCAGCCAAAAATAAATAAATAAACCAATTAATTAAAAAAAGAGAGAAATCAGATTGTTCCATCTCCTATTAAATAAATAAACAAACAAACAAATAAATAAAGAAAATTTTAAAAGCCATAAGGTAAAGCACAGTAAGGCAGGCACTTGCACATGGGGGAGAGAGGGACAGGAGTCTCAGTGGCCTAGAGTAGAATATCAGAGCCAAATAATACCTTTAAATACCCTAAATTAAATACACATTTGTGCGGTGATTAGGCTAGCAGAAAAGTGGCAGTATTTCAGGGTACTGAAGCCATAGCAGGATGAGGAGGTGATACTTGCAAGAAAGAGGTCAGGCACAGGGTGCTGGAGACTGAATGGAAGGAGGAGGGTCCAAGGCAAGGGGAGAGGGGCAGGAGAAGCAGTCCAGCTCAAGGTGTCAGAGCCTGGGCGAGTGAGGTCATCCACACAGGCAGGTTGCCTGGTGCAGGGTGTCAGAACCCAAGTGGAAGGCATCTGACCCCAAAGAGATGGGTAGAGCTTCCATGCAGGAGGGCGATCTGGGGTACTGCATTGATGCAGGAGCAGGATATGAAGGGCGAATACCTGGGAGATAGCCCATGCAGGGGATGGGGGAGGGGATTAATCAAGTAAGTAAATATACCAAGAATAATGGGAGCCAAGTTTCTCACTGCTAGAGGATATATAAAGGAAGAAAATCAGAATTAACCCTGTGGTGTTGGATAAGAACTGGAGGTACAATTTTCAATATAAACGGATATAGAAACAAATATAGCTGTAAATGTATATATGCATATGTATGCATATGTTCATTAACAGGCCCTGAGAGCAGCAACACCCCAATATAAAGAGCAGAGAACTTTTCTTCTAAAAATGGTTTTCTATTAAGAGAGCTCCTTGAAGAAATGGCTGATTCCACAACTAGGGCAGGGAAAGTCAAGATGAGCCTTGTTTTCCAGAAAGGAAAGAAGTATTCAAAGAATGATGGGAACATGTCAAAAGGACATAAAAACCAGAGGCTCCCACTGTCAAAATCTGGGACAACGTAAGCAGTAAAATAAATAACAGTAATAAATTACAACCCATTTAATAAATACAAATCTATGAGTCCATACAAATATAGTCAATTAAATTTTGATGAGCAACGGGATACTCATATCATCTCAAAATAACTGCCCCCCAAAATAATTATTAATGACAAAGGGAAAAAGAGGAACTCTGAAAAAGCTGGCAACTAATTAAGTGATCAAAGTAAACACCATCAATATAGGGACAAATCAAAATCATGCAACTTTTACTAGAAGAAAACAGCCTCACTTCCTTGATATTCCTGCCAAAGATACATAACCTGAATCTAATCTACCTTGCCTCTCTCTTCTGAATCATAATGACCAATAGAGATTGTTTTAGTCATCTTTGTATCCAAAATACCAGTGACAATGCCTTGAACACAGCCACTGTTTTCAAGTATCATATCATTTTAAATGGCATTTTTATCTATTATGTAAGAAGGTAACACTGATCTACATGTTTTAAGACATGTTCTCTCAATATTTTCATGATTCACCTATATTCTTCTCTTCATTCTTCCTGAAATCCATGGTACTCGTTTCAAAACTGCTGTCCACATTAGAAAAGAAATTGTGGCAATTAATATTTTAGTGGCATACAAAGAAAAGCATGAAAATGTGAAACAGTTTAATCAAACACAGCAACAACCAGAGATTTATCAACGTCCCTAATTTAATACCACCACTACTACCAACATTCTTAGAAATAGCTTTCCAAAAAAGATTACTTTTGAAAATGAATTATCTGTAAAATCTTTTCAAATACTACATTCAACCTATTTTTTCTTCCACTAGCATGAAGGAATAAAACTATCTAACATCTAATACTTGCATCATCAGACTTTTAAAGATAGAACTCCAAATCTTGATTGGTCCTACAAGAATAGAGGTCATCCTACAAGTCAATACAAAAAATACAAATAATCTGATAGAAAAATGAGAAAATATATAAACAGGCAATTCACAGAGAGATAATATCACTAGCAATCAGGGATAATCACAATTTATCACCCACTATAAGCGAAAATTAGACTGAAAACTATATTGGCAAAAGTATGGGGAAATGGGCACTTATACAGTTGATGGGAGTAAACTGCCTTTATGAGGACCAATTTATCAGATACTATAAAAATGTACATGCCTTGACTTGAACATTTCAGTTCTAAGGCTCTATTTATTTCTCAGAAATACTTAGGCACAAAGATGTTTTTTCGAGGACAATCACTGCAACATTATATATCATACTGAGAAAACAGAAAAAATGTCAATTAATAAGAAAATAGTTAAGTAAATTATGGTACACCCTTACCATATAAATACTATTACCATGTGAAATAATATGCAGCCTTTTTAAAAGAATAAAATAGCTCTATAGGGGATAATACAGAGAAATGTCCAGGATACATGTAATGTTAGCAGGAGAAAAGCAAGTTGAGCAAAAAGATGTATAGTATTCCACTCACATTTTTAAAAAAGACTATCCATTATGTGTATTACATATATACACCATATAGATACACCACATATGCATGTACATATATGGTGTGTGTATATATATCTACTTTTATTCATCTGCAAAAATATTTGCTAAGCCATTACCTCCGAGAGCAGTGGGAGGAGATTTGGGGGAAGGAAAAGAATCAGTAAAGCAGGACTTTCACTTTTACTCTTGATAACTAAGTATTATTTAAATGTTTTACAATTGGCTTGTAATTCTTCCATAATTTAAAAAGAAAAAAGGGAGGGTGGTGGCTGGAAGACAGGACATGACAGATGAGAAAGGGGCTTTTTTTGCCCAAGCACACACCCCTTGGCCTCTCCTTATAACTATAGCCAAGGATAGGTGTTTCCCAATCCCCAGATATCAACTTGATCTTCTGTCATTCTACCATCATGTCTTTCCTTCTATGGTTCTTAAATCTTTGTCTTCTTCAAAAATTAAAATGCAAATACCAAGCAATATGAAACTCAAAGCCTTCATCAAAACATCAGAAAGGGCTTCCCTAGTGGCGCAGTGGTTGAGAGTCCGCCTGCCGATGCAGGGGACACGGGTTCGTACCCCGGTCTGGGAAGATCCCATATGCCGCGGAGCGGCTGGGCCCGTGAGCCATGGCTGCTGAGCCTGTGCGTCTGGAGCCTGTGCTCCGCAACGGGAGAGGCCACAACAGTGAGAGGCCCGCATACCGCAAAAAAAAAAAAAAAAGAAAACCATCAGAAAGATCAGTTAACACCTTAGCAAGAATTATTTGATTTGATAGCCTTGAGTGTAAGAATGGAAGCTGAACAGCTGTACTGTTCCAGAGAGGGGCAAGCTACAAACAAGGAAGGAAGTAAAGAACACTAACAGGAAAGAGACTGGAGGAAGGGAGAAAGAGGAAGCAGCTACCAAGAGAAAACAGAAGAGTCAAAAGGTCCTGCTTCAGGCTGTATTGTTCCAAAAGCAGACCATTATGTGGACTGAGAGCATGGACTCTGAACTAGACCACCTGGGTTCAAAAACCAGTTCTGACATTATAGCTATGTGATCATGGGCAAGTTACCTAACCACTCTGTGCTCTATTTCTTCATCTGTTAAATGAGGACACTAACAGTACCTACCTCACAGAGTTGTACAGTGAGAATTGATGAGTTCAGATATGTAAAGCATTTAGAACAATGTGTATCACATAGTAGATAATACATTGTGTAAATGCCTGATACTGGCAACAAATGCCATTGGTGTCTTGCCCATAAACTGTTGACATTCACCTCTACACCAGATGATTCATTCTGAACACCTGTAACATCCTACTGTAGGCTGCTGTCTGGCTGCAGGAACATGCTCAGTTTGTACTCAGGGCAAGCCAGAAATGCCAGAGTTAATGTCAATGATGGCTAGGAATTTGGTGGGTAAACACCTGCAGCTTCCCTGCTCTTGACTTGGGATAACTCTGAGGAATATTTTATTTAGTCTCCGCGAGTTCCTCAGTGGTAGTGAGCTCCAGATGCCCACAGTGGTAACTGTACCTTAGCATTTACCACACTGTATTGTAATTATCAGTTTAGAAGTCTGTCTCCCCACCTAGACAGCTAACTGCTCTTTAAGGGTATGCTTGCCCTATTCATTGAGTGTGCAATATGCAACAAAGTTCCTAGTATGCAGTAGTCTCTCAATAAATACTTGTTTCATAAATGAATGAAATAAATGCATCATTATAAAAAGTACATAATTATGAGCTATTGCCAAAGGTAAGCAAGTATTTCCACTGTACTCATGGCCAAGAGAATCCTAAATGATCTTTTTCACACTCAAGAAAATTTGGTTTTCATTCACTTGAGTCTAAGAAAATGATAGCAAAATATCCTTTTGATAACCCAATTCCAAATATAACAAAAATGAAGGAAAAAAATTAATCATATTCAAATCCCTCATGCAACAATAAAGTCACAATTATTTGTATAAAAGGCATTCACATACCTTCAGACCATTATATTAAAGTTCTTTGAATTTAATCACAGTTCCTTTTCCATAAAGGAAACTACCTGGGGTTTTGTTGTTTGTTTCTCTGTTTTTTTAATTTGTTTGAAGTATAGCTGGTGTGCCAATCAACTATAGTTTGGCACAAGATGTTGTGCCCATCTCTGCTGTGCAGCAGAGTGACTCAGTTATACACATATTGACATTCTTTTCTTTTATATTCTTTTCCATTATAGTTTATCACAGGATAGTCAATACACTTCCCTGTGCTACATGGGTTTTAAGAGTTGGAAAATATATCGACTTCATAGCTCTCCTTTAAGCTTCATCAACACTGGCATTCTCTTCAACATCAAGCTTGAATACCTATTAGCCCACAGCAGCATTCCGTATACTAGAAATTCTGTGAAGTATGCACTTTGTACGCACTTTTGCATTGCTTGCCCATAAACTAAATTTGACTGATTTTACATTAACTGTTATAGAATATACACTTCCTTGAAAACTTTTCAGGTACGGTTTGGTTTCTGTAAATATGTAAGAAATTACCTTGATATACCTTTGTAGAGGTCCCAATTTCAAAGTCATTTATATCCTCCTTAATTAAGAAGTCAGGTAATTGACCCAAAGAGCTCAGTAAATACCAACACAAAGGAACTGCCAAAACAGACTGCTTAACTTTCCTATGGCATAATGACATCCCAAAACAAAAGTAAAACACAAATCAGATGGCAACATTTTTATACAAAATGAAGTTTCAAGAGGTTTAATTCATTTGAACTGTTTCTACAATGGCTCAAGTAGTCTGAGCACTCAGCAATCTAAAGGCAGTGGGCCTGAAACAAATAACTTTGTGATGCTCCTTCCAATTCTCTGCCGCTACACAAATAAAATAATACAAAACAGAAAAGTACCTGCAATTGAACATCTCAAGCAAAAGAAATATGTAAACATTTATATTTAAGATAGTATTGGAATGCATATAACGGTTGGTATTACCAACTGAGCATATAGTGATTTGAAGAGTCCTCTATGCCTAAAAAAAGTTGCCCATCAGGATACAAGGCCTAAAATCCCACCATCCATTTCTTCAGATAGAGCACCAACCAATATTCTCTCTTAAAATGCAAAGATATCTTTCGAGTATCTCAATAATAGCTACCATTAATTATTACCATGTGTTATTAGTATAAATTAATTCAATAGATTACTTTTCTCATTAACAAGCAAGATCCAGGAATATCACAAAAGGCCTGAGATTCCTGAAAATGGGAAAAACCTTAAAAAGAAGACAGTGGGCAAAAAAAGCAAATTTAGTTTCCTTAACAAATGTGGTCAGGGTTGGCAGCTTTGTGTACATAAAGCAAAATTATATAATGTCCTATTCTGTTCATTTAAACAAACAAAACAGACAATTATCCTCTTAGATCAAACAGATTGGGAATAATCCTCTCTACCTAGAAAGAGTCATTCCAGGACCCTTTCAGCCCCATGATTCTACATGCAACAAGCACAATTTGACCTATTAACTATTAACTAACTCTAAAGACCAACAGAATTAAGTGGTAAAGTAACAGTCAGAAATAACAGAAATCAAACAGAATAGGCTTTAAAGCAGATTTGCAATGTAAAGCTCCCTCTCTCTAACCCTTCTAGCCTTTCCTTAGCTGTGAGATAACTGGAGCAAGTTACTTAATCTCTTTGAGGCTGTTTCCAAGTTGTAAAATGGCCATCTCTTCCTTGAAGAGTGAACATAAAACTCTGAGCAAAGTGTTTGACAAGAAACACATTATAACAGTGGTAGCTAAGCTATCATTAATGTTCTTTTTTAAAAGAAAACCAGTTGAACACAAGGTGAAAGTTAAAAAACCATAAGATGCACACCAGTTAACAATGACTAATGTATTGTTAGTAAAAGATAAAAATATAAAAGAGAAATATATATATTTAATTAAACAACAGAAATTTATAACAAAGAAGAAATTAGTTGATATAAATGGCAATCAAAAATGTATTAAATGCACCAAACTTTTGGACAGCATGGGCCATGAGTCTAGGGAGCACTAAAAAAAAAAAAAAAAAATGTATTAAGTTAATATGAATAACATAGCTCTAAAAATACTACTGAGATTCTTAAAAGCAGATCAAATGCCAAAGTTCAATGGTCACCAGGCAATTACTGTTGAAGTATTGATATTATTCAGATATGGTGACCAACGATTCAAACAGTATAAATCAACAAACTAAACAAATGTAGAGTACCTTTTAATATCATAATCTGTGCTACAAAAATGGTTCTTCATGTCACATATGGAAGAGTTTTTAACATCTAAGAAGTCATATCATTCAATAAAAATATTGCACTTTAGCAAACCTCACTGCTACAGCCAGAACTTTATGCTGGTTCACCTAAATATTCATAGAAAGCACAAAAAACAAAATGAAACTCTTAAAAAGCTGTAGAAAGTATATCTACTAATAATGGGGTAAAAAGAGCTAACTTCAACTTCTCCAAATCTAGAAGAAACCATGATTTATAAATATTACCCACCTCCATACAGCACACCAGAAGTAAATACTACCTTCAGCGTATTCTTCAATATGGCCAGCGATAGAAAGACATCAACAGAAAGTGCCATGAGTGAAAAGTTTAACCCTTCCACTTCTGCATCCCATAAACTGATTAGCTGTGGGATTTTGTTTTCACTTTTTGTACTGGCTAGTGAACACAATCTACAAGTTTCTTTTAATTCTTTTAATCTAGAATTCTATATATCCCTTCCATATTGATACACCAGAAGGCATAAAACTTTAAGAAAACTAGCATCAGCAAAGTAAAATTCTAAAGAAGGTTTCTTGTAATAAAATCAGTATTTCCATTTCCTTATCTGGCTCTTAATTTTGTTATCTTCTGCCTTAAGTCATATCAGAAAACCCCACCTAATATACATTCAAACTACTCACCCAATAAAGTAGGGTCTTTGGATATGGGGGAGAGGGAGGAAGAAACTGGTCATGTGTGTTTACCAACAATCTCATCATATCAGGTTCAAGGGAATTATTTTTTATTAGCATGTTGCTATGCAGAGAGCCCAAAAGACCCATTTAATAGCCAATTCCTATGAACTGAGAACACTGCTGTAATTGAAATTGAACTTCTATGTACCTAGTACAACAAAAAAGCCTGCTTCAGGAAAAAATGCAGATGTGACCTTATACAATACTACTGGTGATATCTGACACAGTATTTTAAATGAATATGGAGCTGTATAGAAACACACTTTCCATATACATCAAAAGTGACAAAGTCCAATAAGGTGAGTAGTTTATAAAGTTTAGACTGTAAACATTTTGAACAATGTTATATTACACTTTGAAATGTTCATGCCATGGTATTAACTCACCATTATAATGATAAAATATAGCTACCATAAAATGGCTAACATTTATTCACTGCTTGCTATGTGCCAGGCACTGTTCTAAACACTTTACATGTATTTACTGATCTAATTGTCAGAAATAACTACCTACTTACAATTCCCCATTTTACAGATGAGGAAGTTGTGGCAGTAAGAAGATAAGCACAAATACGGCTAAGACATGGCTGACCTGGGATTTGAAACTAGACAGTCTGGCTTTAGAGTCTGTGTTACATTGCCTCTCATATCATATATGTTCACAGAAATCAGCCTGTACTTGTCTTTTAGTCCTCAATTTCTTTGCTGTGAAAAATGAGTTCCTTCCTTCCACTTCTAAATTCTAGTTTAGGAGCTAATATTAAATGTTACCAAAATCCATATTTTGGTATAAAAAATTCATATTTTGCCCACTATGGCATTTTTTTTCTCCTAAGAGAATCCTATTAAATCAAAGGTCAGCAATCACTTTTTAAAATTAACCACAAGAGGCAACACATCAAGTTATTGAGCCTAATTAGCGGCAATGGAGACCAAACGGTAAAGTGAGCCAAATGTGACTGAACCACCTCCCCACTTTTCTGTACTTCTCTCTCACCTGGATATAAAGGCTGAATCTATATATTTTTAAAGAGCTTATCTGCTGCCCTAAATAAACTAACAATTGATAGAATTGTGGTAGTTTTTAAATATGTCCAAAAAGTATTTGATATTCCTCCTTTCAAGAGGTGGAGCTTAAGTCATTCCCCTCCCAAGTGTGGGCTGGACTTAGTGATTCAGTTCTCAAAGAACAGGGCAAAGCAATGGTTTGTGACTGAGTCAAAAACGGCATCACAGCCCCCCCTCCCCCTCCCCCCCCCACCTCCGATCATCTGCTCCAGGGGAAGACAGCTGCCTTGTTAGGACACTTCAGAAGCCCTAAAGAAGTTCATGTGGTGAGGATTTCAGGCCTCCGGCCAACAGACATGTGAGCCATCATGGAGGCAAATCTTCCAGCCCCAGCTGAGCACTCAGTTGATTAAAGTCCCAGCCAATCAACTACAACGTCATGAGACCTGAAGCCAGAAGCAACCAGTTCAGTCACTCCCAAATTCCCAACCCACAGAAACTCTGAGATAATAAATATTTGAAACCACTAAGTTTTGGGATAATTTCTTACTCTGCAATAGATAACCAATACAAAGTATGAGAAAGGTAATTTTGTGAGATATTTGCAAGCTATCTCTACCCTGATGGTCCATACCTGCCGTCTTAAGCTGAACTACCCTCACTCCACTCCTCCTCACCAAATGATCAGGAGTCAGCAATACCACACCAAGAAGGCTACCAATCACATGACTGAATCACATACTCTTTCCACCCTAAGTGGGAGTCTCCTGCAGGGACTCCGTGGACCAACTTCTACCCTGCCTCCTACAAATTTATCTGTACCCATAATCATCTCCACCTCCTTCCCTCCTGTCTCGGGAGAGGTCTATCTGAAGCACCCTTGACTTGCATCTTTGTATTCTATCCCTTCCAACTTGGTTAATGACCTTGCTCCACCAATTCTTCTCCTTCACTCTTCTATCTTCAAATTCTCTTTTTGATGGCTTCTTATCCTCAGCAAATAAAGACTGTAAATGTATTCATATCATTCATACCTTTAAAAAACAAAAACCCTCTCTCAAACTCATCTATCTATCTATTTCAAACTATCTCTAACTATCCCGTTTAAAACCAAACTTTCTGAAAGAGCAAGTGACATTAGTTATTTCAATTTCTTATCTCTTAACCAGTGTGAACAGGATCCACCTATATAATTGCTCTTGCTGAAGTCAACGACATAACTGACATGTCCAATGGATATTTTTGTTATCCTTATTTTATTTGATTTCTCAAAGATGCCTAATACTCATTCCTTTTCTCCAAACTCAGCTCTTCCACTTACTTGTGACTCTGCTGATCTTCTCCCACTTCCCTGCCCACTACTTCATCTCTTTTGAGGTATGTTTTCCTTCCATCTTACCCTTAAATACCCTTAAATATTAGTGTTCCCCATGCTCATTTCTCTTCTTTTACCCTATGTTTTTCTCCCTGACTGATCTCATCCATTCCCACTGCTTTTCACTGTCATCTATAAACTGTGACTTCAAATTTATATCTCAAGCTGAGTCTTCTTCTTAACTCAGATCTGTATATACAACTGCCTAATGACATTCCTTGGAAGTCACAGATGCCTCAAATATAATAGCCTCAACTGAACTCATCTCCTCCAACCATGTTCCTCAATCTATTTCTCTTCCTATATATTCCCTCGGTAAATGGCCCGGAATCCACTCAGTTTCCCAAGCCAGGTGTCAGATAATTCATTTATTCTGAAAATATTTATTAAACATTATAAAATTGAAAATGATAATGGCTAGAAATCACCCTGACTCCACTTTCCCTCAAGACCACTAAATCTTATCCATTCTATCTCTTTTATATCTATCTAATCCATCTCCATCCCTTAAATCCCATTTACTCTACTGTGCTAATTCTCATTTGCCACATGGATTACTACAATAGCCTCTAATTGACTGCCATGCTTCCAAGCTCATCTCTCTCCAATTCATCCTCCAGATTGTTGCATCTGACCACGTCCCTTCTATTTGTCATATATAAGTTCCCAGAAATTTTCTCAAATTAAAGAGTTAATTTTCTGCATCTCCCATGAACTTTTGAAATTCTATCTCTTTTTTTAACTTATTTTTTGAGGTAACATTGGTTTATAACATTATATAAGTTTCATGTGTACATTATATTCATACTTCTGTATAAACTACAATGCGTTCACCAACAAAAATTTAGCTTCTATCCATTACCATACAATTGATCCCCTTTTCCCATTTCGCCCTACCCTCCCAATCCCTTTCCCTCTAGTAACCACTACTCTGTTCTCAGTAACTGTGTTTTTGTTTGGTTTGTTCATTTATTTTGCTTGTTTTTTATATTCCACATATGAGTGAAATCATGTTATTTGTCCTTCTCCATCTTATTTCAGTTAGCATAATACCCTCAAGATCCATCCATGTCATCACAAATGGCAAAGTTACATCTTTTTTGTATGGCTGAGTAGTATTCCATATATATATATATCTCACATTATTTACAATAGCCAAGATATGGAAAAAACCCAAGTCCCCATCAACAGATGAATGGATAAAGAACATGTGGTCTACTACTATCTCTAACATGGAAAAGAGTACACTAAAGTGAAGTCTGTAAGAATCCTAGTTTCTCACTGTACCTTAAAGTAGCTCTAGTAGAGTGCCTTCCTTTATTAACTAAAATAATATGAAAGAATTATTATAAATACAAACACTTACTGTATGAGTAGTGCTGTTTTCCTAGTCTTTTACATAAACCAAAAACATCCTTGCATATAAAACTTTTTTAAAAGATATGGGTTCAGGGACTTCCCTGGTGGTACAGTGGTTGAGAATCTGCCTGCCAATGCAGGGGACATGGGTTCGATCCCTGGTCCAAGAAGATGCCACGGAGCAACTAAGCCCGTGTGCCACAATTACTGAGCCTGTGCTCTAGAGCCCACGTGCCACAACTACTGAAGCCCATGCACCTAGGGCCTGCGCTCTACAACAAGAGAAGCCACTGCAATAAGAAGCCCATGCCCCGCAGTGAAGAGTAGCTCCCGCTCGCTGCAACTAGAGAAAGCCCAGGAGCAGCAACGAAGACTCAATGCAGCCAAAAATAAATAGATAAATAAATAAATAAAAGATATGGGTTCACAAAAATCTTACCTTCTAGAAGAAAGTTCACTACTCTAGTACTCTCCAGGGCCATGATGACCACTACTCTTAACAGAAGCCTGAAAAAATGCCTGACGTACGGTACTCAATAAATATTTATGAAATTAATTAAGATTTTCTCAATCATGTTTAACCATGTCTTCTACTATTCTCCATTGAACTCATAGTGAAAAATATACTTAAGTTCAAACAAACACAGTATTCTATGAAGAACAAACCAAACGTCAACTAATTTTCTTCCTTTCTTTTTAAAACCCTTTATAATATGGGCAGATTAATGAGGAAGCAAAAGAGAGAAAAGAAAGTTGACACTTGATAATCAAGCCAACGATTCCCTTCTCTTTCTCCTGCCAATACACAAGCTAAGCACATGACTCAACTGTCAGTCACATAGCAATAGTTCAAAAGTCAGGTAAAATGAATGGCAGGTCACGTTATACACTACTGTCACCCCACCCCCATTCTTAGACCATTCTATCAGGTTAAATTACAATTGAAGAAGAAAGTCAGATTTCCTCTATCTGAGCTTTAACTGAAGACCCAAAATATTTACCAAGTTTTTTTCCAGAGTCTGTAATGTTCTGTTTTTCCTTTTCTTGATCTTCAGAAGGCCTGTCTGCAGTGTTTCATCTTAACACACCTGAAAAGATCACCCATTTTAACCAATTATACAAGATATTCTGGCTTTATCAGCAGTTCCACCATTTCAGATTAAATGATTTGATTACACATGCACCTGCGTGTGTGCACACACAAGAAGTCTTTAGTGTTAATCCAATATTACATTTCCTTCTTTAAAGTTTCTGAACAAGAAACACTCCTAAAAGTAGAATAAGACCACTATTTCTGAACTACAGTCTTCCAAAGGTTTCAAAACCACTGTACTTATGGAAAGGGCATGATTTTGGTAATCAGAGGGTTCTAGAGGTCAAATCCTACCTTTAAAACATACTCCTTGAAAAAGTTGTTCTCTCAAACTGTTGGGTCCTTGCTGGCAAGAATGGTGCCTCAGTTTCCTTCCTATTCCCACCTGGCACACTTTTTATCAAATGAAAATCACCTTGCAAATCCTCACGATGCTTGGGAGTCGTAAAGCATACTGATTAAGGGACTCGAAACTGGAGTACCATTACCTGATCTAAATCACAGCTCTGACTTTCGACAAGTTTTTTAGGGCTGTGGGATTTAGTTCTCTCATCTATAAAATGAGAGTAATAACAGACTTTACGTGATAGGATTGTTATGATGATTAAATAAGATAATATATTCACATAAAGCATGTACCACTCAATACTTATTAAGATAAATGTTTTGGTTAATTCATCTATTTTTATACTTTATGTATCTAGTGAACTTAAATCAGCTTCATTGCCATGCACAGGGATGAAAGCAGCAACATGAAACCAGTTGAAACTTAGACGCTTGAACAGTCATGGAAAACAATGATTTCCTTACAGAGGAAATTTACAAGAACTGTTTCCCTTTAACAAGCGTCCCTAACTTGCATCTGTCAAAACTAAGACCAAGAGGAGCGGGAGGGGGACAATTCTGCAGAGGGAAAATCAACTTCCCTTCACCCTCCTTTGGTCAAAAGATGTTTCCGCTGAAATGTACTCTTCCATAGTGTAGACCCAGCAAGCACCAATCAGAATACAAACACACCACGCCTGGGGAGTAAAGACGGTTGCTAAGGCTCCACCGCCCTTGGTCCAAAATCGACTCTGCGTTAACCAGTATGGGGTCTCCTGCAGCCCGGTGCAGCTAACAAGGCTGAAGCCAGAGTCTGCAGGTGAACGGTCCTTCCCACACACCCGCAGGTGGGCGTCGCCCGCCCGCCATACCATCACCCAGGGGCCAGTTCCTGCATTCGAGCCCCCAGTCACCCATCATGGCCCTTTCTGGCCTTCTCATGGGCCTTCGACACCCGGTGTACAAGTCCCCGTGCTGCAGGTAAGGATGGCAAACGAATAAGAGATGAGTCGACGCCGCACCAGGCAGTCGCGACGAAGCCACACCTCCCTGATTCCGACCAGACTGAGGTCCAGAGATGCTGGGAAGAGTGCTGCCCACCCAAACCCTGCTCAGCCGGACCCATCCCCTCACCTGAGCGAGCGCCGGGGCGGCCCGGAATCGCTCTGGTCTCTCTCCGGGTGATGCCGAGGGCCTTGGGCGGCGGCGGCGGCAGCTGCAGCGCCCAGCCGGACACGACCTGCTAAGCGCTGCGCGGGTCCACACCCTCCAACCCCGCCACCCGGACCCGCCGCCCGAAGTCCAGCCCGGGGCCCCACCTCTGACACAGAGTGGGGCGGAGGAGGATGGGAGGGGTCCGAGTTGGGGCCGGGCGGCACTGCGGCTGCGTCAATTGGTAACGTCATACGTCACGGCGCCGGCGCCTCGAGGCACGCCACCCGAGCCCCGCCCAGGAATTGGGACGCCCCGCCCCTTCTCCCCCTACTGGGCGGGCTGGGGGCGGAACCTCGACCTTGAGGCGGAGGTTAGGGACGGATTTGAAAAATCATTTCGCTACCCACCCTAAGGGAGTGGTAATGAACTGCCTTCCTGAGGCCAAGAGGCAGATGAGCACAGGTGGGGATAGATCGCTAACAAAAAGGAGACCGGTGCTCTGATTTGAAGAGAATCCGCTCTGAATAGAGAGCAAAACTTTTATGACTGTGTCAATAAAGGGAGCTTCATTGTGTGAAATGCTTTCACAGCGAATCTATTAGAACCAAGTCTCTTATTGTTATACTACTGTAAAGCGGTTGATGCTCACCATTTTTAAAGAAAAAGGCTCTTCATATTATTAGCGGGTGCACCAAAGCAAACGACTTCCTGGAGTTAGAGGCTTGTTACAGATATTTTGCGCACTTCTTAGGTACAAATTGTAATAGGAAAAGTGGGAAACAGTCTTAGCTCTGTAAAAGTTTTCTGATTGCTTGGGGGAGATGTGGAGAATGCACATAAGACAACTAGAAATGCAAACGGTAACATACTAGTAATAGCTAACAGTGTCAAGCATGAGCGAGGCACTGTTCTAAGCACTTTTTATTTACTGACTCATTTAATCCTCCCAAAACCCTGTGAGGTAAATACTGTTATTATCCCCACTTATTTCCATTTCACAAATTAAAAACTCAGATACAGAGAGAGGTTTAATAACTTGCCAAACTGGAGAGCTAGGGTTCCCAAGCAGTATGGCTCCAGAGTTCATGCTCTTAAGCATTACTGTATACTGCCTTTTAAATTCTAAATGTCTAAATGTCTAGTCTGACTTCCTTGAGCTGAAGTACCACTTTCAGTAACATTTTTACATGGGAGTTCCATTTTTACCTCAAAACAACAGCTATGAAGCCAAATTTAAAATAAAGCTAGAAAAGGTTAATCACATGAGGTATTGTATTAACCTTTATTGCATATAAGGAAATGGTGGCTCAAGCAGAAGTGGTTTATGAAAGGACTGGATGAAAGCCAAGAAAAGCATACACCTATCTTAGTTACTTCCCCCTACTGCCGAGACACACTTGCCTCCCTTATTTGAATTAGCTCTTTAGAGTTTATTTCTGCACTTCTACGAAGAAATTAATTTCAGTAGTCTTTCTCAAAGTCTGGAGAATCTCAATCATTCTTAATCCTTATTCCCTAGTAAGGCTCCAGGACCCCGACAAGGATTCAAGTTTGCTACTGTCAAACATTCAACCCTGCCTTAAATGGAAATTGTCCCAGCACAAGTTATCTGGAGTAGGAATACCAAGATGTGGTTCAGGTTCCTCAAATCAAAAACTAAACTGAAACTGAATTGCCCTGGAGCTAAGGGAAAGAGTTAAGAGGAAAGAGGGAAGATGGGGGTGAAGTTGAATGTGGTCTTAATCTAACTACTGAGTGGACAGTTGGAATCTGAAAGTTTCTAACTCTTCCTTTCATCCCTAAGAAAAAGGGCCACCCTGTAACAACTACAGATATGCATTAGACAGCGTCCTAAAAATGAATTATTTATTTTAAAAGCTTTCTATTCCAAAGGTGTTTAATGTTGTGAAGATCCTTAAACTCTCTGACATTTCATTTGACTCACTAATTTTCATGACAAGGCTTATTCCCTTCACTTGTCTACCACCTACAATCACCTTTCACCAGCAAAGAAGAATACAAAGGCAAATGTCTCCATCCAGAGACTTCAGTAAGAATTGCTCTAATGATGGAAGCCCTCTAATGATTTTGGCTTTTTTATTAACCTTTTATTAACCTTTTTATTAACCTTTTACTTTGAAATAATTATAGATACACAGAAGTTGCAAAGGTAGTACAGAGTGATTTTGTGTACCCTTCACCCAGTTTCCCCCAATGGCTATATGGTACATAATTATAATACAACATGAAAACCAGGAATTAGACATTGGTATAATGTGTATATATAGCTTTATGTTATTTCATCACATGTAAAGTCATGTAACCATCACTGCAAACATGATAAGAGCTATTCTGTTACCAGAAATATACCCCCTCATGCTATCGCTACCCCTTTATAGTTACACTTACTCCCCTCCGTGTTTAATTCCTAGCCTCTGGAAACCACTAATCTGTCTTCCACCTCTATAAATTTAATCATTTAAAGAATATTATATAAATGAAACCACACCGTATGTGACCTTTAGAGACTGGCTTTTTTCACTCAGCACAGTGTCCTTGAGAGCAATCCAGGTTGTTGCACATATCGATAGTTCATTCTTTTTATTGCTGGGTGTTCCACAGTCTGTTTAACAATTCAGCTACTGATGAACATTTCGGTTGTTTCTCATTTGGGGCTATTATAAATAAAACTACTATAAATAACTGTGTATAAGTTTTCTTTGTGGTCTACTGGTTAAAATATATATATATGTATGTATATATATATATA